>NC_046654.1:975561-1275561 GCF_900324485.2 Mastacembelus armatus
TATTTATTTTCCATCTGTTTGTGCCGTGTTGCAGAGATACAGACGCTTAATGAACAAGGTAACACACACAAACAGTCTGGTGACTCACCTCAACCCGTTGCCATGGTGAACACTATGCAACCATTGATATAACATTCAGACCGACCTTAATGATGATGAATTGGAGATAATTGCTATTGATTGGTCTGAAGTACGGCCTGTTCTCCAGCTGTGTCTGTCTCAGGAGAAGGCCACGGGTTTATGGATTACACAATATCTCCTCAGTTAGCACACACAGTCTTTTACAAGGTGTAGGAAGCTTCTTAAAGATCCCTCAGAGTAAATTAGATGATATGTCAGAGTCCAAGTCCGTGAAGTGATGAGTATTTAATTTATCACTTTTACAGACTTAGAGGAAAACTGGTCCAAAGACACAATTATTGTCAGTGTCAGTGGGTATTTTTACATTTGTTAATGTGAACAAATTAAAAGTTACCACAGAGCACACAGGTATTTGCTGCATTGTGCACACATTTTACATGTGTTATGTATTTCTCAAAGCCCCTGGATTAGCACAGCTTTGGTTTGGATACCGAAACATTTTTGCTCCAACTCTTTTTCCATCATTTTGATCAGTTCAGAGTTTCTTCTGTCCGGACTGAACAGTGAGAGGTCACCATTTCATGGTCTTTTAGTAATCGAATCGAACTGAAACTGTGAAAGTGAGTCTCCCCCGTCACCAGCTGAGACGCAGACACATGTAAAGCCTGTAAAACTGAAATTCTCACTTTCTGACCTTGTTTCCATCCTCTTGCAGAAATGGCGGCTCCGAGCCAGCAGGCTTTCCAGGACCCGCTGTCTGCAGCGGCAGAAGAGAGCGAGAGGGCGTCTGCACACTCTCTGGACAAACCCACCAGGGTGGTGGAGTCAGGAGCCAGGGACAGTCCCACCCCGAGTATGAGCCGACAGGCTGCAGACGGCAGCGAGGACGCGGAGAAGGCCCCGGATGTGGACAAAAATGACGCCACAGACAGTTCGTCCACCTGCACCCCTGAGGTACGGCGGTCTGACTTCGTAAACTTAATGACACATCCTGTGAGAACAGTTCCCACTTTTCTAGTCATCAAACTCGCCAATAAGGGATATAATTAAATAAAGCAAGGCAGGGGTCACCTAAAGGGGTCGCTGAGCTGACCGCAGCCTGCTGTTACCCATCATTCCTCACTCTGCTGTGCTGCCCTCTCAGGTTCAGTTAGGAAGACGCAAACCAAACACGGCTCGCTGAGGACTCTGGCATTCGTATAAATAGTTGATATTCGCCCTCCACCACACTGCGTTGGCTAACAAACAGAAGCTCATGAATAATCTTCACTGTGTATGTGTGTGTGTGTGTGTGTGTAAACAACGTATGTGTATGTGCGTGAATACATCTACTAACCCTGTGTGTTTGTGTGGATGGTGTTTAGGCCTGTGTGTTTGTGTGTGTGTGTATTAAATGTTTTCGTGAGTGTATCTCAGTTTGTGCGTCGGTGTTTGTGCATGTAGGAGAGCAGGAATGTAGAATCTTAACAACCTCTCAGTCACCGAATCACACTTTGAAATTGGGAGCAATCTGTGCAGTAAACACCTCCCACACACACACACACACACACACACATACACACACAAACACACACACACACACACACACAGGGTGATAACTGACATCTAGAAACACTTCATAAATAACGAATGAGGTTGGATCTGTGCAGAGACAGAAAGCCTGACAGAGCCATGTTTTAGCAGTTTATTTATACAGTTATATAACAACACTGCTGCAGCTGCTAATAATACTACTACCTCTACTACGATTATGCATGTATGTACTGCTGTTGTACACAGGTCACAGTACCTTTTCTTTTTTAAAACCAGCTCCAAGGCCTGAGATCGGCCGTCACTTTCTACAGTCAGCTGATCTGAGCTGATCTGTGCCATATATATATGTGAGCCAGGTCAGCGGTGTGGCCCCCTGCTGTGGGTTTAATAGTTTTTGGACAACAATGGAGGTCTACGGCACAGATTAACATTAGGGTTTTATTATTTAACTCTCATCCTCATCTGAAAATATAAAGCGGTCCACACAACTGTCTCTGGATTTTTAGTAGCTCTCAGTATCAGCAGGATTTCATCAGGTGAGCATCTGTCTTTCCTGTTCTGCTTGTGTGGACGTCCTGACCTGCACCTTCAATAGAGACCGGCAGCAGCTCTGTGATTATCTTATCTCCTCTGTGGTTGCCATGTCGACTCCAACACTCACACCGCTCTGTCAACACTCGACACAATCGCTGTTGTGTTTGCAGACTGTAGGGAGGCTGCGATAGGCAGAGGGAGGAGGGGGTTTCTGCTCAGTTTCTCTCTCGGAACATTTTACATGTACACTGGAAAATCCTGTGCAGATGATTTAGCTGCAGAAGGTCACACTTTTCGATGTCTGTGGAAAAACGATGAATGCTGCCATGTAAAGAAGAAACTATGAGTGTTTCAGTCTCAGAATATGGACTCTGGATTGCAGTGAGGTTCACAGAAGCTAGTAATTAATTTTTTTACGTGGAATTTGAGGGTCAGTCTTTTGAGATGCACAATGTCCCTTTCAGCCATGAAAACACAGACATTAAAAAAAATAACCAATGATAAAAATGAAATATTGCACATGAATTAGTAAAAATCCTTGTCTATTAAAATACATCTGTTATTTGTGTTTAGCCGTCAGCTAGCTTAGCATGGGGTAAAGGCTGAAAACAGCTGTCCTGACACAACATCTGTCTACCAGCACCTGTAACTCTCCAGTTAATGCAGCACGTATATTTGGTTGAATCTGTACAAAGCCCAAGTGTAAAGATACAGGTGGTTATATTTGTTAGCAGTGACCATCTGGAGTGTTTGCTAGTTGCCAAGTGCTCCCAGCAGAAAACATGTTTCTTTAGATCTATCACTTTTTTTACTGCAAATGTTTTTTTTTTTTCTTCCAACCTTCTCAGCAAGAGCAGCCTCCCCAGGATGAGGCTTCATCTGAGCCCACTCAAGCCCCCATCCCTAAATGTGGAGACCTGGTCCTCTCCCTGGAGTACCACCCTGACGCTGAGAAGGTGCTGGTGTCTGTGGTCACGGCCCGGGACATCCCTGACAAGGCTCGCAGCGGGATGGACTCCTGGCAGGTGCATATGGTCCTGCTGCCCTCCAAGAAACAGCGCTACAAGACGACGGTCCAGAAAGGTTCCCTGCCGCACTTCAACGAGACCTTTCGCTTCTCCCGCGTGGAGCTGTCGGATCTGCAGATGACAGCCATCAGGTTCAGGCTGTACGCCATCGGAGGCAGGATGTCCCGCGAGAGGATGATGGGGGAGAAAGTGTTGCGTTTAGGATCGCTTGACCCAAACGGAGGGACGATGGAGACGACGTTGGTGCTGGAGCCTCGAACTAACATCAAAGTGAGTTTGTTGTAGTTTTTTTTTTTCCTCATCACACTTCACTCTAGAAGTTCGAGCTTTCACTGCTATGTTGGTTTTACAACAGCTGCTTTCAGACTGAACACATTAAAAATCAAACCTGAAACCGTTTTAATGATGGAAACAGTGTCACACTTAAGGCAACAATTCATGTTAGTGAACAGGGACATATGCACGTTTCTTCACTTTATCAGCTTCGATCTTTCTCCCATGGAGCTGTAGTTATATCGAACACTGTGTTTTCTCAGAGTGTGGACTCCCAGCTGAGTCTGTCTGGTGTGTCTCAGAGCGACAGCGCCTCGTCCACCCAGTCTCTGACCCACGGTGGCGTCCCTGAGCTGCTGGTGGGTCTCTCCTACAGTGCCACAACGGGACGCATGTCTGTGGAGCTCATCAAGGGCAGTCACTTCAGAAACCTGGCCATCAGCAGGCCACCAGGTCTGCAGAGACACAAACCTGCACTCCCATACACTCCCATACTTTTAAGGCAGACACTGTTAAAGCTGCTGTAAAATAATATTTCATATTAAGGTGTTATGTTTCATTAGTTTAACCACCCCATAACCAAACTAATGTGTTACCTATAGAAACACACAGGATTTATTAGTCGCACACTAACAAACAAGTTTGTATTTAAAGCAACTTAACAAAAAAAGACATTTACATATTTTCTGCCTTTTTCCTACCACCCTGCCTTTCCCCTCCTCTGGTGCAGACACCTATGGTCGGCTGACTCTGCTGAACTCGGTCGGTCAGGAGATCTCGCGGTGTAAAACGTCCGTGCGCCGTGGCCAGCCCAACCCGGTCTACAAGGAGACCTTCGTCTTCCAGGTGGCGCTGTTCCAGCTGTCTGACGTCACGCTGCTGGTCTCCATCTACAACCGCCGCAGCATGAAGCGCAAGGAGATGGTGGGCTGGATCGCTCTGGGCCAGAACAGCAGCGGCGAGGAGGAGCAGCTCCACTGGCAGGACATGAAGGAGGGTCGGGGACAGCAGGTCTGCCGCTGGCACGTTCTGCTGGAGGGATAACGCTGCCTGGCGGACAGGGTGTAGTTTCTTTTTAAGGTGGAAGGGAGTTTCTTCGTTAGTTAGGAAGTTGGGAAAACAGGAAGATGCATGTGGCTCAAAGTCAACTGATTCAGTACAATATCCACTAACTAACTTCTGTCCAAAGCTGGAGAAACAGTAGTCCTGGCTGGTTATTCTGTGTTCAACACGAAGAGCTAATTCATCCACTCCTGCAGGCTGCTCAGAACCTTTTGCTGGTGATTTGGGAAATAAATAAACTATAAATTCAAATAAAACCTTTGAGCGAGTTTACATGACAAAAAAAAGTCAGAGTATTTCTTTGTCATGTAAACTCGCTCAAAGGTTTTATTTGGAGGTTTAGTGGAGAAAAAGTTTGGCTGAACATCCATCAGCCTCAGACAGGAGCTGAGAATTTGTTCTTTCTGCTGGAGTCTGGTTTTCTTTAGTGAACTACTGTTAGAACCTGAATTAGAGGTGTGTGTGTGTGTGTGTGTGTGTGTGTGTGTGTGTGACTCTTATTATTTCCAAACCTTGCTGTTCTTTTGCTGGCTAACAAACTAATGGCGGTGCAAACCAAACTGCACAGCAGACAGGAAACAGAAAGAAGAAATCCAGTACAGAACATGTTCTTGTCGTGTGGGAAACGGGGCAGATTTATGTCAGACCGTGAAGACCTCCTGCAGAATGTTTGGATCCTTGTTGCACTGTGGAGACGAGCATAGTGGCTTTTGTACGATGACGCTGGAAAGTAATGAAGCACCTCCTTCACCACCTCCTTCATGAATCCATCAGCTGACACAGAAACATGATGTAGGGCCAAATCAATTATTTCCATATACGTCAGGCTGAATTGGATTATTGAGGTCATCCATCTTCTTCACATCAGCTCAGATTCTGCATCACAGAGCACATCACTAAATATCAGCCTTCCCATTTGTCTGTCCAGTTTACAGCCCTGTGGTTTACTGAAAGCAGCTGCTAGTCACAGTGAGCTGAGTGGCAGAGAAGCATGAGGGTAGAAATGAAGATATTTTGTGATTGAAGAGGAGGAGGAAGGCGTCTCATTCACCCTCTCATACTCTCTTGACACTTGAGCTGCTACAGGCAGGAAGACCAGCAGCTGGAGACTCTTAACCCCGTTAGGAGGACAGGGCCCAACCACCACCCCCCCAGCTCTCAGTGATGGTTTTTGGCCTGGGCTCAGTCTCCTTCACAGGCAAAGCTCTTTTCAGCACCCATCAACACTGAGCTGAAAAGAGGCTTTAAATATCTCACTGCAGCTGTTAATAACATGCAGTGAATTACCCTGGAAGTGTGTGTGTTTTTTTCCACTCTCTCTCTGCTAATTGGTAGTTACAGCTGCAGAATCGTACAGTGCGCTGACGGTAATGCTGCTGTTAATGCTCATCCTCTTCCGGTCTGAGCATCACTGAGTCACACGGCAGCGGTTCAGCCCGGAGAGGGGGGATTATTTCTGTTTGTGCAGACAGATACTGCAGATCCAAGCGCCTCAGAGGTTCACACACACCAGGAGTCTGTTTGTTTGAGCGCTTGTTTTTCTCCTGGCAGGCGACAAGAAAGCGTCTTTAGCGACGTGAAACTGTAGCTTGGTTCGAAATGTCATCAGAAGCAAGAAATTACTCAGAACTTTTATGGCTATAAAGGGATGACAGTCGCTAATTACTTTGTCACAGCCAAGCACAACTAATTGAGCGAATTATATTCAAATCTTTCTTTTGAATTAGAGGGTTTGTTCACCCAAGTCACACAAAACCCTTTTCCCACACACAACTAGAGGCTTATTATCCACCTTTTAGTTTTCAGAAACTTAAGCCTCCACCCACATGGAATAGACATGGACATCGTATTATATTGTAGTTTATTGTTTTGATTGTTATTTGAAAAGTTCAGCACAGGGAAACATCTTTTCCAGGGCAGAAAGCCTTGGCACGATCCTCGGCCCCTGCTATGGCTGATTGTTTATATTATAAACATGGTCTGTAATTCAGAATGTGATTCATGAGGTCTTAGGGTCATCGCACATAAAGAAACACAGCGAGTTTTCTTTAGGCAGAACTTTGTCCCTTTGTGAAGCAGAAACGTTTGCGTCGGTATATTTCCAGCGAAGCTCTCAGATGAACGGCGTGTACGAGTGTTTGTCAGGAACACGCAGATGATCCACCGGCGCACACAAGAACCACTTATCTCACAAAGATTTATTATATTACAGCTGGTTCAGGGACACGTCCAGCAGTGAAGACTCAAACGAGGTCTTACATTCAAAGATGAATAACATGTTGAAGGACACAGCTGAATAGATTCCTTGTCTGTGAAATGCAGGAGGCATGTTTGAACTGCAGATGTGCACAGTGGTGACAACTACTTCAGGTATAAAAGAGGCGAGGCGGGGGGTGAAGAATAGGAGTGCTGCAACTACCTTGATGTTTTGTAAAGTGGGAGTTAAGATTTTCAGTAAATGTGGGTTGTTTATTTTGAATTGCTCATATATTTATTTTTGTACATAAACACGAAATATTAGCGACATAGATCTGAGTCACCACTAACCCGCTTTGGCTTCTGCTTGATCTACAGTTGACCCTCAGTCTCTCAGTTAGTTTTTCTGTCCACATTTTGAAATAAACTGGTTTCTAAAGGATTTTTTTGTCATTTTAGACAAAATGAAACAAAAACTGACCATGTATTCCGTCCCTGCAGCTGCATCTCTGGAGATTAGCCTTCACTTCAAGCAGAAGTCAGCTGGCAGATTGTGTCTGTAGCAAGCTAATAACTGTGTAAACTCTATCCTAAGGTATAAAATAAGAAGCCTGTCAAACTGTTTGAAGGATGCACTTGCTGACTGCTGACCCCAGCAGATAATGTGCTTTAAAAAACATCTGTGTTTTTTTTTTTTTTTTACAGAGCTGTATATTGTGAAGCAGTGGTCCAGTTATTGGTGTTGGTCATTTTTGTGGATAAGTTATTTAAACCCTGTTCTTGACCTGCTGTTACTGAACTAAATTAAGAAGATGAGTTGTGTGATTTGATATGAGCACTCCTATTCTCCAGGCTTCAAATGTGAAGAGTGATATGAACTATCCTGTATTTACTGCACAGGCTGATATATTTTATGCATGTCAAGCTGTTGGACAGAATCTATAACACCTGTTCTATATTTTTTACAATAGTAAATGGTCAATGTTCTTAAATATTTCCTAGGATTTCTGTTGTAGTTACACATCAGATTGTGCTGCAGATGTAGTTCAGCTGTAATTCTCTGATGAAGTGCCTGTAACACTTTGACATGAAACATATCCACCATGATGAACAGATGATCCAAATTTGCATGAAGCCTTCGTTGTTCCCTTTGAATGCTGCTGTAGGACCGCATGTGTGGAGGGTCCAGGGCAGGCTTCCTACTGTCAAGGCCTGGACCAGGGCTGGAGTCAGGTTTAAGTCCAGAACAGGCCCGCAGTTTGGTTTGTTTCCCAGGGTCTGAGTAACTAAATCTGTTTTTCACAGCAGGCTTTGACTTAGCTTCATCTTTTTACACCTGCAGTGGAGGCTGTGTCATTTATTAAATCACACAAGAAAGAGTTAGTCTGACAGTTTGCAGCACATGCTCAGCATCAGTCTGGTGTTTGAGTGTTCAGTATGGAGCTGGAGGCAGGAGACAATTAGCCTAGCTTAGCATAAAGACAAGGGGAAACAGCTGGGCTGGCTTTATCCATCAACACCTGCAAAGATCACTAATAAACATGTTGTATTAAACGTTAGAAGCTTTTATCAGTCAGAGATTTTTTTTTAATTTAAAAAAGACATTTATTGTAGACAAGTTGGTTTCCCTTTAGAAATCAAAGGTAAAATTTGGAATAAATTATTTTTTTATCTTAATTTGAAAGGTAACAAAGAGGAAAAACTATCCTTTTTAATACACTACAAACAGCAGACATATTGAATATAAAAAAAATCACGTGGGTTAGTTACCTGTTATAAATTAAAAGATAAAATGCAGTAACACCAAAACCAAAACAGTCAACCCTCTGAGACAGACCCAGACTGGAGAGTCCTGCAGCCCTGGTCTGGACTGTGCACGCTGAGCCCCAGAAAGCACTTTTTGTACCAAGTTTTGTGGTTGCCAATAAAACCCAGAAGATCCCTGCTGTGGGGGCGTCTGTCTGCCTTCTGTTTTCTCTCCTAACTGAGCTTTGTTCAGACGTCTTTATTCTGACACTGAGGCTTTTTAAACCAGAGTAACAACAACCGCCTCAAGAAAACACTTATCTGCTTGTGATTGGTGGTAGAGATTTCCAGTTTTAAGAGGAAATCACATGCAGTAGATTATCAGAGATTAGAGAAGGTATGGTGTGATCTGAGAGCTGAAGAGAGTTTAATCTTTGGCAGCAGATGCTTTGGTTTAGGGTTTAAACCTCCAAACCAAACATGGATTTGCAGCTGCTTTTTGCTGCTGTTTATAAGGTGCAGTCACATCCATGTTGAATCAACTCTGCTTTTCTTTATTTTGAAAATAAATTCTGGGCAAATTTTATATAACTCATCGAGAACAATCCAGTATCCATACAGTTTATTTTCTAATACATATACATTTTACCTTCTATATGTCTCCCTTACAGCACCTGCCAGGTGAGTTGTGTTTGGCAATAGCGCTCCAAAACCAAGAACCGAGATATTTTCAACTATTATTTCAACTCTTCAACACCATGTCTTATTTTGAAGTGACAGCAGCCTTTCCTGGTCGTTATTGTCTTATTTTGAAGTGACAGCAGCCTTTAACGCTGGTCGAAGTGTATTTACTACTCAAATACAGCATGTACAAGTACAGGACCACTCAAGTCCACTTTAGTGTGTCAACTTTAATTGCTCTTGGTGAGAAATCAATGGTCTTGGTCACAGTAACTGCAAAGAGAAGCAAAATGACCAAACTGTTGCACACAGTAAATAGTGGATTGTCATTGCACGTCTTAGAAATGTGCGCTTTAAAAAGGCTGTGCCCCCATTCAGAAGTTTCTAACCCCGCCCCTGAGAGGAAGCTCTGACCTACTTACTGACAAACAGCTTGTTTTGTCAAAACATCACGTACCAGGAGAAAAAAGATCTTGTTGTGCTTTTTGGATGCAGAACACTTCACTCACTGTGTTGGTAAACGGAGCAAACAGGCGGTGCTGGATGCGGGAAGATGGATATTGATGCTGCAGCGTCATCACCGCGCTCACTCAGTCTCCTAGCAACAGGAAACATCTGCCTCCGCGACGACCAATGAGGGCACGGGAGGAGCGGCGCGTGCTGTCTCCCGGTGCTGTGAACGGGATATTTTAGGAGGCTCGAGAGCGGGAGCGTCTCACCCCGGAGGAGCCGGAGCTGTCTGCACGTCTGCGGGAACCGAGCGACGGAGACGCGCACATCAGGCCGAGCTGGAGCGTCGCTGCGTCGGTGTGAGGACGGTAGATATCGCGCTGGGATTTACTGAGCTGGTGCTGGACTGTTATTTACAGGTAAGACGCTTTAATGGACATTTAGCTGGTTCACTGGGAGCAGTTAAAACAGCAGCTGCACGTTTCGGTGCAGCTGTTAAAGAGACGCAGCTCATGGTGTCTAAGAGAAACAGCATCTAAACTACAGCAAAACGGAGAAAATCAGCGTGAATGTAATAATATACAAATATTCGATAAAGTAAACCAGAAGTAAGTCCAGGTGTCTAAGTCTAAAATATGTAAACGAGTACAAAAACGAAAAACAGATCTCAATCTACAAACACACTGAAAATCATTTGTTTATTTGACAGAATACAAATAAATGTCCCTTTATGGGTTGAGAAAATGACTCCACTTCTTTACATTTGTTAAAAGATGCACAGAAAGAAAACTCAGAACAGGGTTAAGGTAAAAGTCTTTAGTTGAAATGGAGCAGCTTTTAAACTTTCTGGTCCACTCCTACCTCACCTCACTAAACTTAGAGGGGTTTGTAAAAACGAGTCCTGCTCTGCACACACACATTTCTGCTCGGAGTACATGCACATAAACACACACATGCAGCATCACACTCCCACAGACCAAACAGTTGCTGCAGCTGGATGTGAGTCACTGCAGCAGCTTCAGAGGAAGCAAATAAAGCTTCCCACTTATGATTGATTTATGGCATTTTACAGAACAACATCACACAAACACATTAACACAAACACAAACAAACAGACGCACTAACACATCACACTCCTCTCTCCCCTTCTGGGCGTTTTTCCTTAAATTATAAAGCGTGTTTTGTTTTTTGTAAAGGTGTGAGAAATAAACAGCAAACAAATAAACACGACATCATGTAGTGACAGAAAAGAATCAAAGCACTATAACTCACAGCAGTGAATAGAGTTCATTTCATGTGGGGATATATAACGTCAAATGCAGGTGTGTCATTCATGATAAACTTAGTTTATAATCAGATTTTATATAAATCGGTTTCGATATATTTTTATATTTTGTTCTTTTTGTCTCATTTCGTTTGAGTTATTTTTTGTACTTTTGTTTGTTCACCTGTTGTTTCGTGTTGCTGGTTGCACAGTGTGAGGTGTCACCAGAACATATCGGCTTTCGTGTCAGGCCATGAATTTTCCTTCTATTAAAACGAAAACCGGGGAAACTTTATTGTAAAATAAATGTTTTTAATTGTTCAGATACAAATGTGAAGTGTCAGATATTCAAAACTTCAGGTTGCACCAGACCAAAGATCCAGACGTTCAAGGTAAAGATTAAATGTCAGTTTTAGAGTTTGGAAGCACTGACAGTTTAAAACCTCAGCAGCGTTCAGAGTTTCTGGATTATACTCAGATGTTTTTGGTCCTGTCTCCTTCTCCGTCCTCCTCCCGCAGGAGTCCGAGGGCGATGTGGAGGCTCAGGTCGGCTCAGACGCAGTGATTCAGACTCCAGACAGAGAGCAGAGTGCTGGCTGTGGACCGTCAGCAGCAGGTAGTCGCAGCCACTGTGTGTAACCTCAATTAAATCAGCTCCAGTGACTTTATCCTCGAGCCAGGAAAGCAGGGCTGCAGTGACACACACCTGACACCTGACATTTAGACACTTACAAATCATTTGGAGCAATAAATACAAAAAGAAAACAACACGATTTCTCCCTGTGGCTGATATATTATGTTATCTGACATTATTTGATGAATTCTGACGCATAATTAGCATTTTTCTGTTGTAGCAGGTAGATGTGGAGCTGCTTTTTTACCTGCTGTACACAGTTAATGAGTTTAGTCTGTTCCTCACCAAAGGCTGAAAGGCACTGAATTACTTTACTCGGTTGCTGAGTGGGTCATTAGTTTTTGATGAAATTTGAATTAGGCAGAAAATTGACTGAAAACCTAAACAACAATAAACATAAACATCAAACACCTAAAATTCCCCCCAGCTCATTGTCAGTGTTGTGAAACTCTGTTTATGGAGGAATTAAAAACCAACCAATTTAGTCCCCCGAGTGTAAAACAGAAAGTTCAGCACATTTGCTAATGGTGATGAAGAGTAAAAACAGTGTTTTAATATTTAAAGATGTTTCCAGACTCCCTTCTGTTCGATTTGTCGTCTACTCTCTGTTTTCTGCCTGCAGCAGCCCCTTCCCTGTGAGAGAGACCAAACCATTCAACAACGTCGAAAGTTGCTTACTTCAAGAGAAAATATGCGGAGGAGGAGGATTTACATGGAGGCCTACATGGATATTTTCAAAAAGTATGCACCTCTTCTTTTTCTTTCACGTCCACGGTTTGTTGTTGACATTCAGGGACAACCTTAGTGAAATGTCATTTTCTTGTTATAGAAAAATCCTGACTTTTATGAAGTGTTTGCTGAGCAAATTCCAAATCTGTCTGGCCTTCATTTCTTTTCCACTCCCCCTCTGTTTCTTTGTATGCTGCTGCTTTTTTCCACCCACCTATCTGACTCATTTCTTCACGTTCTCGACCTTCACCATCTCCTCCATCTGTGCTTTTATTCACTTCACTGTTATTGTCCCTTATCACATCCTTCAGCTTCTGTCACGATGTACAAGACAGACCTGTAGAGTCGGTATTAACACGCCGCTTTGCTTCTTTGCAGATGAGACATTTTTGTTCACTGAAGTTAAAAGTATGTAGGTAAACTCTGAGTAATATATGTGAAGTATTAAAAGTAAAAGTATTTGATGCAGAAAATGGACCCTGTGAGTGATGTTATTATTATAACACAATATTATTATTATTGTTATTCATGTGTTAAGCAACATTTTACTCTTGTATTGAGATGCAGCTAATTTTGAACAGTTTGACTGTTTCAGGACATTCAGTTAGTTATTACTGACACACTCGAGAGGCTGGAACCATGAAAGGTTTTTATAGAAAAAACTAACAATTATCAAAGTAACGCTAGTTGCCAGTTCATTTTCTGTTCACCTGGTTGCCTCCTCTTGTACAGTAGTTCTGTAGGAGCATGGGATGTATTGCAGGACCAACTTAACTTTAACTAGATGCACTTGTCCGCCTAGAATTTCCTGTAGCCAATGTGTTTCATTTGCATTATTTGCTGCTGGTATGTATGTTATTTACATCCTAAAAAACTTTGTTGGTTTCATGTAATTCAGAATATCTGGCTCAAGTGTCAGGTTTCTGATTTCCTGCACGTATTCAGAAGAAAAACATGTAAATGAATGATTTTGTTCTGTTTGTACAAATCTAAACTAATCCCCTTGTCTTTTTTTCTGAAGTGCTTTGAATTAAATTGTGAATAAGTAAAAAATGTAAAAGCACAAACTAATCTCCTGCCTTTGTGTTGTCATCTGCAGCACTTGATACTGCAGGAAGACCGGAGCTGCATCCTGAAGCTGTCCCTGGAGAAGCTGAGGTTCCTGGAGGACCCCGAGGCCTACCTGCGGCGCTCCGTCCTCATCAACAACCTGCTGAGGAAGATCCACCATGAGGAGGAGGAGCTGGAGGTTGAAGAGGAGGAGGAAGAAGAAGATGAAGTAGAAGAGGAAGAAGAGGTGGAGGTTATTGGAGAGAGAGGGCAGCAGAGGCTGATGTACCCAGACAGGAAGAGGGTGAAGGTGCTGGTGACGGACTGCTGCTCTCCGCAGTTTGGCCTGGAGGAGCTGCAGCATTACCGACTGGTGCCCTGTTACCCCACAGCTGGGTGCCTGTACAGCCTGGGCACCTGCCCGGGACTCACCCCTAACCACCAGGTCCTATTGTACAACCTAGATGACAACAGCTGACTCCTGACTTTCATGCCTCTTTTCACAAAGCTGGGATATGCAAACATTTACTGTTTGTTCACAATCAGCGGGAGAAAGGCTGCTGCAGTTTCCCTTCAGTTTGACGAACACCTCTCATAGACTCCGTTTTGTGCGTCAGCAGGACGTCACCTCTCGTCACCTTGCTAACAGGCAGCAGGGGGTTTAAGAAACTGAGGAACCCTGATTCCTTTGCCTCAGGATCGACAGGGTCTCTGATGTCAAACTGTGTGGCTGGGTCACTGCTGTTTCCTGTTTGTTCACATGAGAAACTCTGAGCAGGCAGGATTTTTTTGTTTGTTTTTGCTGTTGCTGCTGTGGTCTTCAATTTTTATTGCTGTTGTTGCTCATGTGAACCGTGAGCGTATTCAGGGATTTTCAGACTCCAGGCTAGTTTTCTGATGCGTGGAGAACATGCGCTGATATGCTCCTGTTATGTTGGTATGCTACTGTGTGATTTATGAAATATTCTGCGTAACATTCCCTGGATTGTGTGAAATGATGTGCTACTCAAAAACTCAAGATCCTCATTCTCTGAGGTGCATTTACTGCCCGTGGGTAGACTGTTTCTTTCTGCGTCTGAGGTTCTGTGTTCATTCAATATGCTGTTATTTTCATTTTACATCACTTTGCTGCCCTCTGTTGGCAAAAGAATTTATCTTTAAGCCCTTTTTTTGAGGCTGATGTGTTCAAATGTCGCAAAGTGGATGATAAGAAAAACAGTACCAGTACTTATTTCAAGCCAAAACACAGAGGCTCGTGTATAAACACAGTAAATTACTATATAGTAAAATACAGTTGTAATAATATGAAATATGTCATCATAGAAGTTATAAACAAAACTGTACATTAATAAAAAGTTAAAACGTACTTTTATTTGCATACAATTACATTTTAAATCTTTATAAATTTATATACTACATCTTGGGGAGTGGGGATTAATGTAAAGTGTCAAATCAAAGGGTAATTATTTTATGTGTTTTCGTGGCTAAAAACAAGAAAATACCTGGCCACAGTGATTTTTCTGCCACCAAATATTGTTGTTAAATATGTTTAAGCTTTTTTGTTTTTTAAATATGAATAACAGAGAGCAGAATGTTTTTAAATTCAAATTATTTTACCTATTTTCCTACTATCAGTCCTGATTAAAACAGCACAGCGGACTGAGTTTTGCTAAACTGTTAGAAGATATTTTATTATTTCATGTGGCACAATGCGTTATAAATCTAAATAATCTTCTGTATGACAAAAGAAATTGATCTCTTTTCAGTGTCACTTTATGTGTTTTGAGTGTTCAGTCTCTGTCTGGAAGTTTTACTGAGTGTGGACAATGTGCATCTTGATAACAATCACTACAATAAAAACAACAACAACAAGTGAAGGCAACTATAAAAGATTTGCTCAGTATTTTAAAACAAGAATTTATATTTTGATCAAAATGCATATTCCATATTTAACATAAATTATTTTGAAAAAACTGATCAATAAACCTTTTTCAGGTGATTGATTATAAAATAAACTATGTGCATAGATATAAACGTTTTATGTGTTTCTATGCATCTTTATGGAATAATATATCAACAGTCTATCCATCTATCTATCTATCTATCTATCTATCTATCTATTTCATATTTTCTGTTTATGTTTTTCTTTATGTTTTTAGCAGGTCTGTTTTTTAAAAGATGTGTAAATTGCGCCATTATATAATGTGTTACAAACTACAAACGGCCACGCTACGTGATGACGTCTCAGCACGTATGCTATATTGTACGTACTCCGTAACTACTGTTGCCTTCCTGTCCAGTTAACAAACTCAAACTTTAGAGACACAAGTCGACAATTCATTCACATACCACACCAAACAAATGGCCCCATCCGACAAACTTCTAATATATCATCTTTATATTTTAGTTTACATATCGTTGTTTTTGTGCAGCTTTAGTTATTTACAAATATAAACGTTGTTGAACAAAACGTGGTTCTGGACAAAGAATTGCGAAATTTCCGAGAGCACGGGAAGGCAACGGGGAAGGCGGGCTGCCCTGACTAGTGGAGCTGTCATTTACAGAGAGCCCTCAGATAGCGGGACTGTGAACGCGTCTGGACCGCGTCGTAAAAGAACCGTTCAGTTCGGTTTATCCGTCATCTTCGAGCTGAAAACAGCATTTTCTCTTTTTTAAATAATAACCAGTCGCTGTGATAAGTTGTTATAGTTTAAAAGCTCCACGGGTTCACTTCTAAGCAGCACGATGCCCGGGTTAGCTAGCAAACATTAGCCGGAGAGCTAGCATCCGCTGTTCGGGGATAGTAGCGGAGTCTGTGTTCCTCCTCTCGGCTGTGTGTGGGTGGCTAAACCGGATTAAACATGGAGAAAAGTCACCGTTTTATCGAGCTGTTCCGCTATCTCCAAGACCCACACCTTGTCTCCCGCTTTCAGCAAATTTGTGGGGTCCGCGGGACCTTTTCGAGACCCGTTTGTAGCGGCAGCAGCAAGGAAGAGGACCGGACTCACTCGCACAACAACGGGGCTTGTCATCGTCAGAGCACCGGGGAGAATGAGAGAGAAAACCCGGCCGCCATCGGAGCTGGGGAAGGGGAGAAAGTACAGACGACAACAGCGGGAGCTCGGAAGAGGATTATGGAGTCTACTGTCGTGAAAGAACATGGGGAGGAAAGTGAAAATCTTCTCCAAAACGGGGCTGTGGTGGCCGCAGCGACCACCGGGGGAGAAACGCTCAGAGTGGGGAGCAACGGTCGCAGCGGGACCGGGCCGGACTTTTCAGGGGGCACAGAGTCCGGGGAGAGGGGAACAGAGCCTGGCAGTGACGTTTCTGGAGCCCAGCGGAGCAGCACGGTGAAACCCCTCCGCAGAAACTCACTAACGGGCGAGGTTGGGCAGGAGTTCCTGATCGAGAACCGGTTCTTGTACTACCTCTTCACCTTCGGAACCGAGCTGGGCAACGAGTTTTTCTACATCACCTTCTTCCCTTTCGTGATATGGAACGTGGACGCCTTCGTGGGCAGGAGGCTGATCATGGTCTGGGTCTGGGTCATGTATCTGGGACAGTGCACCAAGGATGTGATCGGCTGGTCCCGGCCCGCTTCTCCACCGGTGGTCAAAGTGGAGATGTTCTACAACTCGGAGTACAGCATGCCGTCCACACACGCCATGTCGGGCACGGCCATCCCCCTCTCCCTGTTCTACATGACCTACGGCCGGTGGGAGGTAAAGTAAACCCTTCGTATTCAACCAAATAACCGAAGAAGAAGTTAACAGGAGTCACTTCCTCTTGGTTTCCCTGAAAGAACCAGAGAAAGTTCCACATGTGATGTTTCACAACATTTGCTTGTTCTCCTGTAATATCCAAATTATTCTGAACATTTCAAGTCATTGGAAGTTAATAATTACTCCCAAGTCTGTTTTTTTTGGTAAACAACAGATATTGTCAGAGCATCATGGCCTCACACATCCACTATATAATAACCAATAGCATGACCTGTTGTTTAATACGATGCTTTTTATACTATGTTCCCTTCTTGGTGTGTTTTGGTCCCCGGTAAGACTAGAAAGTGCTCTGGTGAAAGCTAATGACGATTTAAATAAATAAGAACATACTAACAAGTCCTCAAGGTTCACTTGAGAACAGACTAAGCAGGTAGTGCTCAGGTGAAACTTCATTCAGGAACTTTACTGCCTCCCAGAAACAGTAAAGAAGGAATGGAAATTAAATGGGACCTGCATCCCGGAGAAAGCTGCACCTGCTGATGACCTTTCACCTCCTTACTAGAGCTGTCAAATACAAAACAAGTATTCTAACCAAATAAGTCTTTGTCCATTATAAATATTTATCTCTCAGTTGCCCATGTGATGCTCATTAAAATCATCTTGAGAGATGTAATTGCTGCGTTGATTGTTAGGTTATCTGAGGTAATGGTGTAACATAAAACACTTTATTTTCCCGGGCTAAATGTTTCTAATTGTAATAATCCCTCCTTCATTGAGGTGATAATGTTCAGTTTGTGTTCAGACTGTCTCAGAGAGATGTTGATTCAACTGGATGATCATTTTGGAGGCTGCAGTTAGTGAACTGTACTTACTGTGTTATACACATAGACGCTCATTTCTCTTCAGCCTTGAATAGAATCTATAACCTGACACCTCTATAGTTTCTGCTCTAAGTACATTTGCTTTCTGAAAGTTAAAAAAAAAATTACTCATAAAAACTGAAGTTAACTGCTCTGAAAGAGACTGTGATGTACCCCCACGTGATCGGAGCAGATACCGCATACACTCGGGTCCATTCAGGCACTCTCAGGACATATTAACACATAGATCCGTGACCGCAGCAGTAAAACCAGACCTTACACAACTGACAGAGAGCACCCAATCAGCCTAAAGATCTGTTGGCATTCACCCACTTGGCTTTTACTGCTTCTGCTCATGGACACTATGACTTTTGCTGGGTCAAACCTACGGTCCTGCAGTTTACACAACAGCCTCTGTAATAACCTCGCTTCGACCGCAGTAAACATGCCCAGGTCACTGAGACTTTGCCCTCTGAAGGTTTCTGAGGCTCATCATTACCAGTTAATGAGTGTCTGGCTCGGTGTCAGCACCGTACAGCTGTCTGAACACATTCATTGACTGTTTCATGCCTGTGCCGTGGTCAAATCACGTTCACTGTGGGAACAACAACACAAAAAGTCAGCAGCCAAACTGACTCGGCTGCACTGGTCTTCACACAGCACAATGTCAAATGTCAAAACCAGACTTGTTCCGAAATTCAAACCAGCTTTGATCAGTGAATCATTTCTTGATGACAACTCACAGCCTGCGTTGTTACAAGTCCATATAATAACATATAATATAATATAACGTATAATAACGTTCATGCAGGATTTTTGTTATAACAACTTGTCTTCTGCTTCATCTCCTCCTATTCACCTCCTTGTGTCTGTGTAGTGCAGTTTTATTGTCTTGCTGAGCTTCCAACCCATGAGGTACATGGTCAACAAACACTTACACGTCAGTTGTTTTTAGGAAATACCACATTGTTTATTGACTAATCCGTTAATCGAGTAATTTTGAATCGTGACTTGTTAACGTGAAGAGTGATGCATCTGAACCTGTTCCTGTTTCCTGGTGAAGAAAGACTATTCTACAACATTTATCTGCAGTTGTAGGCCAGTATTGTTCAAGACTCCCCCCACATTCGCTGCTCGTTTAGCAGATACTGTAAATGCTGCACTGGCTGTTGTCCTTTGTTTCGGTCCCGTTCCCATAATGCTCTGTCATTTTCTCTAAAGTGTTGCTTGGTGTGTGGCTGTGCAGCTCAGTGTGTCAGTGTAGTGTCCATGATTTCATCCTTTTTAGCGTAGTTTCGCCTTATTTTTCTCCTCCACCTCTTCCTTTCTTCTTCTATAACCAAAGACCAACAGCAGCGCCACCTGCAGCTTCTGTTGCTGATGAATCGTTACTTCCAGTGTTAAGGTATGAGCTTTTCAACCTCACAGCCATCACTTATAGCTGATATCTTCTAAAACTGAGAACAAAGTCTTTGTCCCACAATGTGTTTATATCAAACACAAGACAATAATGAATGAGGAAATCATGGCATGTATAATCCAGCTTTGTTTATCCTTTAAAAGGCAAACACACCAGGATGTCACTGACTTTTCCTCCCTGCCGCTTGCCGTAGCCTCTCTCTGAAGTTCCCAGCTGCCTCGGCCGACTTGTCTAAGCAAAGCTGGAATGTTTGGATGGGCCACCCTCCTCCAGCCCAGACCATAACACGAGCCAGATGTCTCAATGGAAGATAATTGTAAGAGAGAAATAAGGGAGAGGACAATGTTCATGAAAGAGCAGTTCAAGGAGAGAAAAGGAGGAGACAGCAGGCAGCAGGGGAGATTTGACGAGATGAAACCATGATAGATGAAGGGCTGTTGAGAGGAAATTAATACAGAAAAGTGAGGGATGAAGGAGAAAAATGACTAAAAGGCAAACTGAGGGAGATATGATGAGTGGATGGGGGGTGAAAAGAAGAGAGTGATGAAGAGTAGAGTAGAGCAGCTGAGGAAAAAGGCAGAAATAGAATATCAGAACTGCTCTACTGAAAAAAAATCAGCCCAGAATATTAACACGTGTTTACATTCTGGCCCTGAGATATAAATTTTAATGATATTGTCTCATTGGGCCACACAGAAAACAAGATGGTGAACTCGTAAACAGGCTTTGTGTGAGGCTTCCTCCCTCGAGCAGGAACATTAGGTGGGAACGCTGCAGCTTTTCCTGGAAGCATGAAGGAGTTTAACAGCAACGTGCTTCATACACGCAGCCCTCACTTGTACATTATGTTTCACTTTATTCAAATTATAGATGAATATCAGCCTAAAATATCTGATGGTGCATTCAAAAGAAGGAAAGGCAGTTCTAGGTGCTGTGACAGAGAGTGTCTGCAAATAGATTTGACATGCTAGTTCAGGTGTGTGCACACAAATGAAATTCTAAACTTTAGAAACGTAGCTCAGTTTAAAGCTGTGGTTGGCCTTATTCTTCTGTGGCAATGTGACTTCTAAATCTAAAGCCAGTGTTCTGGTTAACAAATAGATTCAAAGTCTCTCTGTGAGGAAGTTATCGATTTATTATAAATGACAATGACCTTTCTTTGTAACTTATATACTTTAAACTGATCTGTTTTTTTTTTCCTTTCTTTTATTGATGAGTTTGTATTTTCTGACCTAATTTCATGTCTTGTGTGGGTGTGTGTTAATGTCACTGTTGCACAGCTATTTGCCCTTTGGTGACAAAAAAAAAAATTTTGATTAATTGATTGATTGCTTAGCTCACAAAGGGACAAATCAAACCCTCAGAGACACAGACTGGTGAATGGTGAGTGTGAGAGCACACTGTTGATAAATCTTTTCTGCTTCTTGGGTTTATGTTGTGTTGTACGGACCAAACAAATGAAAATAGAGGAAATAATGTGCTGATTATTATTCAATAAGAAAATCGTAGTAGCTTTAGGATGATGTGTGCAGTGTCACAGCACAGCCTGGAGCTGTGCGGTTTGGGTGTGTATGTATGTACAGTATATGTTACATGAGGTTGCACAGAGCACACACTACACTGAGGGTAACAGTCAATCAGTGGTGTGCACAGAACCACAAGCCACAGGAAAAACACAATATGTCCATAAAATTTAGCATGAGGTGACCGCCACAGCATGGCTGTGGTCCCGGCCCGAGGCCAGCGTGAGCGCGCAAACACGGCCATGACACCCACGTCACATGCTCCGTTTGCACTTGGACAGACAGATGATGCTGTTTGGACGTTTCCCCAGGCCTCCCCCTCAGACTCTCAGCTAGTTTTTTCCCTAAACACAAACGGTGATCTCAGCATGTCTGACCCGGCTTCACGGCTAATCCACAAACATAAAGATGCCTGTTTTCCCAACCAGAAATCTCCCTCTGCGCTGACCGCATTTTTGAACGAGGTCTCAGAGTTTATAACTGGTGCTTTAAAGTGAACCCCAGTGGGAACATAAATGTGTGGCTCTAAACGGAAACGCTCCATCATTGTGCATGACTGAGACTCTCCCAAGTCTTATCAATTATTCTTTTCCTAATTAATTAATCTGCAGGTTAATTTCTCAGAAGAGAGTGAACTATGCAGTTTGTAATTGATGTGTGTTCAAACTGCTTATTATTTTTCCAAATCCCAGACGCATTCAGAAAGTGGTAAATCTTCTCGTTTGAGAAACTGGAACCAGAGAATTCTTAACCAGTTATTCAGCCTTAAACACTTTTAGCCACCTGTTGATTAAAATATGATTTCATTATGTCATTATGTCATGTCTGTGTTACCCATAAACATTTGTCCAGTGGCTCAGCAGCTGCCAATGGCAGCCTGCACATTGTTTTCTTATTTTTAACCCATCAGGCTAACGCAGGTTGTAAAATCTTTTAAGCCGCGGTTACAGCCGTCTTTCATTCTGCGTGTTTTCATTCAGTCACCATGAAATACTGGCTGAAGGGATGAATCAGCGTTTCAACAAGTCGATAACATGGAGGAGCACAGGTTGAAGACTCACAGATGAGAAGGACAGCAGGGTTCACACAGTTTAAATGGGGAGATTTCGAGTTTTTATCTTTATTATGGTGCCTGTGGAGCAGCTGAGACATACGTTTCTGATCCTCCTCTATCTTCTGTACTTTGACCTCCCCCTGGAGGCTGCAGGTCTGGGACTGATGGTGTGTGAGTGGAAATCTGAACCACAATGATGAGACATAATACAAAACTGTTTGGCTCAGCGTTGAGGTACATGTCACATGTAGCTCTCATGGCTCTGGGTCTGATTTTGAGGCTCATGTGACTCTGATCCAAAGTGTTGTACAGTGAGTCACTGCAGCTTTTTTTTTTTTTTCAGCTTACGCTGATTGCAGAAGAAATATTCTAGGTCACGTGCAGTGAAAAAGAATCTGACTTCATACACATGAAGTTGTGGGAACTCAGACTTTCTGTTCCTCCCTTCTGTCTTTGCTACAGCCCATATAAGTCCATCTGATAAGAGCAGAATGCTGAAATATTTATGACATCCTCTGAGTCCAGTACACATTAGCAGATAATCATATCAGCACTTTGCTGCAACATTTTATCGAGGCCTTTTACCGACTGTGCACTAAGCAAAGTAGTGAAGCTGAATGTTACCTCCAGTGCACGTATCTATCATCATATAATCAGCAGGTCAGTAAACATGCAGCGGATGAGTTACTTATTGCACAGTGTAAAACAGGCAGTGCACATTAAAGGCAAAGACCCAATGATTAATCAATTTATTGAGAAAATAATTCAAAGATTAATCAGAGAATAAGATGATGCCTAGTTGCAGCCCTGCTCCTGTCATTTTAGTATGTCTTACAAAAACACCACCTGTGGCCCCAGAAATAATAATGATCAGAAATAGAGAACAGTGATTGTTATGTTGTTCTGGTTTTTCCTACCTTCATCACCTCTTCATCACTTAATCACACATGATTGTTGTAATTCTGCTAATTACAACCAGCCTGACAGGTTTATCGCCAGATGTTGCGGATGTGTGATCTCCTAATGAAAACTGTTTCCTTTCACCTCCACAGTACCCATTCACTCTGGGCTTCAGCCTGGCGCTCTGCTGGTGTCTGCTCGTCTGCCTTAGTCGAATCTACATGGGAATGCACTCAGTCCTGGTACGTCTGACCTCACACACACACACACACACACACACACACAAACAGACACAGACGGTGCCAGCGATGCAGTGCCAGTGCAGCGTCATCCTGTCCGTTTGAACGTGATAAATGTGCTTCAGTGTTTAGTTGCATGTCCTCAGATAAACACTGGGATGCACTTTTGTATTAGGTTTTTGAGCACGTAATATTCAGACTGAGATGATTTTTGTCCATAACGCTGAACGCCAACCACAATATTGAGACGTATTCATTAACAAAAGTTCTAAAATGTTCTAATTTGAGTTTTGCAGCAGTTTTATACTAACACTGTGAAATGACAACAGAGAGTTATGAGCTGAGTCTGCAGCTCCTCTCAGAGATAGAGTTACAGAGCTTTATGTTGAATTTTAGCCCATTGTTTAGTATGTGGACCACAACTGTCCTGTTCTGGTCCCCTGTCAGCACTCTCATAGTCTGGTTTGGGTTTTCAGAGCAGCAGTGGAGGGGGCTTTGAACCACTGGGTTTCTGTGCAGCATATCAGCTGTTGTCTGAAATTATTTCAGGCATTTTGATTTGTGCACAGAAAAAACTTCAGCCATATTTTAATGAAGGAACTAGTTTCTATTTTAATGTTTGTTTTCCTGAATGTCTTTTTTCTTTTGCAGGGTTCAGTTCTTTTTCTTCTTGTTCAGTTTGTCAGCTGTTTGGACTTATGTTTGCACTTTCACTTTGACCTCCTCCAGCTAATCTGGAACATGCATCTTGCCTTCAGTGTGCCTGTATCTGTCTATGCTCGGTGTCTATGTAGCTTATAAACAAAGGGTGCCAGAATCTCACAGTTCTTACTGGAGAGCTTCTAAAGAACATTCATGCCTGCAAAAACCTGTTCCCCGTGTGTGTTTAATTGCTGCTCTGACGTTAGACATTGTTTTGCTGACAGCAGGGCAGTACAATACAGGTACAGTCATGAAAAACATAATCCAACACCACTGGGTGGGTGTGATTACCCAGGGTGCCCTAAAGGGCTTTAAAGTATTTAAGTATTTTTTCAAAGTTTGGCTTGTGAGAGACCTGCAAGAGCTTTTCAGTAACAAAAAGAACTACACAGCAAAATGTTGTGTGGAACAGTGGAGACAGTACTTCAATGCTTATCAAAGAGCCTGCATGTAAAAAAGCCTTTTTTTTTAACCAGCATGTACTGTGGTTTTTATTACCAGTAGTATTTCCGATATGTGGTGTGCTCCATGTTTACTTTCCCAAAATAATAATAATTAGTAGTTTTTATGCTGTTTGTCGTAATTTGTAATTATTGCCGTCACCAAATTTTATGGACCCTCTGCAATTCCTCCTCAGATCTCAGACAATAATCAGATTAATTCAGAATATTGTGGCCCGTGCGTTACTTTAAGAAAGTGAGCACAGATGTTTGTGTGGGTCACATGAACCTTTCCAGGGTCATTTCTCTCAGCCGCCTACTGCCGGCAGCCTCTGTGGCCGTGGCTGTGTCACAGTGACTGATGGATGGTGGTGTGGGAGCAGTGCTGGCTGTCCTCCCAGATGAACCTAGAATGTAATTCCACATCAGAGATGTTCTTTTCTGTGGCTGCCCGCAGGTGGTGTCGCATTTATGACCTCCCCCTCGGGAACCACATGCACATCTGCTTGCTCACGTTAGTCTGTGTCTCACCATCTGAACGGAAACATACCCCCGTTTCCTCCAGCCTGTTCACATTTCCAGGGCATCAAATATTGATGCTTCGTCCACTACAGTGTCAACCTGCTCACATCAGCGTCTTAAAGCAACAGCTCCATTCATGAAGTTATGGTGATGTATGGACGGCGAAGGTTTGCCTTAGGACTGGGGTGGATGGGTGGGTCGGACTTTCCCACAGGACAGAGCTGTTCGATTCCAGTGCGACATGTGCTTTGAGTGTTGACCCAAACCACAATCTTTGCCTGAACCTCACCGCACAGCTTTAGTGCCTAAACCCAACCGCTCTGCTGAGAACCTAATGCTTCTCATACAGACGTTACAATACAGAGAAAAGACAGCATCATTAGGCTGCTGAATATTCTGGGGTAAGAATGTGCTGGTTTTCTCCTCAGACAAATGGGGGCTGACCTAGAATAAGGGTCTAATAGTATTCATTTAGCAGGTAATTAAATTCTCAGTTCACAGTGAGTAAATTATAGGACACGGGTCTGAGCACTGTGAGATGTGGGATTTGTGGGACATGGTGAGTCCTGGTGTAAACATTAATCATTGCTGAAATTATTGACTCTTTGACATTGCCATCATCATTTACTGTCTTACTTTTGTAGTTATGGATTATAGTGCCCATAATGTAGACGTGCCAGTAATTAGTGAGTTGCACTGTGTTTAGCCGCCTGATAGCAGCAGCTGTTTGTGTAGCTGCGGTTATACACACAGCGATCAGTGGATTCAGTCTTCGGACTGAAGAAAACCAAACAGTGTGATGATTCTCAGCCAAGTTCTGAAACAGGTTCTTATGTCTGTGTGCTAAGATGAGGAGTGTGAGCTGCAAGCTGTTAAGACCAGAAATCTCCAGAGACATTGGCTTCATGTTTTCTTTAAGCACCACAAGAACCCGATTTGTTTAAACGTGATACCAGAAAAACATCTGGGTCGAGATCTCAGAAGCAGAGTTGTAGGACAGTGGTCCATCTGGGCCGACATGCACACAGCTCATTTCCACCTGATGACGCAGGCTGGTGTCTGCTCACTCAGGCCATATGGGGACTGTTGTGTTTCAGGGAGTGGAGCCTGAACACATGGCGAACCATTAACGGTCCGCTCTGCCAGGCCTGCCGGGCACTTAATGTGCTCTGGAAATCATCACGCCCAATGAAACTCCTTCCTCCTCCTTTGTTCTGCAGGAACAGCTTGGAGACCAAAAGCTGTTCCTGCACTGCTGGTGTTGACATCTGCTAACCTTTTACCGAGCCACTAAAGGAGCACTTTCTCTCGGGTTTGTGCTGTTTTTGCTCGATTCAGCAGTCAGTTTATTAGGTACACCTGCAGTAAATACAGTAAATCCTCCCTCATGGAAGGGGATGGTGTTCAGTTTTTGTTGAAACTCTTTTAGCAAAGTTTTTCTTATTTTCTGACGTTTCAAAGCTTTAGACAATAACCTGCAGTAATGCTGGTGAAGCTGTGTTCAGTTTCCAGCTTTTCTTATTCACACCAGCGTGACTGCTGGGCCCAAACAGCTGCTGCAGTGACGTTAACTGGAAGAAGTCCAGTTCTTTCTGTTACTTTCCACCAGACTCATTCCGTTATCCTCCTGTCTCTGCATGTGTATGAAGCAGAATCATCTTGATCAGACGACAAAAGACATGCAGTCGTGTCACCTTGTGTTCTTTGTGATGGGAGTTTTATTATAGACATGATCGTACAGAGTCCGGCGTTTGGATTCCTGAGCCTGATGGCAAACAAGAAGAAAAGCAACCTATGAAGTAAGAGGATTGGAGATAGTAAATTACACAGAGGAATAAAAGAATGGTCAAAGTTTCTTGGCCAGCGGAGGCTCCATTCCTGGGTCTGTCTCATCCGACCCTTTCTACCTGATATCATCCAAATGAAAGAGGAAACATGGACAGAGTCCAGTACAACCAAAGAAAATAAGTGCCGATCGGAAAAGAAAGGGAACAGAGGGGAGCGAAAAACACTCCAGTCCAGACGAGAAGAGACTCTCATTCACTCCACAAATAGTCCACAAATTGAATTTGTGCAGTTGTATAAGTGATCCCGATAGCTGGATCCATTAAGTCGTGACGTTTTCCAGATGAGCAGCAGGCAGGATTTGGTTGGGTCAGGCTTTATGTACTTGAATATTAGTGGTTCTGTTTTCACTGAGCTCATCGGTACTGACGCGCTCATCTGGGGTTGTCTCATCCTCATTTTCGGATCTGACTGCTCATTGTTTCACAGTTTCCTCTACGTGGCATTAGCAAAGAGACGGGGCCGATGAAAGTCTTCAGTGACAGCAGTGAAATGATAAAGTACCATGGCCCTCGGAGGGTTTCCTGTGTTTTTTTGCTGCTGAGTATTTTTTAAAGGGTCAGACAGTGGAAAGTGGCCTCGCACTGGTCTGGTCCGTGTACTGCCAGGGAGGCTGCTGGGTCAAAGGTTCCTGCTGAGCCTCGTGCAGCTCCGCACATCGGTTCTGCAGCTCATCACAGGTTAATGACCTGTGAGATCAGGGCTTCTACCTACCACCGCATGTATTTAAACAGCCAAATAGATATTTAAGCTGAAACAGGTCCCTGGTTTCCTTCCAGATGTGGCTCAGCCGGGCGTGGCTGAATGACCCAGTGTTTTGGCTGGTGGACTCTACGTAAATGTAAGTCAGATCACTGATGGAAAGTAGACACTAATTACACATACTGTCAGACTGGCAAAGTAAACGCTGCACACCCAGATTAGTATGATGAGGGTGCTGATTCACACGTTCCGCCCAGTGTGCACAGACGTAATGAGGTTCTTTCCCTGCAGGTGGTTTGCAGCACACATGCTCACATGGAAAAAACATCCAGTGATAACATGTTTTCAGTGTTGGAAAAGTTGATGATGTGAATGTGATGACACAGTAAAGACAAGAACACTGAGAAATTTGACAGCAATAAAAATAAAAGCCTCAGCAGGAGTTCTTGCTCAGTTCTGTGGTTGCTTAAGGAGGGTAGGTCTTCTCAGTGCCGGATCAGGAAGCACAGGACTGTCAGTTTCTGCCGGGATGACCTCTGTGTTTGAGTCCACAGTTCACCGCCATGTTGAGCTCGCCGTTTTCCTGTTTCCTGTCGACACTCGGCAGCTTCCTTCATTTATTTGAAGGAATGGCACCAACAGATATTTCTCTGAAGACGTTATCAGGTTCATGTGGAGTGGAACAAAGGTGTCAAAAGTAAAACACAATCGGGGAGAGGTTTGTATCTGAACTTGGGAGATGTAGATAAATGATCTTGGCCAACAGTGAAGAAAAACACTTCCTGCTACTACAGCTCATATTGTGAATTCAGATTTATGTAAGTTTTTATTTTCTTAACAGAGATAATCATTTTCTTTCTTCCTCTTCGAGCTACCGTCAGCACAACTTCCTGGCGTTTTTCACATTTAAAGCCTACATGTAAGGAGAAAGCTGCAAGCCTTTTAATGTGAAAAATCTGGAGGAAGTGCTGAGTGGAGCGTCTGACGTGACTCTGTACTGTAGTTCACACTGGACGGGGACCAAACCCCGACATGGTCCCTGCTGTTACTGTGAGAGTGACGAGCTATTGGTGCAGTTTATTTACATTTCTTCTTCTCTCTCCCCCAGGACGTCATCGCAGGCGTCCTGTACAGCATGTCCATCCTGCTCTTCTTCCTGCCGGCCTTGGACCTGATCGACGGCTTCAACCTGACCTGCCGCTACGCCCCGCTCATCATCATCTCCCTCCACCTGGGCCTGGGTCTGTTCTCCTTCACTCTTGACACCTGGAGCACCTCGAGGGGAGACACCGCTCAGATCCTGGGGACCGGTGCCGGCGTGGCCCTGGCCTCCCACGTCAACCACCGCCTGGGTCTTCTTCCTGACCCGACACCAGCCCAGCTCCCGTTCACCATGCCCGGCTTCAGCCTGGGTCTGGTGGGCATGGCCACGCTGCGGCTCATCCTGGGCGTCCTTGTGTTGGTGGCCACGCGGGCTCTGATGAAGGCCGTCACCATCCCACTGGTGTGCCGGGTGTTCGGGGTGCCCAGCGGAGACGTGAGGAGGGCGAGGCAGCACATGGAGGTGGAGCTGCCCTACCGCTACATCGTCTACGGGGCAGTGGGCTTCAACGTGCTCTTCCTGGTCCCGCTGCTCTTCAGCGTCACACAGCTCTCCTGATTGGTCAGTCACTGACTAGACAACAGTGATGCAAACATTCACCTCCAGCAGTCGTCAGATCAGTTTCAGCCAGAGCCCTTTTTCCAGCCAGAGTCAGCTGGTTAGGGACTGACCAAGGTGAATTAAAGGCTAAACACTGATCTGGATGCTGACGTTTATCAGTTTTGTTACTTTTCCTCCAGTTTGCAGACTAGTGGTCAGGATGGATGAACCAGGGGCAGCTGACTGATTGTTTCTAACAGCTTCCCTGGGAGTGTCCTGACGGCCAGGGCAGCCGGTTAATTTGGCCTCGAGTGTTATCGCTTCAACTGTGGCGAGTGACTTCTCTCTGTTCTGTTTCTCTATTTAAAATCCAGTCATATGGCTGCAGCTGATCCCAGGAGACACTGCACCAGATCTGAACAGCCCCCCCCCCCCCCCCCCCCACCAGCTTAATTCATTCTAAAGGCAAAACATCCTCTCAAGTGGCCTCGGAAAGACTAGAGATGCCACTGATTGCTACTGATCGATGACCTGTGTCTTAGCTGTTCTTATAAGGGTCCAGACAAAGAACCATCCAGCTAATGAGTTTAGGGATTTAATCAATCAGGTGGTTCTTCGTCTGAAAAGTTGAACATTTGTTCTTCCCCCCCTTTGTCTCAAAGCAATAAGACCCAGTGATTTTATGATTCCTTTTTCTCTCTGACCTTTGACCCGTCAGTTTGATCATCTGTGTGGAGTGTTTCCCTAAAGGGCTGCTCTCGCTCTGTCTGCTCTCTGCTCTGATGTCAGCTCTGTCCCTGCTGTCTGTCTGTGTGATCCAGCATGAAGGAAGGAAGCGTCACTTTGAGGTTTTTCTGTAAGGATGCTGGGAGTCAAGTCGTCTGGGCTCAGCTGTTGGAAACACTGTAAAACCTGATTCGATAGCGTGAGGATTCACCTGACGACCCTCGTCCACTTCCTGTCACTCTCCTCTTGTCAGGAGGGAGGAGGACGTGAGGAGGATGGTGCAGCTCAGGCAAAAATATGTTGTTGATAATATGATTGTCTGTCAGGGCCTGAAGAGGAAAATATTTTAGTCGTAATGTTGAAGAAAAAAGGCCCAAATTTCAAGAATTAGTCCAAATATCACAAGGATCAAGTCACAAACGTTTTAAGTTCCTAAACATTAATAGAGCAGAGTGCAGACTGTAAGCTGTGCATCATCATAATCAGTGTACGATCACATTAACGGTGTCGAGCTCAATAGAAGTTATCAATGAACTCGATCAGATGTAAAACGTGTTCGCCCTGATGGTTTTAGTTTTGGTTTGTTCTGCCAGATTACAGCACCTGTCCACAAAGCCAGTCCTTTGGACGAGTTTTTACCAAACTGGGTCTCACCGTCAGAACCTACACAGCCTGTAGTAACGTGCGGAGCCAGTTATCATAGTTTATTCAGGGATAAACCTGGAAGAATGTTTGTTGCAGATCCAACTAATGATTTTGGTGAAGGAGAAATATTTCGCACATTAACCAACATTTAGTCATTTTGGGCTAAAGGTTCTTAGAGATGTTTTGCTCTTTTTATGGAAGTGTCAGTTCTGCCTCATTTTAAACACGTTTTCATTCAGTTTTCCATCTGACACTCCCCCCTGGGAATATAATCATAATAATAATATTATAATAATCATAATAATATTATAATAATCATAATAATAATAATAATAATAATAATAGGTACTGGCTGGAAGGGTTCAGTATAAACTCGTCTACATAAGAACTGGTTTGTGTGGTGCTTTGAGTGTTTATTTAATAAGAAATTATTTGTAGAACTGCAGAACAGCTGGTTCAACTTCCAGAGTCTGGAAATGTCTAAACTCCAAATGGGCCAGTGGACATTAAGGATCGTAGTGATAATTCTAGATTTTCCAATTCTATACTGAAGAAGAAATAAGAAAACAAGCAGGTTTTCCTTGACCCAGGTTAGGAAGGAAAAGACAGACCGACTCCAACTGTCTCGTCCTCCCACGCTGCAGCTGACTCACAGTCGAGAACAAACCCACTAATGACCCCACTTTCTCCTTCTGTGTACATGTACTGGAACTTTTTACTAATTTTAGAAGTTTTTGTGCCTTCTGTACCTTTGTCTGGACTAAGGTCTTTGAGACAGGCGGCATCCACAGCTCAGCTGCTGCTTTTCTGACTGGACCTCCATGTGATCCTCATTCAAAACCAGAATGAGTCAGAACCTGTATCGGGTTCCTGCTCAAAGCATAAATGGACATGCAGATGGAGGGGCGTGTTTTCCAGTTCGGCGGCGGCGGCTCAGTGTTGTCGGTGTGAAATCTGTTCAGGTTTTTCTGTAACCGTCGGGTGAAGAAACGGAAAATTCAGACTTTGACTGAAATACTGTTCAGAAACGTCTCAGACATTTGACCGTCCAGCTGCTGCAACTTTGTCCGGAGTCTCGCTTTTTAAGACGATGATGACTGAACATCTGGACGCCTGTGTTGACCCCTGTAGCAGCTGAGTCCCCCCACCCCCCAGCTGCTGCAGCGTTCAGGTGCTGCTGCCCCCGTTGGTGGTGTTTCACCTTTGGACAAGCAGTTGTATGTTGATGTTGTTGTCGCCGTAAACGGTACTGTCCTAATATGAATGCACTGTACCCAGAATGCACTGCCCCCGAGCCGGGCAGCAAGGTCCTAAATGTTGATCTGAGCTCCAGAAAACCAAAGATTTTCAATCTAAAAAACCATTTTTATGTCAACACTGGTCAATATTTGCACAGACTCAGCAAATACTCAATTTGGGTGAAATCACAACTGTGAAAATACTTATATATGAGTATTTTCCTTCAGTACTACTTTATACAACAGCAGTACATGTAAAGGTGAAGTGTAACTGTACAGTGCACTGATTGTACTATCAAATTAGGTATTACTGCTAAAGTAAAAGGTTTTTTGGATTGTTTTATTGATTTAAATGAAGAAGTAAAAAATGAGCAGCTCTGTCAACGCGCTGAAACCAGAAACTTTGTTTTGGACATGGAGTCCGTCAGCTGCCCGGCTCGATCCTCATCCTGTGGCCTCGCCTCGTGCACCGACTCATTTCTGTTTGTTGTAGCGTTCTTGTGTCTGAATGTGGGTTCCCGTCTGTGCCAGTGAAACAGGAAGTTTATCCTTGTTTTTCTGTGTTTTTGGTTGAGAACACATGACCTCTGTTAATCCTGTGGCGTTTTTGCAAACAGTCCGGAAGTGTCACCACTGGTTCAGCAGATTTCAATAATAAAAACTGATAAAATCAGTATTTTCCCATCAGTTAATGCACAACAGGTTAGATGTCAGAGTTTGTGTCAGCAAAGTGTGTGTGTGTGTGTGTGTGTGTGTGTGTGTGTGTGTGTGTGTTACATGGACAGTTTTTCATCTTATTTCATCTCGTGTGGCTGCGTTAAAGCAGAGTCAGCCTGACGTGTCTTATACTAAAGTCATAATTAACTTAACCGGAAACATTTCAGTGTCAACTGTTGTGATTAATTAAATTAACTCATTCAACATCTGACAAATTACAGGTTCCAACAAGTTTAGCTTTGTGGTTAAAGGATGATTTGGTAGAATCACAAAATTATAAGAAATAAAAATCTGAATTTTTATTTGTTATAATCACAAATTTAATTATTGATGTGATCATCATGATTTTTTGTTTTAATCACAGACAAAACCTGAGAATTAGTTCTAAAACATGTTGAATATGTATAAACTGATTCTCGTCTTTTGCAATAACCCAGAACTCTGCAGGTCCTGATACGTTTGCTTTAATCCTTAAGCTTCCTTTTGCAGCCAGTCTTAGACCCAGACATGTCTTCAGCTCAGTTTATCAGGAAATATTTAAATCTCAGTTTTTAAAAACTGAACACATGAACATTTTCAGCTCATCTGGGGCCCCTGGCGTCTGAGGGGCCAACTCTCTGTTTGACAGCGTGAGACTCTTTGTGTCTCTGAGCCGTTTTCTTTCTTCCTGACGTTCTGGACCTGAGACATAAAATATTTCCTGACCAAATATGCAGTGGGTGAACTGTGTAGCTCTGTTAGCGCCGTTAGCTGAGCTCTGCGTCACGCGTCCCTTCAGTGCCTTTATTGTTCAGGGAGACAAAGACTTTTTATATTTCATGTGAAAACTCTGGTCCGGACATTTGTGTTGTCTTCACTGTCCTGTTGTGTTGCCTTTTGCACTTTGTAGCTGCAGAAATGTTCCTGCGGGGGAGAAATAAATGACTGAAATTATCCAATAAATTCAGTTTAATGTTGGAATTAAAAATCAGCTTGTAGTTTCCCACGCTGTGGCTCCTTTATACCTGCAGTTAAGTCGCTGTGGGTAAAACCTGAGTGATTTTACTGTTGATGAAGTGTTTGTTTTAACTTTCGGTCATGTTTGCATTACAGACTGCTCGAGGAGCAAATGTGAACATGAGTCACTGAGTTTGGTTCGTTTGTCTAAAACCAAATATGTTTGTTTTGAGAAGGAAAAAGGAAAAAGGTTTAAAGGTCTTATTCCAACATGCAGCAGATGTTGGTCATCGTTTTATCCGATTTTTTCCTTTTTAAAAGCAGTTTCATTTCCAGTCGTGTCCTGATGTCACAGATGTCACAGATGAGCTTTATAGTTTCATTGCATTTTTTTTTTTTTTTTAATCTCCTGATTTTCCTGTTGCATTTGATTTCAGTTTCAGAATAAGAATCTGTTTCTGTCTGTCTGTGTGAAAATAACTGAAATAAAAATGATCAAATCGGGTCATGTAGCAGCTGCTTTTTGGTGCCTGCGCTCCGTCAGTTCATCTCTGAATGTTTGTGTGTGATCGTTGGATTTTGCCACCGTGGAAAAGCAGAAGTGAAAAACAGAACATGATCTTCCTCATTGTGCTTCTGCCAACGGTTCATTTGTGACTCAGAAAAAGGAGGTTTCCTGTGCAAATAAAGTCTTTTCAGGTGTAGATCACACCATCCTCCAACAAGAGCGGCCTGGCTGCAGACAAGACTGGTTTCCAGTTTACACACAGTCGGCACTGGTGTAGAAAACATGTCACCATGACGACATAATATCTTAAATATCAACATCCTCACTATGTAGAAATAAAGCAGCTGCAGGAAACGAAGCTGATTCTGTGCTCTGAGCTCATAGGCAGGACTTTCTCTCGTTACTTGTGTGATTTGTGCAGCATTAAGTTTTCAGTCTCCACCTGATGAACCTCAGCCAGGATCCTCAGGACGTCACGTGACTCAAGGCACCGGGGAATCTAGGAGACCTGAGGACGTGAGCCCCTGTCTGACATCACAGTGGACATTTTGACATGTTGTAATTGAGAGCACGACCATTCTGGTGTGAGCTGGATTCAGGTTTTACTGGGACGCCTGAGCTTTGCCTTAACCCAGTGATCCTGCTCACATAAAGATCACTATGGGTCTCAAGCAGCAGCTTTAATGCACGTGTTGGTTTCACTAAAGAACAGTCTGGTTCTCCTGCAGCGCCTGGCGTGAGAGAAACCAAACCCTCAAATCATCTGTGACCAAAGTGCAGCTGATCTGCTGCAGAGACTCATTTCAGACGTGAGTCACGATAATATGAAGCAGAGTTTGTGTTGGGAAGGACAGAACTTCAAAGGTTTCTTCCCTAGGTGTTCCTATTATTGTGACCACTGGATATTTAAAGCCTTTCGGCATCATTTTAAACCTCTGGTCATGTGACAGCACATGTGAGCAGCTTCTGTGGCTCATGGTGTTTGAGTTAGACTGTGAGGGTTTGTAATGACGTCGTCTCTGCAGAGAAGCTGCACTTCGTCCACAGATGGTGATGTGGTGTCGCAGAACGACCGGTTTTCCACTTGGCTCTGCCAAAGAGACGGATTCCAGCTGCAGCAGAGGAGACGGACTCCGGCCTCCACATTGAAGACAATTCTCTTTGTTTCTTCTTCTGCTGTCGAGAGACGGCAAGGCGTTCAGGACTGTGGGTGAACCTCTGCAAACAACTGAGTCACACCAGCTGGACTAAAGAAGGACTGGACCAAAGACACCTCTGAGGCTCTGAGGCCACTATTTTTTATTTTCTAAACATCCCATCCAGAGACTGACAGCACCAATGAATGTGTGTGAATCCAGAACCTGGTTCAGTTTATGGGTCTGAGCCGTAGACCTCCACTGTTGTCCAAAAACTATTAAAAACCCAGCAGGGAGCCACACTGCTGACCTGGCTCACATGGTTCTTCCTCACCAACAAAGGGAGGCCCCTCTTTTTCCAAAAACCAGCAATTTTTTATCAGCCAATAAGATTATTATTTAGTCTCTGTTTGTTTTTAATTAAATTTAAAAATTAAAATTAAAACATAATTCAACACTCCCCAGAACACAGTGGCCTTTTCTCTGTATTTGCAGAAAACACAAAATGCAAAATTTTATGAGTAAATTAGTTTTCAGCAGCTTCAGCCCATAAATATCCAAAGAGCAGCTCATCTTCAGAGTGTACAGCTGTGAGTGTAACTACAGGACGGTGTGAGCTGCACCATTAGAGCAGCAGAGTTTAGTACAAGCTCTAAACCAAAGTCTCTGTTTGTGTCCAGGCTGAAGCCTCTTCTGGCTCCAGGAGCCACAAAGGCCTGAGGTTTCATTTCATTTGTGTCTGTGCGACTGAACTGTGTCACTTCAGAACTGGGTCAGCTTCATTTACCCAGAGCTGCTGCTGCCGCCTGCTGGACGAATCACACCTGCAGACACATACCCAGGTCTGTCTTCATCACTGCTCTTCACACCTGGCCAGGTCTCTGTGAGCCCAGACTTCACATCCAGCTCTGAAGCTTTTTATTTACGTTTCTGCGTTTCTTGTAAAACTAAAAATAAAAGCTTGACTCAATGATGATGTTGCCCCACGATTCATGTATTAATCTGAAATAAGCAGATTCAGTTTATTGTCTTTATTTTACAATTATTTAGATGTGATTAGTAATTGATGAAAATTATTTATGTACTTATTTAAGTATTTTACACTTATTTTTTTTAAAGAAAATACAGCAGCGGAACTTTTATCGAGGGAAGGTTTCAGCCCGGCTGTAAATACTGTGACACACAGTATGCCGTCCAAACGTGTTTTTAATAAAACCAGTGTTTTGAGATTGTCGCTCTAGTTTTATCATTTTTAATACTAATAATGTGAATATATTTTATAACCTCGTTATAATTTATGATGCCGATTTTTTTTTAATGGCGTTTGACGCGTTTACGGAACGTTAGTTTTTTAAAGTTTTGTTTTTCTTCGCTTGTGGAAGTTTCTAGCAGCTGGTAGGTGGAAAATATGAACATAAACACATGAATCACAACATTTAACGAACAACAACAATAACAAACACCGTGACAGATTTCTGCTGTAATCTGTGAAAGCTGAAACAAACAACACGAAATTCTATTTGAAAATGTCTGTAGATTTAGTTTCTTCGCTTAATATCGAACAGACAAATCACGTTGAATAAAACTCGTAGACTTTTAAAAATATGCTGATGTTCTGCCCAGTTCGGCTTAGTCTTGTCACCCAAACCATATGTTATTTTAAAAAAAATCTCAAATATCACTGGGTTTCTGCTAAAGACTAAGAAACCCTGGTTGGTGCTAATCGGTGATAAGAATCAAACTCAAACTTGATTAAACACGATTTGATGTTTTGCCTTGAAGCCGAAATATACAGTTATTCACACTGATTCCTAAAACATCTTGATTTATAATCTTATACACATCTATCTCGAAATAAGCACAGAACAATTAAATTGCCTAAATTTTGAGTTGAATTCAGGCTTTAGAACAGGGGGAAGCATTTTAACCAAACTGCTTGTCTTATTTTTTAAGGTGTGAGACTGAAATACCAAAGGTAAAAAGAGTTTCTGGTTTTTAAAACAGTCTGCTTGCAGCCGTCGCCCTGAGCTGCCATGGAGGTTCTGGAGAAGAAGCTGGAAGGTCTGACGATGGCTCGCCGCTCTCAGCCAGAGGAGCCCACCTACCTGCTGGACCTGGCCCTGCAGACGACCGGCCTGCTGGCGGCGTCCTGCTCTAACTTCACCATCCACCTTCACAACAAAGACACGCTGAGCCTGATGGGACAGTTTCGAGGCCACGGGGGGCCTGTTTGTGGGGTTAGGTTCGCCCACACCTGCCCTCACCTCCTCTACTCCGGCTCTGGTGACGGGATGGTCCGAGGGTGGGACGTGCGTCGCCCCGGGACACAGGCAGCACAGGTGTTTAAAAGTGACGCGTCACACAGCTACTGCAGCTTCGACCTGAGCTGCAGCGACACCCTCCTGTGTGCGGGCACCGAGCAGGTAAATGACGAGGACAGCTTCCTGGTGTTCTGGGATGCCAGGAAACCAGGTGAGGGCCTGCTGGGGGTGTACTCTGAGTCGCACAGCGATGACATCACACAGGTGTGCTTCCACCCTCGGGACAAAGACCGGCTGGCGTCCGGCTCCACAGACGGCCTCGTTAATGTTTTCGACCTGAGCCGGGGAGCAGAGGAGGAGGCGCTGCTGGCCACCTGTAACAGCGAATCCTCCGCTGGCTCGGTGTGCTGGTCCGGACCTGACTACACCCAGCTGTTGTGTCTCAGCCACGACGAGGGGCTACACCTGTGGGATCTGGGCCAGCTGGACACAGAGGAGCCTCTGACCATCTTCAGCACCTCTGACGCTCGCAGCCCGAATGTGCTGCCCGGTGGAGGAGCTGTGGATTACCTGGTGGGGGGGAGGTGGATGGAGGAGGCCCAGAAGCTGCTGGTGGTGGGTGGGATGAAAGACGGGGATCTGCACCTTATGAATTGTGACGACGGAGGCCTCCGTCTCCTGAGGAGCCTGGAGGGCGGCCACTCCTCCACAGTCCGCTGCTTCCTGTGGGACACGGTGGGCGAGGCTCTGGTCACCGGGGGCGAGGACGCTCAGCTGCTGCTGTGGAAACCAGGAGGGGAGGAGCTCACAACTGAGAAAAGGGAGTCCATGAAGAGCATGTCAGCTTTCAGACTCAAATCCAGACCACATAAAAAACATGGCTACCAGAGAGCAAAGAAGAAGTCAACATGAAGGAGCTGACTGGTCTGTGGAGCTCGCTCACTCCAGTCCTACATCTTATTTCTGAGGAAAAACAAAAACCTTTTAGGTGGATTTTCTCTCCAAATACTTCAACACATAAAATAAATTCTGAACATGTACACTGTGTTCTACATACAGGCCTACATGCAGCTGTGAGAAGGGTCTAATGAAGCTGCTGGTTCTCCTCCGCTGTGGAACATGAGATGAGATATAATAAAAATAGGATGAAATATGATAAAGTGTTCACAGAGTTAGTCTCTGATCAGCATATGCCACTAAAACACTGCAGGTACCACAGTAGTTTAAAGCGGTGACTGACCTGTGATCAGCTCAGGTCCAGGTCTGAAGCTGAACTGGTCCAAAGTGGTGAAGTGTCAGAAAGTGAAATGTCAGAGATGCAGTGATGCTTCCTTCCATCTTTCCTGCAGCAGCAGAAGGAAATGAAGCCTTGGAGATGGAGGCAAACAGTTTCCTCCAGGTGTCCCAGCTTTGGCTGAGTCCTTCCAACAAACTGTGTGTGTATAAAGACCGGGGTCCATTATTTGGACCATCCAGCCCAGCAGGAACCAGGACTGGGTCTGGCTGTTCCAATGAACAGAGTCAGGATAATGAGGCTGTGGAAGGAAAGAACAAGACGCTCGGCTTCAAACGACGGAACGACAGCTCAGTCTGCAGACTGTCCAGGTGGAGAGGGAAAGACACCTATGGGTGCTACAACAACAGGTGCTGTCTGTGCCAACAATATTAGAGTCAGCCACAGGGTGTGAGGCTGCTGGAGGATCCAACATTCACATCACATTCACTGAGACCTGCAGATTATTTTTTAATTCGGTATTTGGAAACATTTGGTTTGTTGGGAATGTCATTGCAAAGTCACACTTGGATTTTTGTGCATATGTAGAAGTCGTGTGTAATTTCCTCTAAGGAGCAAACAGCAACAAAACAGGAGAAGTAACTTTTGTAGTAAACATTTCAGCTATCAAACAGTAAAGTCTTTATATGGTGCATTCACAGTATTTTTGTTTGAAACTTTTTTCACTTCATTACTTTTGTCCTTTGGAAGAAATGTGTTGTTTTCCAGTCGTGGTTAGGGTAAAGCTGATTCACTTTAAAACTGAGCATGTCTGTGTGGATGCTGGAGCTTTTCAGTGTTGGAGACAAAAGGCTCAGAGGTACATGTACATTATTTGGATATTTTATCTCTGGTCTACTTTATGCTGACTCCACATTATAGAGGGAATGTTGATTTTTAGCTAAGCAATACTTTAGTTATTTGCAAACTACTGCTAATTACTGCTTACTTTGCATGTTAGCATTTTAAAAACATTATAGAAGATGTAAAAATGATGCATTGTTATAGGTTAAATTACATTTAAAGGTTCATGGGTAAAATCAGCTCCAGCACAGTCAGCTACTAGCATTAAATGCTGCTAACATATTAATAGATTAGCAATAAGACAAATGCACAACTTATGGTCATGTAACACAGAGGACATGCCTCTGGAGTATTACAGTACATTGTAGTTTTATGGAACAGTTTTTAAATAATAGGCGTCAAATCAATCTCAAAACCAAATTAACATTTAATTAGTTAACGTCAGCTACCCAGCGGTGTGTAAAGTACTTCACGTAAGTATAACGTCAGCTAGGTGTGTAAAGTACTTCAAATTAGAAGTATATAAGGTAGTCAACGTCAGCTACTCAGCGGTGTGTAAAGTACTTCAATGAGAAGTATATAAGGTAGTCAACGTCAGCTACCCAGCGGTGTGTAAAGTACTTCAAATTAGAAGTATATAAGGTAGTCAACGTCAGCTACCCAGCGGTGTGTAAAGTACTTCAAATGAGAAGTATATAAGGTAGTCAACGTCAGCTACCCAGCGGTGTGTAAAGTACTTCAAATGAGAAGTATATAAGGTAGTCAACGTCAGCTACCCAGCGGTATGTAAAGTACTTCAAATGAGAAGTATATAAGGTAGTCAACGTCAGCTACCCAGCGTATGTAAAGTACTTCAAATGAGAAGTATATAAGGTAGTCAACGTCAGCTACCCAGCGGTATGTAAAGTACTTCAAATGAGAAGTATATAAGGTAGTCAACGTCAGCTACCCAGCGGTATGTAAAGTACTTCAAATGAGAAGTATATAAGGTAGTCAACGTCAGCTACCCAGCGGTATGTAAAGTACTTCAAATGAGAAGTATATAAGGTAGTCAACGTCAGCTACCCAGCGGTATGTAAAGTACTTCAAATGAGAAGTATATAAGGTAGTCAACGTCAGCTACCCAGCGGTATGTAAAGTACTTCAAATGAGAAGTATATAAGGTAGTCAACGTCAGCTACCCAGCGGTATGTAAAGTACTTCAAATGAGAAGTATATAAGGTAGTCAACGTCAGCTACCCAGCGGTATGTAAAGTACTTCAAATCAGAAGTATATAAGGTAGTCAACGTCAGCTACCCAGCGGTATGTAAAGTACTTCAAATCAGAAGTATATAAGGTAGTCAACGTCAGCTACCCAGCGGTATATAAAGTACTTCAAATCAGAAGTATATAAGGTAGTCAACGTCAGCTACCCAGCGGTATGTAAAGTACTTCAAATCAGAAGTATATAAGGTAGTCAACGTCAGCTACCCAGCGGTATATAAAGTACTTCAAATCAGAAGTATATAAGGTAGTCAACGTCAGCTCCACCTTGGAGAAATGGGCCATTCTGCACAATGACTACTTTTACTTTGGGTACTTGAAGTACATTTGGATGATGGTACTTTTGGACTTTTACTGCAGTAACATTGGATTTTGACACTGTAGTATTTCTACTGTTACTGCAGTAAAGGACCAGAGTACTTCTTCTACCTGGGGAAACGTTTAATGGCAGGTTAATCCGGACTGGACTCATGTTTTAGGACAGGACCTGACTGTTGAGGAGGGAGTCTGCACCCATGGGTGAGCTTTAGCATTAGCTGTAAGCACAACAGACCTGTGTGTTCTAGTTATATAACTCTCCCCCTGCTCTCCCTTCACACGGTGGCGGTGCTGGAGCTGGTCATATGCGGTAAATGTGCAGTGGGGCTGCGGGTAGACAGTACAGGGCTGGGCCTCGGACTGGTTTAGCCTCATTCCAGCACACACGCCGCTTTCTGCCCCGATCTCTTCCCTGGTCCCAGATCCTCCACCTAACCGACAGATCCAGAGCCTCCCTCCCCTGTGACTGACAGCTGCTCTGTCCAATCGCAATGCCGGACATTGCTCCAAGCGGCCAATCAGCGTCGCGGGTGGATGTGAGCCCGTCAGCACGTTGAGCTGAGTCTGTGTTATGTGTGCCGTGGTCTGAGCGGTGTTGACAATAGGGAGAAAAGAAACAGCCCGAACCACGACCGAGCCGAGGAAAACGCCAAAGTTCGGGGGTTTGGGGAAGACAAGCGATCGGATCAGTAACAGGAATGTAAACTGCGCGAGCCCGGTCGCTTTATAGAGCTGTATTTCGTTATTGATGGGAGTTTGAGGACTGTTCCGTTGGAAGGAGAAGGGTGCTCGTGGGTTTGGCTGCTCCAGGCCGAGATCGTCCTCCCGTTCCGCCGCTGCGTGCACCGAGCTGGAGCTAGCCTCACACTTAGCTAGCTTTCCAAACATAGGATAACCCCCCGCCGCCGTCTCCGTCGCTAACCGCAGAGGATCAAGGTAAAGTACCGCGACGGTCGGCTGCAGCTTGTCGGGCTCGGGTCTGGACTCGGGACGGTGTGTCGGTCTGTGAGCGCTAGCTAACGGTAGCAGCATTAGCACTGCCCCTGTATTTACATCTGGGATGATGGGTGATCGGCCAAGCCCGCCCAGGTAACGTGGTTTTATCAGCACACACGTGAATGAGAGTTGATCTCCTCACTGTTTGTATGAAAATAATGATTGGATGAAAAATAATCAAATGTGTTCTGGCTGCTGATGCTAACAAGCTAATGTTCCGCTGAAGCTAACCCGCGATAGCCGCAGCACTGACGTTAGCTAGCCGCTTCAGTATCCCTTTCCTCTAATAAATCCCTCCGGCTTCGATAGAAGCCTGGATTACCTGCATGTGAACGATACTCAGGTGTGTGTCTGCTCTGGGGACGCAGCTGGTTGCTGCTGTTTGCTTTATTTTCAAACGCTTTGTAACGTTTGATCGGGAAGCTAACGTTGCTAACTGGCTAACGCTAGTGAGGTTGTCGCGCTGTCAAGTTTGCAGGTCCAGGCCCAGCAGACGCCTTCATCTCTGCAGCTGATGGCCTACTTTCCTGCTCAGTACAGGGGACATGTCACAGCGAAGTGCACCGTGCAAGGATATAGTCTTCATTATAGGGCTGTTTGGCTCAGGTGCTGGTTGATGCTGTGTTTTAATCCTCATGGGTTGTAAAAGTGGATCAAGTGAAGCCAACTGTCAAAATGTGTGGTTATAATCCGATATGAACTTTGACTGGCTTTATATTCTCATACTGGGTCAGAGCAACCTCTGCCTGTTCATGTGCCTCCAGTGTGGTGTGGTTTGTTGTTCAGGGCACCTTAGGGAGTGTGTGTGTGTGTGTGTGTGTGTATGACTCTGTAGTAACACACTGTCAGTGTTTTAGCCTGACATCTTCTGTCAGATCAAACTTGGCTTTGTTTTCCACCAGTCTTTTGCTTTTCCAGTCATGCCAGAGGCCAGCTGTGGCATCATGTGCTGCATGTAATAGTATGTGTGAAGGCGTACTCCTACGTTTGGTGCTCTAGCTCTGGTTCATCTTCAAGGTTACTGCCTATCACAGCATGTTGAGAGCAGGACCATCCCCGGCTGAGATAGTTTAACTTCCAAAGTCTCCTGTGTTTATGGTGCTTCTGATGTAGTAACTGTCTTCTTCTTATCAGCTCTGTGCTGCTGTGTGTGTGTGTGTGTGTGTGTGTGTGTGTGTGTGTGTGTGTGCGTGTGTGCGCGTGTGCGCGCGCGCGCGCGTGTGTGTGGGTGTGGGTGTGCTTGAAAGTTGCTGAATTCATTTTTTTCTTGAGTGTGTGAACAGTGTTAATTATCCTGCGAATGAATCACACCATTTAGACGCTCTGTCAGGTTGCAGCATTCGGTTAATAGTGGCAGCAGGAAACTTTCTGTAGAAGAGCAGTGAGAGTAGATTTTAAATAGTAGAACCAGGATTCATGCTGAAATAATTAGTGTTAGGTCCACACACATTCATGTATGAGTAACTCTAGGGTTTGAAAACTTCTTCTTCTTTATGGGATGCATAAGTGATTAGTTGTCATGGCAGACCTGGCTCTGGTCAGTAATGGCTGCAAAATTAAAACGGGTTTTGGCTCAACACATGAAATTTACAGTTCTGTTTCTTTAGTTGACATCATGTGTGTTCAGTAGTTCTCCTTTAATAATGCAAACAACAGAATGTGAATGCAGATGTAGAATATTAATGTGTGTGATCAGAATGATTGGCTTTTAAGAAAAATGCCATACATTCAATTTGTGCTGTTTATCATAGTAAACTTCATATCTGGGTTTTGAATTGTTGTTGGTTGAACCCAGATGTGAAGATGTCATTTTGTGTGTGTGTGTGTGTGTGTGTGTGTGTTTTCTAAACCAAAGAAATACTATATATGTGTATATGTACTATAAATTCAGCAGATGTTGGATTTGTTGAGTGATTTTTTTTTTTTAACATTTTGAGTCAATCAATTTGAGTCATCAACATGTTGAGTTTTCTGAACATTCAGTTTTAGCAGAGTGAAATCTGGACTGGATTCTGGTTCCTGGCTGTGGTTCTCAAATTAAATTGGATTTCTTAGAGATCATGTCTGAGTTTAAGTGAAATATTTACACATAAATTTGATTTCTGCAGCTGAACACTCCTGTGTGTGTGTTGCTTTACACGTTTGTTTGTGCTTGTAGTTCCTTCATTTCTTTTCACTCGGCCTTGCCATTACCTGTTTGTTGACTTCCTGTAGAACAACAGCTCCCTTAGTTTTTCCTCCCTCCCTCCTCTTCCTCCCTTTCTCTTGCTCGCTGTGCCCCCTCCTCTCTCCTTCCTCGTTGTTCTTTAATCCCACCTCCCTGAGCCTGTTTGGATGTCATTTGGTCTGTTATGTAAGAGGCATGGGAGGGGAATGGCTGTGGAGCTTCGGTGCCATACGCCTGACCAGTCGGCGGAGTCTTGCTCTCCCTCGTGTGTTGTGGTGGCACTGGAGAGTGTTCGCCATTAGCCGACTAGTCAGACAGGGAGATAGAAAGTGAGGGAGTGATGGTTATACATGGGGATACCAGTGCCTCTCTGCACAGGTGAGTGATGTTGGTACATTTCTAAGATTTTTCTTAATAGGAGAGTAGTTGTGCTTTTCACACTGCCTGACAGAATGTTGAATGTTGATTGTTGACATTGGCGACGTAGCAGCCAGAAACCAGCCAGTCAGTTACTGACTCCCTCTATGCTTGCATACTTGGCTAATAGAACAGATTCTGGTTCTGACGTCTGTCCCCCTCAGTACTTACTGAGATGTACACAGATGCCTACATGTAGCAGGCAGTGACCAGACCTGAGACATACACACTTGCTGTATTAAGTCACCCCTGCAGACTGGAAGTTGCGTTAGCTTGTGGTGTGTATGTCGGGATTGGATTTACAACACTGCTCGCTTAGTTAAAAGTTGAGTCAGTTTTATTATGATAGCTTTACAGTCTGTGCAGCACGCAAAACTAGAGCAGCAACTAATATGTTACTTTCAGTAGCCATGAACCTGATAGTTTCTCTGTTAAATCAGGTATGAAATGCTAAGAGTTGTGATTTGAATGAGTCCTGAGGTTACAAAAGTCTTTTGTCAGAGCAGCAAGAATCCAAAGATATTTAGTTTTCTCTGATTGGACAAAGGCATCAGAGAAGTTGGTTTGGCAAATGGCAAATATTTGGTGTTTTTTTTTTTTTTGCACAAAAGTGTTATAAAATGATAATTCAGTTATCAAAATGTGTTTTCTGTTTCCTGACGAATTGATTAATTTATTTTTTGATCATATCAAGTAGAGAAAAAAAAGCAGCAAATCCTGCCATTATTCAAAGCAGAGAATTAACAGTAGTTTTGCTAAATCAACTTATGAAATGATTTAAACAGCTCATTGAACCTTCAGAGACCCCTGTGGGTATTTTTATTTATCTGTTACTAATCAGCATCACAACTGCTGGAGTCGTGGAATTAACAGTTTACAGGAATAAAACCTGATCCTCACAAAGGTGTCGGGGTGTGCGTCAGAGCTGTTCCACTGTAAGACTTTAGCTGGACATGATGTCAGTGTAAAGGTGGTTTCAGGGCCCTACTGCTCCCATCCCCTGCAGTATTTCAGAAAGCTGGTTTAACAAACTGACCTTTACAAATCCTGCACCTGAGCTGACAAACTCAGAGCCTTCACATCTGGAACAGCTCATTTTTAGCGTGTTCAGTCCCAAGTCATAAAAAGTCCTAATCAGTGAAGCTCTGATAATGTGATTCATCTTGGCAACAGGTAAATACAGAGCAGAGCCGTTCCTTTGACTCCAGTGTTCACGTCTGACCAATCACATTTCTCTTTAAAACCACAACAGCTGTGAAGGAGACTCCAGCTGTTTCACAGGGTTACATGAAACTTAGCACAGTCACAGACCTCAGTTTCTATAATGATGAAGGAGCTGCTGGGTTCCTGCTCTACATCTGTTACTTTACATTTTAGGTCCAAGTGCAAATTGGCAGCAGGAGGTGAAATCAGATAAGTGTATTTGTTGACCTCTGACCTTATAGCCCGGATGGTTTTGATGATTTGAAGACTTTTTTATATTAAAAATACTGTAATGCAGTGGTATTAAAACAGTACGCAGCTGATATTTAACAACTCACTCTTGAACTACAATGAATGCAGTGTTACAGTCATTAGTGTGGTTTCATTTGCACTACAGTCATCCTCTCAGAAAACCCAGTTTTCACTGTGTCATGACTTTAATCCCTCGAGGCAAATGTGTGATTTGTGATACTGGGTTACCTGAATAGCATTTGACTTGACTTGACATGTCAGCGATGATTGGAATTTTCCATTAGCCGACCAATCACAGCTTGAGATCGGTGTCTTGACGCGTCTACAGCTTCACACGGATTTGTTTTATTTTCAGTATTGAGCAGTGAGTGTTTCAGTGCAGGGTGAGTGGCTGACGACACAGATTTGATCCTAATGTGTAATCTTTGAATGTGAGGACGGAGATCGGTCTCATTGCCGGTTAGGTTGATTAGGTTCACAGAGCAAGTTCCCACAAAGTGATTTGTGGTTCTGTGACTGAAGCTCAGTCTCCTCGACTCTGTGAGTTAACAAACCCTGTTGTTGTGTGTACACTGAGCCTTGTGATATGGCCAAAGTACTGTTGGGACTGACTTTGTGTGGAATGTGAATAGTCCTGCTCTGCAGTTTAAAAAGCAAAACTGTCAACTTGGTTAGGACATTACAGTCTGGGTTAACGTGCTGCGTCGTCACCATGATCATTTATATTGAGCGGTTTTGGTTTTGATTCCCAGCACAGCAGGACTTTCTGATCAGAGGTGAGTTACCTGCCAGACTGGCTCTGGGAGAGTTTAAACTTAGCAGCCACCAATGAGACGGACCAGTGCTCAGCTGGAGGTGTTTTTCCACCAGGCGGCTGATGGTGATACCAGAAGGCATTTTCACACAGATGAAGAGCAGACAGTGACTCGTGTTGACACATGACTTGTCATGTAATTGGACATAATGTTAATCTGTGTCTGTAGAGTGTGGTATTAGTACATTTAGTACATGAGCTCTAGTTAAAGTACCTTTACATAATCACCTACAGATTCAGTGTTTAGCCTATAAAATGGAAAGGTGGCTTCTGATCTGCTTTGGGAAGGTGAGTCCTTAGCGCGTTCCAGGGGAAACGTTGAGTAGGGTCCTCATAAGGTTCTGGAAATGTGTACAAGACACATATGCTAATGTGCAGGTCTCGATAAGTTTGGGGGAAAAATATTTGAATTATCTGTCAAAAAAAATGTACCTATCAATGTACATGGGGACTTTGCTTATAAATCACACTTGTCAGTCTTGATTATGAGTTTCATTCACTTACAGTCATGTTGCATCAACAGCTTGACAGGCTGTGGCCGCAGATGGACATGTTGCTCCTCTGCGATCAGTAATCACTTTAGAAACTGCAGTACAGTGTGTGTGATGATGGACGAGCAGCTTGTAAAAAGCTTTCACTGTCAGTGAGTCCGTGTCCTCAGGCCGCACGGTTGTGTTTGTGTGTGTGTGTGTGTGTGTGTGTGTGTGTGTGTGTGTGTGTGTGTGTGTGTGTGTGTGTGTGTGTGTGTGTGTGTGTGTGTGTCTAACCTCTCCTTGTCTGTCTGCTCTGTCCACTCCGTTGTGTATGACGCCTGTGTGACTTTGACAGATGCAGCCGGTGCAGAGTCCTGCCTGCAGCGTCTCATTCACCTCTCGTTACATAACCGCTTCTGCTTGAGCTCTAATTCCTTTCTTCTCCATGGATCACGATCTTTATCCTCTCCTGACACCAGTGTCTCCAGACTCTGCTGCTTCTGCTTAAAGAAATCCAGATGTTTTAATTTGCAGTGACACATGATCAGTAAATACTGTACTGTTCCAGAGGCTATGTCCATTATAAATAGAGTTTGGTTAATCTTGAAGGTGGAGTTTGATTATTGGTCGTTTTAATTACATACCAGGATAGCTCTTAGGATTGTGGTGTCTGTGCATCTCTTTCACTTTTTGCACGTTATTGTTGTATATTTAATGTTAAATGGATAAATTAGTAGTTTTTGCTCTGAAAACATGTAGGTTTATTAAACAGATTCAAAGAACCTTTGCTGCTGCACACATTGTGGTTAGGTGTTGTTAGAAAAATCACACTTTCTGCAGTACAATGTTAAGGCTCAAGGCTCCCGAACAGCTGCAATAGCAACTTTATGGTGAGATTGTTTTACTCAGCTGCTGTTTCTAAGGTCATGAATAGACTTTGAGCTTTAGCTTTTAAAGAAACTTAAAGCTCAGGAAAAAAGTTGATTTCAACATCCATGATTTCAGGTCAGCTGGGCCAGCTACTTGTGATAGAAAGTTTCAGCTACACACTGAACTGAACATACTAAAATCCCAATCCTCACATTAGCAGTGGCCAAACTCTACATGTTTGCCCTCCTGCTTTGCCTGGGAATAGCAGTTTTCCAATAAAAAAAATGACGTCCCAGTTTGTAGAGTGTAATTAGCATCACAGTCCCAGACTTTGTATCTCAGCTGACCTATCACCAGATGGCTCTTTGTACTCCTCATTTTCTTTTTCCAAAGCATTTCCTCATGGCTGCTGTTCAGAAAAAGTAGTTTAGCAGTGAGAAGTGTGAGTGCTGCAGTTTGTGCTGTTAATGCCTGAGGGCCCGGTCTCTTTTTTAACATGTAATCAGCAGCCAGCACACGGCTGAGGACGTTTCCTCAGCTTCCTCCAGTGTGGCGACAGCTCACAGCCACAGAACCAGCTCCATTGTTGTGGGTAGACGCTGATGGTTGTGTGTCTGTTTTGTGTTTGAGCGTGATGGTTCATTGGCAGGTAAAAAGGTGGTGTGTGTATGTACTAAAAGGAGGCCCCAGCTGAGGTTTACATAGGCTCCCATGCTGGGAAAACCAGGCTGCATGCTTTGTTATGAAGCCAGTAACTGCTGAGAGACTGATGGACTGAACACAGTCAGCGGGATGTTGTTGTCTTTCCTTTTTTTGCTTTCATGATCTCATGTGGCTTCCTGTGCTCAAATGCAGGGTTTAGGCTTTGCTAAGTGTTAGAGGAGCTTTAAATTGATTATTATTTGCCTGGTAGAATTAGAATCATGTGGTAAAATGATTGAATGACTGATCTGAGTCTGTAAAGTCTGTTCTCTGCATATCTAATGTTGTTTTATTAACCTCATGCCCCCCCCCATGTGTTTCTCCCTGCAGGGCTATGTCCTCAGCAGCCACCACATCTCCATCTGTGGACAAAGTGGACGGATTTTCACGGAAGTCTGTCAGGAAGGCCAAACAGAAGCGGTCACAGAGTTCGTCCCAGTTCCGCTCTCAGGGCAAACCCATAGAGCTCACGCCCTTGCCACTGCTCAAGGGTAAGAGGGCACAAGTGTGTGTGTGTGTGAATGTTGGGGTTGGTGGGTTTCTTTAGTTTCTGCAAAACTAAAGAAAAATATGAAGTTTATATGAAAACAGACATGAGGTGTGATTCACAAAATGCGAACAGCAACAAATGCAAACAAAAGTGTTGGAAGAGCTGTAACATGTAAACAATGTTTAGTGTGTTAGTCTGCCCTCCCTACCCACAGCTGCTGTCATGAAATTCTTCCTGTCTCGCTCTAAGGACTGTTCTTTCCGTGTGTGTGTGTGTGTGTGTGTGTGTGTGTGTGTGTGTGTGTGTGTGTGTGTGTGTGTGTGTGTGTGTGTGTGTGTGTGTGTGTGTGTGTGTGTGTGTGTGTGTGTGTGTGTGTGTGTGTGTGTGTGTGTGTGTGTTAGCTACATGTCTGCACAGGAAGAATAGTATGCAGGTTGCTGCTGCTGCCTGTCACTGACGTAGGAGAAATTGTCATATCTGAATCTTTAATCTCCTGATAACTTGGCTAAACAATTTCAACCATGTCACTTTAGGTTGCAGCAATACCTGTTTGTGCCTTTAATCATATTTAAAAAGCATTCTCCCTTCTGAAGTTGTTGACTCTGGATGATTTTTAGAGGCACAGTTGTGTAATGTGTTGGAATATTTCACATAAAAAAAGCAACGCAAAGCAAAAGATTTTGTGTTGTTGTAAATGTTGATTCGTTGTTGTGTGACCTCTACAGTTAGATCAGCTTAGGGATGCCATTGTGTTATTGTGCAGTGTGGCGTAGCCGTGTCATACCTCACATTATGTGAGGTACATTATACATCACGATGCAGGTCAAGGTGAGTTAGGTGGTGTGTGATGTGCACAGACAATGGCTGCACTTACAGACAATGAGACACTATCACACTTGTCAGTGTTGTGGTGACAGTAGGAATGCTGCTGGACAGAAACCACACAGATCCACCGCCTAACAAACCACTTCCTGCTTCCTTCTGTTGGGGAGGATCCACCATGCGTCCGTCAACGAGGGTGGGGCTTACAGTCAGGGTGGGAGGGGCATCTTCTGCTCTCCCTGTGCTCTCCCTGTGTTTATGTGTTTTAAAATGTGCGTGTCTGTGCTCACGCTCCACTGACTCTGGCTGTCATTATGTAAACAGAACACCTGACCTCCACCCTCATGCAAACGCTCACTGTTGTTTACTGCAGACATTGTTAGTAAAAGTACATGGTTTGATAAAGAATCAAATATCTAAACATCATCAGGGTTGTTTGAGTGTGTTTAAAGAAAGGCAGAGCTGTGGTTCCTAGAAAGCCGACTAACTGCAACTGCACCGGGAGTGTGTGGAAGGAATATTTGGCTGTGCACAGAATCTGTTCATTTCCATGTTTGTGTTTCCAAAGATCCAACCAGATCAGCCTTTGCTGTATAAATTCTTTTTGCTTTATTTGCATAGTGTCAATTGATTCTTCATCTTGTCATCTTGTTCTATGTTGCTATGCAAAGACTGTCATTGCCTGGTTTCATATTTGGTATATAGATCACTGGCATCTACTGATAATTTGACTGAATCAATGTCTGAAAACATTGTGATTTCTTATTTATTAAAACATGCACATTTATCTGCGCTGACAATCTGTTAAGTCCTATTTCAGCAGGTTATCCCCACTAGAAATTAAATAAAGCTGCATTACTTTCAGTATTATTTTGTTATGTAATTGTAGAACTAGTCTGCCAGCACGAAAATAACAGACCAAATGTCCTTGTGTTTGTTGCCGTAGTTTCTTTTTATGGTCTAACTGTATTTATCTGTGGCTGATGAAGAAAAACAGGAGGTCTTACCGGCCCCTCCCAGCTTCAGTTTCACACATTCACATTCACACGGCTCCACACATTTCTCACCTCCCCAGTACAATCACAGTCTGCTGCTTCTGACCGCAGCTCCACAGGAACTCTGCTTTCAGTCGCTTCAGAGCCAGCCTGTCATCAATTAGAAACAGTCGGTAACAGATTTCGCTGCTAGGTGTTATTCCCCGTCTGCTGCGTTCTGTTCCTGCAGAGACGTACTATATAAACCAACACATGTTTTTACTTCTGTGTTTGCAACTGCACGTCTCTCTGTAATGATCTGCATGATAATTGGATGGTAATATCCAGGATGCAGCGTGTAAACACAGCTTAGACTGTGTCTGACTGTGTAAAACATATACATCTTTCTAAAAAAGCCTTTTGGATTTAACAAAACAAGCAGCTGTAGAAGTCCAGAGGTCGGTATCAGAAATAATCTAATCACCTCAGTCCAGACATTTGTGTTGCACAGTGTGAGAAAATGTTTATTGTTAGCTTGGCAGGTTAACATTAGCTTCCTCAATCTGAATGTTGTTTAAAATCAATGTTGGCTGTTGCAGCTTCACACTGAAGGCTGGTATGAAAAGACAGTACCAGCTGTTTGTAAGCACTTACACACTGAAGATGTTTTGTGTCCCTTTGTTCGTCCTTAGCTGCTGAATGCAAACATACACAGGCTGCGGTTTGTTTGGAGGAAGGAGTGTCTTATTTATTTCCCAGGATTTGGACCAGGATACCTTCCATCTGGCCAGAAGACAAACTCCTCTAACCTCGACGCCTCCCTTTACTCCCATACATGTCCGCACAAAGTGGAAGAACGAGCGTTAGGTTTTTCAGCTTCCACTTGTTTGTTATGAGCATTAGTCTTTAAAGACTAAACCTCTGTGTTGAACTGGCAACCAGTGAAATTGAATTAATAAATAAAATCAGCTGTGGACCAACAGAGCTGATGTCTGACAGCCTGGTGTGGGCCACACAGCGTTTTGTCGGCTCTTCCTGGCAGACCGGCCTGCCTGTGATCTTGCAGCATTAACCCGTGAGGGAGGTGTGTATCTGGCAGTGCTGTGTTTGATGCTGGCATTCTCTGACGCCACCCCAAGGCTCAGCCTGTTGGGAAATATTTCACCTCTGCATTCAGAGAAAGACGTCAGGAATTAATGTAGTTTCTAGATTTTATTCTTTAAGATCGATGTTCGGTGATTTCTGCTAAATATTTCATATTTTGTTTGTTTTTGTTGTTTTCAGGCTGCAGAATATTTATTGCTGTTTTACAGTCTCAGGGATGTTTTTATTCTCTAGAGAGTCTCCCTTTTGTTAGATGTCAAAATTCCTGTTATCCAGCTGTGTTGCTGTGTGCTTTTCCAGGATTTTTTTTGTTATATACAAAGAGGAGGCATTAGAACAGATACTTTCCGCTGTTTTTGAAACAGGATTTCCTGTTTTCTTGCTTTCTATTCATTTTGAAATACCTGTAGGGGATGTTATGGTTCATAAAAATGTGACAATGGGGATATAATTTCTTTTTTTTTAATGCTTTCAAACTCCTACTCAGTAAAAAAAACCCATTCCCCTGTTTGTCCTTCACTTAACCTTTTCGAGTTTTTATAAGAGGGCGCTGCTTTGCTGTTTGTCCTTATTCATTTCCATACTGTCTTGGTGGCTGCCTTCCACCCTGAGGGACACATGTGAGGCAGGAGTGAATATCTGGACAGCTTCATCTGTGGTGCTGTTGGTTTAACACACAGCAAAAGCACATTGTGAAGGCACACACTCATATCTTTTCCCTTCTTTCTCTTCCTCATCCTCCTCCTCTTTGCGGCTTAGTCATCGTCACAGGTCAGTCTTCAGCCAGAAATGACAAGCATGGTCTTGGTAAGGCACGGTGGATTACATAAATCCCGTTGCTGGCTCATTCCTAGACATTTTGAGGAGGGCGCAGTTTCCCCAGAGGGATCCCTGGGCACAAAGGATGACGAATGCTGTCAGGAATTTTCACAAAAGATCCGGTGAGCGTCACTTCGTAGCCAAATCCACACCCCTGGTTTCAGCAGGCCCCTGGTTTCTCAGTGAATTTTTTGTCAGTATTTACAGAAAGAAGAAAATACCCAGAATATACAGTACTCAGAGATTCAGAAGTTTTTGTTGTGAGAATCTGAGGGACTCACAACGTCCCTCAGCTGCCTCAGCACATTGGCCTTTCGTAAGCCCTTAAATCTTCCAGTGTCACGCTGAGGTTGGAACTGTACGCAACTGGACCCTCAGCCTGAGTCTTCTGGATCATTATCGGCTATCTATAAAGCTTATTCGTATTGAGGGTCACGGAGGGGCTGGTCCCAGCTGACTCTGGGTGAGAGGCGAGGAGCACCCTGTGGTGTACAAAGAGCTGACACATAGACAAACATTCACACCCACAGGCGATTTAGAGTTACCAGTCAACCTAACCTGCATGTGTTTGACCCGTGGGGGGAGAAAACCCACGCAGACGCGGCCTGGGTCGACCAGGGTTCAAACCCCCAACCTTCTTACTTGCGTTTTGTGTCATTGTTATTCACTGTAGAGTGAAAACTGTTCTTCAAAGTAATGAAAACAGGTGGAACAATGCCAGCAACAACCTCTCGTCAGTGACAACCTCTTCGCTTATCACAAGAGTTGGCATAGCAACAAAAACATCACATTTCCTCCATGCAACAGCAGGAAAACATCCCGGCGTGATACTGTAAACACACAGCAGGAGTTGTGTAATCTCATTCACATATATAGTACATATGGGTACATGCTTTAGGCTGCAGTGACTATTTCCACAGAGATGTTCACTTAAGGAATTAGAACGGGGGATGAAGGCAAACAGATTGAGGTGTAGAGTGGTGACGAGTCTGGCGGGAAACCTGGAAGAAGGATTAAGAGTCTTTTAATGTTTTGTGGCAAAGGAAGGAGGAAGAGGAGGGATGAAGATGGTTCCTCTCAGGCAATGGCTAAACATAGACAAACTCCTCCTCTGGCTGCAAATCTGTCCTTCCCATCTTCTCTTTATTCTCTCTTTAAATGACCAACTCCTTCTGAAGCTGGTCAGTTATAACCAACCAGTTATGACTTATTGTCATTATAAACGAATCTGTCTAGTTTTTCTTCTTTCTCTGACAGAAGACAAGAAATGACTCCAGACAAATAAGTTTCATTCTGACTAATCAAGTAACTGAGTATTTAAGCAGCTGTCATTTTTTTTTAAAAGCAAAATCTCAGACACAACAGAGTCCAAGCTCAGACTTGTGCTGGTCCCGTGTCATAAAAGTTGTGGTGTTTTCTTGCGAGTCTTTCATGTGCATGATGGGAAATAACTGCTAATCACGTTTTGTATTGTGTAAGTTTTGGTACTTAAGTCCATCTTTTGCAAATCTCTCAACTTCATGGAAGCAGTTTTATCTTCTTGAGTCACTGTGCAGTAGTAACTATGAAGCAGTTAAATAATATTTGTAGACGTCAGAGCATCCCCAGGCTGTTGTTTGTCTTTCTTTAGAAGAGCTAGACAATTGCATTTAAGTTGTCTAACATTTGTTTGTTTAGCTGGAAGGCAGAAGGTGCCAGCGATAACTGAAGCCCCCCAGGATCCATGTGAGGGGAGAAGGATTGATGAATAAAAATCAGGCCTCCTGTCGTCGTCCTCGCTCTGCTGCTTGTGCTTTCCTGCTCTGACATTAGCTGCTGTGTCGTCTCAGACTCGACCCCCTCATGTCACAGGTTCTGTGCCATAAACCAGAGAAAACGTGACCAACGCTGCCCGTTGAAGCCCGTATCTGATTCCACTGCAGCCTGAACCAGATTCTCCTGTGGCTGAGCGTGTTGTTGGCATTTTTGACCTGTATTAGGTTCCTCTCATGTCTCAGACCTACATCCACCTTGTGTAGGAGGACTGATCCGTCTGTGACCTCCCTGGGCAGCGGGTTTTAAAATAAGAGAGTAGCAAAAAATAGAGATATACAATGCTGCACTGCCCGCCCCTGGCTCTCTCTCTGGTCTCTGTTTGGCCAATGAAGCCCATGACACACTGCCTCATCTTCCCTCCCCTCCACGTTCTCCCCTCAAGAGAAACCTGATCTACGAGGTGTCTCTTTACATTTTACAGCCCCACTTGCTACAAACAAGCCATAAGAAAAGTGTGGGTCTGTTAACCTTCTGCTGGGCACATGTTTGACTCAGATTAGCCCACACTGCAACGTTCATGGCTGTGACTTTCTACTGTTGATGCCTACCAGGGAGCGGAAACCTGATTGAGTGAGTGACAGTATTTTGTGTACGGGTGTTGTGGGACCAGGCATGGCTGCTAGCAGAGGAGCATGGGGTGTTAAAGTTAGCTTCTGCTGTCAGGGGCTGTGGCTGCCACCAGCCGGCCCAGCCTGTCATGTGTGTGTGAGGCACATGGAAAGGTAGACTTAAAATGGACTGAGGGTAACAGAAGATGAGTGTTTGTACTGGCTGAGAGATGAGTGGAAAGTTCACTGGTGGAATGAGTACATTTTGTCTTTATGATCCCGTGTGGAAGAATTTTAATTTGCGGTACAGCAAAGGTTGACGTTCAAGAATGTGGGTTTAGTCCATGGCTGCGGATCAACCTCATTCTGAACCTGGTTCTGTACTGAAAGCAGTGCAAACATTCCTGAAGTGAGTTTGGGCCTGCTGAGTTTCTCTGTTTTCTGCTGTTAAGCATGTTTGAGCACACATTCATAGACCAGGGCTGTAACAGTGATTATCATTTTAACTGGTTCACACAGAGCAGCTACATCAGTGTTTAGATGTTTGTTTGCAGTTCTAGCTTTATTGGACCAATGGGTAAAAGACAGAATGCAAAACAATGTACAACAAACACAATAAAAGACAAGAGCATAAAAATATTGGCACAAATAGCAGTTAATGTACAGTATGTGCAGCAGGTTAACCAATAAAACGTACTTAGAGCAAACCGAATGTGCCACACCTGAAGATTGAGTTTACGATATACAACATAGAAAAACAGCAAATCTTCACACATGATAAGCTGAAACCAAATATTTACTATTCTTGCACAATAATCACCTAATAATTCATAATGATCAAATTTATTGTTTGTGTGCTACACAGTATGTTTTTCTTTTAATACTTTAATATAAAGACAGACAGGATTAGGTTTTTGTGAGGACTGTACCTGAGCATCAGTCATCAGTCTCTGCTTATTTACACTTTTTAATGCCTGTTTTGACTGGACCTAAAAAAGGGCTGGTTGACACTGAACCCCAATCCAGTTCACAGCACTGGAGGTCAGCACATCATCCTCTGACACGTAAACACCCATGCACATCGCGCTGTGCTGAGTTTGATCCAGTGGTTCTCACAGCTGGAGGGCGTCCTGCTATGTGAGTCCTGGGAGCGTCCCAGACCTGTGAAGGCCGTCTTTGTGCAGACCTCTCCAGGTGATCATTCCTCCTGCTGCTGCCTCATAGAGCAGCTGTTATGTTTCAGACTTTGAACGATGCTCTCAGAAAAACGCCTCACTACAGGAAACTTTGACGTGACACATCAGCTGTCATGGAGTTCAAACCTGCGACCTGTCCGTTATGTGAGGGTCTGTTCAGTCAGTGCCACATAGCGCCGCTCACCCACCGTGGACGCTGATGTTTTACGGTTGAATCACTGTCAAGTTGACATATACATTTTCTTGTCAATCAGACTAATCCTGTCACCTTTATAATAATCTGACACCTGCCATTTTGTGCTCACACATAACCCTCAAAATAATAACGTGTTGATTCAAAGTGCCACTGTTCACTACGTGCATAGTGGAAAGCAGTTAAACCCTGTTTATGTGCAGACTGTTGTGCTTTTGTATCACACAGGTATATAATTAGAAACTGTTTTGAAATGATGTGACTTTTTACACAGGAGCTTATCCACCCACATGTGTTCATCTCTACTCAGCTGGCTGATGTTTTTATGTTATGTTTACTCCTTGATCAGTGTAGGGGCTCTAACCCTTAACCTCAGTGAGTGTTAATACCACGCTCCAGCATCACAAAGGCAGAATGAGGGTTTTATTTTCTCAGCTTGTTTGTTAAAGGTTCTTAGGTTTAAGGTTACTGGGATTAAAAGTGCTCCAAGGAACTCTAACAGCATAAATGCAGAAAGCCTTATTTTCATGTATAGTTCAAAAAGAAATATTAAAAAGCACCGTCTCTGTCTATCACAGAGCTTGCAGAGGGTTGATAGTTTCTCAGGGAGATATATTTCAGACGTTTAGCACCTGTGGCACCTTAATACCTTAACACTGGAGTGAAAGTGACTGCAGCCCCTATAGCTCTGCCATCTGCTGTGTTGTTACAGTAGCAGGGAGCAAAGTTTACCCAGGGTGACTGCATGTGTTAATGATTGACAACAGCCTGGCGCCTTGCAGAGATGCTTATATGAGACCTGAGAACATGGAGATACAGGTGCAGGGAGCGTGTATCTGGGTCATGAATATATATTTATATGTAGGAGTTCTTCCACTACATAAACCCTGCACTGGTACAGGTGTACTGGGCCAGTATATGCATGTATAGTACAGGTGTTCTGTAGTCAGAAGTCTGTGTTACTGTGCAGGGACCTGGACACAGTCGGTGTCTTTTTATTTTGCTGAAGACACCAGTCGATTAGCAGGAAGTTAGTGTCCGATAACTATAATAATCTATTGATCCTGTTGAAGTGAGGAAGAAAACATGTTTTTCCTTATGGAAATGAACAGTTGACCCCAAAACAATGTTTGCACACGCAGGTTTGTTGTGTTTGAGCAGCAGCTAACGGTGACTACTGTTGGTAAACCTGAGCTCGTTATTGCCGTCTAACATTACAGAGCCAGTTGGCTGACTTTGACTCTTCTGCTGAGTGTTCTCTACTTGAACTACAGTACTAAAACTGAATATCTTTGATTTGAATAAAACAGAGCTCAGAGAACGTCTATAGACTCAGCTAATGGATTCACCCAAAAGGTAATTGAATAATGTAACCGGAAACAGATGCAGATTTCTTAGCTTGTTCATCCAGTTTCTCATGTTTGTCATAGTTAAAATGTTTGTCTGCATGTTTATATTCTCAAAGTCACATCATAATGAAAAAATACAAAATTTACAGTATTTTCAGAAGTAAGATTGAAGTGCCAGAGTTTTAGTCACTGACAGTCCAATGAAGATGTTGTGAATATTGCTGTGAACAGTTTTTACCACCCTGCTCCTTTAAACCAGCAGCAGTTCTGCTCGGAGCCCCTGCACACAGGTTTTCCAGGTACTGTGCAGCATCTTGGTGAAGCTGCCACGGTTGTTCAGTGGATTCAGGCTGTTTCACTGTCTTGTCTCTTCATGTGATCCCACACTGACTCAGTGATGCTGAGAATCAGGGCTCTGTGGGGGCCACACCATCTGCTGTTGCTTCTTCTTCTTCTTCTTCTTGAACACAGTTCTTTAGGACTCTGGCTGGATGTTGAGGACTGTTACTGAGGACTGTTGCCTCCGTGATGGGACTGAGTGGTACATGCTAGACTTTTTAAAATTTAATATTAATCTTATTTATTTTTTGAGGAAGTAGCTGGAACCTGTACCACAGTTACACCAAACCTTTCTAACCGTGCATGAAGACAGCATATTACTTCAAGAATCTGTTTCCAAAGCCTGAACTTTTGGTCGTTTGGTCAGGATGACCTCTGTTTTGTGTTGTCTTCACTGTCTGTACATGCGTGTGATTGTCAGCGCAGCGTCATGATTGTTGACCAGCGGATTGTGGCCATTTCCGCTGGAGATTTGCATCGACAGCTGATGACGGTCGTGTTGCTGGGTCACGTCTGTCTTCCTGCTTTGAGGACCGAACAGAACAGATGTTGTCATAGTCATCTCCTCTCACTGTAATCCTTTATGTAATGTTTAGCCTCGCTGGCTTTTGAGGCCCAGTAGCGACAGCAGTGACTGCTAGGAGAACGTTCGCCCCCACAGGAGACGTGACTCACAGCTGTGTTTGGTTCTGCTGTGATGAGTGTGCTCATATTTTTTTGTTGCTTGAAGTTCGTCGCAGAAGATGAGATGGTTTGCTTGAATGCTGACACCAAAATAGAAGTGGATTATTTATTTATTTTAAGAAATGCCTCTTTATGAAAGCGTTAAAAATACACATGATTGACACCAGGAAGAAATGTGGAGCAGAAATGTTCTGAGCTCTGTGGTGTACAGCTTATGAAATGGAATCACTGTTTTGGCATTTCTGTAAAAAAATTGATTTATGCCTGTGATAAACTAATATTTACAGCTGCACAGATCAACAGCGTGTAAAGCTTAATCTACCAATAATTCAGCCACCAAGAAGCCTGACTCTAGACTTAATAAGTGGCAAAACAACAATTCATGAGGCATCTTTAGCTGGTTGGTTGGTCTGGAGCTAGATGAGGCTGAAAAACAGCACCTTTCTTTAAATAAGTGAATAAAGTTCATTAGAAACCACCAGCAATGAGGAGAACAACGGTCACAGCAACCTGGTGTTCCTCTACCAGTAGACCTGTATCTAATCAAACAGCTTCCAAGGTGAGAAATCCTACAACACCCAGGATGCATTGTGCCTGGTGCATCCCCATGTCCTGTCTGTTGTAGTCCCATTTAACGCCAACTTCCTCGTGACGAGAGAGGAAGACCTTGAGGGTTTTAGTCATCATGGTGTCCAGGTTGGACAGGCCCCACAGAGGAAGCATCACTGTTATTACACCCACAGGAGTCTGGCTCTGTCTTTAACCTCCACTGTTTATACCCATGAGATGGCAGAGGACCCTGTGTGTACGTACACTAGATCCTACGAACTGACCTTGAGGTCAGGGTCCAGTCACCTGCTGATTCCATCCGTTGGAGCTCTCTCTCTCTCTCTTTCTCTCTCTCTCACTGTAACTCAAGCCCACTCGCCCAGTAACACGGGGCTTTCCCGCTTTATACTGAGTGTGTGTGTGTATGTGCAAGCGTGCGTGTGTGTGGACTGTATTTAAAGAGTGTGTGGTGCCTGGTCATCTTACACCTTCCAATGCTTTCCTTCCTAGACTTGTGTTTCCACTAAAATCTCTGCAGCGTGTGTGCAGGACAGTATGAGCTAAGAATAGTAAAGTGAAGTGCTGAAGTATTTTCCATTAAACAAGCAACGTTTTGTCCCACACTCACCTTTAGTAACTTATATATCCTGAAAGAAATCACTGGCAAAGTGGGAACACGTAATTTTCAATTGCTGATTCCCAGTTATTTTCACCATGGGATTTATCTAAACTCTCAAATGTCCATACTTGTACCAGCCTCGGGTATCTGTCAGGTTCCAGTTAACATCACATATAAATATAAACTTCACCTTTCAAATGCAATCAGAGTGTTGACAGAGGCGTCAAGAAGATGAACATATGCAGAAAATATTCCAAAGAAAGCCTCAAACTGTAGGAACAAAATGGAAATTCAGTGTTAAACTAAAAGCTAATCCAAAAGTCTTTAGTAGAGACGGGCTGCCTGGCCCCCTGTGGAAGCTTTGGTAGAATTATCTGCAGAGAGGCTGTATTTTGATTTTAGCTGAGGTGCATCAGCATTTTGCTAAATACTCCCCAGTTTGAGCCACAGTATGTGAAGTTATGAAGGCCTCAGTTTGTGTTTTTGAGAATGGGGGGGTCTGGATGCACCGTCCAGCTTTGTGTGATTTTAAACTTGGTCTGTTTGTTTTGGAGGTCCCTGACTCGGGCATTGCCTCATACACAAATCTGAAATCTAAAAATTTCCTCCTACTTCTCTTTTCTTGGTACATTCTCTTGGATTAGCAGAGGATTTGTGTTTGTTGCTCCTCCTAAAGTTTCTTCTGTTTTATTTATTTATTTTTTATCAGAGTGGAGCTAACAGTGAGTCCAACATGTTAATTCAACATTAAAATAGCAGGTATTTACCAGCTGCTAGACTCTGTGTTCAGTAGTTCGATGCTGTTATGTAATTAGCTTAAATTAAAGGAGCCCCCGTGGTGAGACTTCCGAGTGCTGTGTCTCGCGTGGTGTGAATCGCTAAGCTGTTTTCCACCATTAATTAAGCAGCAGCCACTTCTGTGTTCGGCTGCCAGGGGAGCCCAGACGAGAGCGTCTTCTGCAGGAGGGCAGGGAGGAGAAAACCAGGCTGAGGCTGCAGCAGCTGGAGCAGAGCACCAGTGTTTCCTCAGGCCGGGGCCGCGCTCATAAAGTATCTCAGAATAGTCGTGTTGATATGAGACCGCCTGCTTCATAAGAAATAGCGATGCTTTTATAGTTGTGTGACCTGGTGTCAACAGTCGTCCTCACGGTTTCCCAGAACACAAACTTTGACTTTACTGGTTTTTATATAGAGACTGAAACCTCTGAACTGGCCATGTAGCAGGGAACTTCCTCTGTTGGCCAAAGAAAATTAGTGATTTCTGTCAACTCTGTCCAACACTGTAAAGGGACACGTGAAGTCTAGTACTCAGAGCTGTGACAGGTTGGTCATGGTCCGGCGTCACGGTATTGAAGCTGTAACAGGAAAATTAAAAGGCTTCATTTAAAGTATTTGTTCACTTTGCTGCTTTTCTTTGTCTCGTATGAAAATGAGATATTTTGAGTGTTTTCACTCTGTGCTCTGGGATAATTTTCACAGCTTTCACTTGAGTAGAGTGAACCTCTTTCCATCTCCACAGCCGTTGTTGCTGCTTTTGTGGAAGATGACGTCCTGACTCTTAATCTTATTTTGAGAGATACTGGTGACGATTTAGATTTGAAACAGGGCTGGTTATTCTTAGACCTGTTTTATTTTATTTTTTTTACACCAGCTCCAACCCCATCTGTCACTGACCTTTACCTAAACACTGTCGACTCAACTTCTGCTGTTCCCTCCTGAAGCTCATCGACCCGTCAGAAAACTTAAACATCGGGAAACTATCAGCTCTATGTTTCTCGTCTTCCTGCCACAGTAGATAAACCCCACATTTCACTGGCCACTGGGACAGCCCCTCACTTTTACTACTGTGATATAGACAGTAATCCTCCAAATGAGGGTAGGATTATACACCGAGTGGATCAGCAACTACCCAAACACTCGCATTTTCATCCTCTGGCCACAGTGGCTGCTGGATTAAGGATCACATTGGTACCAGCTAAATGGATTTGGGAATAAAGATGGATGTTAAAAATGGTAAATGCCCTCAGTGATACGGCCACTTTCAGACATGAAGGGGCTTCAGTAGGACAGATTGGTCTGGTCTCTGTCTTTTTAAATAAAAGACTGCAGCTTTAGGAATGTTTACCTGCTGATACAGTCTGTAGGGGACGTCCTGTTTAACCACACACGTTTATATTAATTCATTTGTTAACTATTTCTGATCAGGGAAAAAAGAACTAAATAAAAAAAAAAATTAAAAAATCCTGATTGTTCAGCCCAAAACCAGAGTTAATTATCTGAGACCGACTGATTATTTGAAGCCTGGGTGAGAGCTTTATCACAGTGAACGTCACATTGAATAAACTCATGGCTTTTATGAAATAGATTTGAAGATGTGATCTTTAAATCAGTTACTCACAGCCCTGTTAATGCTTATGTGTTCAGTGTTAAAGCTCCTGGTTTTTATCTGTAACTACTTGATGTCCCTCATTTCGTAGGATCCTGCTTTTACAGACCGGACTGAGTTTCACACCACGAGCTGCTCTTTGTGCTGATGTGTGTCGGCGTTTCTACTCCAGGGTTTTTCCTTCTTGATGTGGTCGTTTATGGTTTTTTCTTAGCTACCACACACACACACACACACACACACACACACACACACTCTCACTCTCTCTCTCTCTCTCTCTCTCTCTCTCTCTCTCTCTCTAGGTACAGACACTCTTCCATGCATTCTCTCTCTCTCTCTCTCTCTCTCTCTCTCTCTCTCTCTCTCTCTCTCTCTCTCTCTCTCTCTCTCTCTCTCTCTCTCTCTCTCTCTCTCTCTCTCTCTCTCTCTCTCTCTCTCTCGGTACAGACACACTTCCATGCATAGTCTCTCTCTCTCTCGCTCTCGCTGTTCCTCTCACACATCCATACTCTCTCGCCCTGCTCCAAGCTGTGCTCTGTCTCTGTAGAGGGATTACTGTGTCCTGTGTGATTATTTGTCTATTAATAGCTTCCTTTAAGGCTGTTCACATGTTCATACAGAGGCAGAGCTGCAGGATCCAGAGTCCCCGAGTTACTGCAACACAAGCTGACCCTGAATCCTGCAGCCACTAATCACTGTAGTGATCTACAGTGTATTGTACTGTACTGTAGTGTACTGTAATGTACTGTACTGTACTGTACTGTACTGACCTGCACACACTCCAGCAAGAGTAGAAACAGAAAAACTCTGAACTGAAAAGAAGCGAACTTTGATTTGTGCACTAAAGATATTATTCCATCATCGTCTCGATACATATATTTGACTGCACCTTGATAATTTACCTGAGTGTGTACAAAATCAAATGAGTTATGGTTTGTGGTGTGTGTCCAATTTGAATTGTTGACAAACAGCACAGCCAACCCTCCACATCAGGCTCTTTAAAGTGTTAATACTCATGTTACTTGTGTTTTCTCATGTATAATGGGATGTGCCGTAGTGCAGTGCATGATATTATTTAAAGTTCATATCGACCATCCCTAATGTGTGTTTGTTTACAGAGATGAGTGCACACATATACACACACACACTCACTATTGTAGTGTAGCATTTTGAAAATCTAGCTCTTCAGTTTAGTTTTGCACTTTCTTCTTCTGCTTCTTTTTTATTAGCATTTTTGCATTTTATTTGATAGCTGACCATGTAGAGGCAGTAAATCTGTGGGAAGAACCACTCAGCTACCGGGGCACCGCCCTCCTTCTTGTTCTCTTAACAAATGGATCATAATATGTAGGTTGCCGTTGTTCTGTTTTTTTTATATGGCCAGAAGTTTGGAGACACGACCAGAGTTTTCTGTGTATGGTCCAAATGGCCACACCAGCAGGTGGGTCAGAGTCCGTTGTGGTAGGGGAGGACGAGATAGTCGCACAAACACAGTATGATGCTCAGCTGTGCACAAAAATGGATGTAATCAAATCTTACTTTCCCATCACCCACCAGGGCAGCGCTGCATCACTGACAGTGGATTGTCTGTCACTTGGTCGTACACATACTTGACGTATTGTCAGTCTGATATGGGGAACTAGCTCTTTGTCTGTTAAATGCTCCACTTTCTCCTCCAGCCCGTCCCTGCCTGCTGTTTGCTGCTCAGCAGGAACCAGCCAGTGGCTTTATCCCAGTGTTTTGTTTGTGCTGGAACCAGCAGCCTGATGCTGCTGGGAGCTGTGCTGAGGGGGAACCAAAACAGTGATTCTGAATTCTTGTCTTCGCTCTTTTATCTCACATCTTCCTTTGATGCTCTGATCGTATCACATGCAAGTAGGACTGCGCTCCGTCTTGTTGGATTGTAAACACTGACTAGTCTTGAGATCGTTTTCTGTCCTGTATGTTGTGAGGTCTCAGTTTGAAATATATTTTGTTAAGAGTTAAATGCATCTGCTGTGATAAATGACTTGTTGTTGGGGGGAGTGTTCTTCCACCCCACCAAGTGTGGGGAGCAGGGATTAAGGCCTGCAGAGCCCAGGACTCCTGCCAGTCTGTCAGGGTTTGGGTTTGTTTGTGACTGGCCTGGTTGGACGCAGGCTCAGTGAGCTGAACTGAAGCAGGAGGCCAGCGGGTCGTGAGGAACCAGTGGCATTTGGATCAAAACATGTTCAGTATAATCACTTTCAATGAGCTCGATGGATTCTGCTGAGGGTTCTTTCCCAGAGTAGGACTCTGCACTTTGCCTCAGTCTGAGCTTCAGGAGGAGGATTTTCCTGCCGACCCTGAGCCTCATGTGTTTAAGGGAATCTGTTTTCCTTTGTTTCATCATCCAGCACTTAATCAGTACTCCTCAGACGTTAATATTAACGCGGGGTCGGGCCGGGCCTGTTGAGTTTTGGCTATGACCCTGTGGGTTGAATAATTGATCAGTGATCGCTCTGAACACCCGAATATTATGACGAGGTCAAAAGGTCGTTCAGCTGTTAGAAGTTTCTCTGCTGTTTGTGACTCAGTGTGAAGTGTGGCAGAATCCAAGATGACAAACAAGAGCTTTGAAGTGCAGTTTTGCAGCACACACACACACACACACACATACACAGTGTTACTGGTGTGCTGGTTTCAGAGCAGCTTATCTCTTACATAATATTGGCCCAGTTGTGCTGTGGGACGGGGACATGTGGTCTGTTTGCTGTTCGTCTCTGTGCGAGGCTGAACTCTGCGTGACCCTCTACCTTGTCTGGCACTGTGAGGTCAGAATAAAGATGCCTGGCTCTGATTGTGCCTCCATACGGTTTGTGACAGCTCAGCCTCAGAAACACTCAGTGGATAATGAGGCTGTTGCACTCACAGCAGGTTTGCAGGGAAGATGAATAAGTAAAAAGCTAATGCGGAGCAGGAAACTGAAACCTTTCCCACCTGAGGCTTGTGATAGCAGCATCTGTCGTTTGCTGACAGACACTTCTGTTGTGGGGACCTTAATTCACTGACTGTTCCCCTGCTATGCCCACATCTTCTCAGAGGTTAGACTTCCTGAGCTAACAGTTACACAAAGCACTCAGTTTATCGCCACAGACGTTTCAGTGTCAAAGTCACTTTGTGTGTCAGCAACAGAACATCAAACACCCGTAACCGTGTCACATTAGAGCCTCAGTAATAATCTCTGTGCTTGTCAAAACAAACTCATCTGTGGCTTTTTTCCTCTTTATGTGTCTTTATTGGTTCTTTCACTAGATACTGTCCTGGGAACTCAAATGTGGATCTAGACGGTGTTTTCTGTTAGTCTGTCTGTTCTTTGTGGGTTTAACTTCAGACTGTCTGCGTTGGTATCAGATGGTTAATTACCGTTGTTGCAGGGGTCTGACCTCAGCAGGCGTCATTAACATGCATGCTGCAGATTTATTTCTACGCCAGTTTAACAGAAGTCTCATCTTTCTCTTCCCCTCTGTCTGTGCGTGCGTTTGATTTGTGTGTCTAGACGTGCCAGCGCCGGAGCAGCCGGAGCTGTTCCTGAAGAAGCTGCAGCAGTGCTGTACTGTCTTTGACTTCATGGACACGCTGTCAGACCTCAAGATGAAGGAGTACAAGCGCTCCACGCTCAACGAGCTGGTGGACTATGTGACCGTCAGCCGGGGCTATCTGACAGAGCAGGCCTACCCTGAGGTCGTCAAAATGGTGAGGAGGGACAAACGCAAGTGTTCGGCTTACTCTTTGAAGCCGGAGTGATATTTGAGCTATGGCACAGACACAGAAGTGGCTCTTAAATAGGTTTTTATCAGTTTTGACCAAGGTCTATGTAGGTAAAATAATCTGACTTTGTGCAGCAACAATTAAAAGTCGAATAGAAGAAAGGCCAGTGTTCTTTCCATCTTCTGACCCGTTGCAGGGGTCACTGGCTGCACTGAAGGCTTTTCTCAATATAAACACACGTGATAGAAAATATGACCAAGTATTGTGTAACAGATTGAAGCACACAACAGTACAGCTGGATAATATGCGTCACATCTGTAGTAATAATCCAAGCCACAGAATGTTTTCACTCTGCTTCAAAATAAAAGCACAAACAGGAAATGCTCTGAGCTAACGGGTTTGACTGAAAACAATTCTTTAAAAAGACGTGAACAGATGTTTGTGTAGGTTTGTGCTGTGGGACAGACACATGCCCACAGTCAGTTGTTCACTGGTCCTCTTGGTGTTGTTCTCCAGGTGTCTCACAACATATTCCGGACCCTTCCGCCCAGTGACAGTAATGAGTTTGACCCCGAGGAGGACGAGCCCACGCTCGAGGCGTCCTGGCCACACCTACAGGTACACACCGCTCAGACAGAGAAAGTGTGTGTTCACTGATTAACATGTTGTACCTTGAAGGGGGGTTTGTTCCGGGTCCAAGCCCAGAGCAGACCCCAGGTCTGTTGTCTCCCCAGGTCTCCTTTGAAAATGAGATGCAAATCTCAGAGGAGCTACCTGGTTAATGCCCCTCGTTTTTGTTTCATTTGCCATTTTCAAAGTCAGAAACATATTTTCTCTATGTCTGAAATCCAGACTAACACCTGACCCTGACCCTTCAATCCACTGCAGCCTCAGTGTTTAGGGCTGTTATTTCTAAGAGGAGCTTTTTAATCAGCTTTTTGTCTACAAAGCAGGAAAATGTCTGATGGTTTGTCTCCAGAGTTTTTACTAAGAACCACATTCAACACAAAGTTAAGCTTTTTTTCCTTCCGTCTCTGTTTCATCCTCCCTCTTCTCTCCAGTTGGTATACGAGTTCTTCATCCGGTTCTTGGAGAGTCAGGAATTCCAGCCCAGCATTGCCAAAAAGTACATAGACCAGAAGTTTGTCCTACAGGTGAGTCTGAGTCGTCTGCAGGTACAGGTCTTTCTACTGTCTCATGTCTGTTTCTCTTTGTTTCCATTTTCATCTTTCTGCCTTTTCTTTTCTGATTTCTCTTTTTTTTTGTTCCTCTTTATTTTCGTGCCAACTCCCACTTCCCTTCTGTCTCTCCTCTCATCGCGTCTGTATTTCTTCCCTCCGTCCAGCTCTTGGAGTTGTTTGACAGTGAGGATCCTCGGGAGAGGGACTACCTGAAGACAGTCTTGCATAGAATCTACGGCAAATTCCTGGGGCTGAGGGCTTTTATACGAAAACAGATCAATAATATTTTTCTACGGTGAGTAGACCCCGCCTCCTCCTCAGACCTGAGGATGTTTCTGTAGAGGCTGGTATTTGTCTCTAGTGTGTAATGACAGGATTGTTTTAACTGCATAGTAAAAATGTAAAATGTACTGAACCCGGTCCCTGAATGCACCATAATTTGGTTGTATGCTCGTATAATGACAATATAGTAGTAACACACTCTAGCTGATGAGGCCGTGTTCCTCTTGTAATTATCATTTAATGCCAGTCAGAGTCACCTGTTGATGGACTTTGATACCTGTGGAGTGTGGCGGGACTCGATGTCCCGCATCAGATCGTTTCCTGGTATCGTTCCTGTCGTTCTGGTCGTCTGACTCTGGTTTACTTTGCCAACTTGGCCCATTTGTTTTGGTTGTTTGACCTTTCTGTCCCTTGTCTCGCCTCCTGTCTGTTGTCCCTCCTTTTGTCTGCCTCTCTTGCAGTTTTGTTTATGAGACGGAGCACTTCAATGGGGTGGCTGAGTTGCTGGAGATCCTGGGGAGGTATGTGGAGGCCCCCGACCATCTCACACACACACACACACACACACATATTTACATTCTGCTCTGCTAACTGATGCTTTTTACCAGAGTCACTCAGACCTGAGAGCAGCACTGATGTGTCATATCTATATCTATCATATAGTATTGATAAGCTGATTGATTTGGCTCCAGAGAAACAGGATTTGAACAGAAATGTGAGGTTCAAGGTGGAAACAGGAGCAGAGTTTAACATGTAGGTGACAATGATGAATCCATGAGGTTCAGAATGAAGCAGAAATAATTGAATTCATCCATTTTGTTATTGACATGAAAATTATCTGATGATTTTTCTGATCATTTTTGTCTCGACATCAAATCGTTTCATGTCACTCAGCTGTCTCTTCCTCTGTGGACAAACACCTCGATGCCTACAGTCAAACCAGTGACTGTGTGATTCTCTCCTGGGGTTTATTATTGTTTGTGTACTAAATGTTAAATCAGTCACTGTAAGAACTGATCGTTTGTCCGTCCACCCAAAGCTGCTCAGTGTATAAACCGACCCAGTGTTCTGTGAGTCTGGAGTCTGAAAACAAGTATTGTCTGTTCTCTGGGCCTCAAGGTCAGACCATCAGTTACATCTTGTTATGTCTCCTCCAGGCTCCATGGCCCTTTTGTCTGCTGCTCATTGATCTTCCACTTGCCTTCAGAGCCTCATGCGGCTCTTTCATGTCTTCATGTTTAATTGATGTTTATATTTTCTCCCCTCTGCTTTTTTCCCCCCAGTATAATCAACGGTTTCGCTCTGCCGCTGAAAGCTGAACATAAACAGTTTCTGGTCAAAGTGTTGATCCCCCTCCACACCGTCAGGAGCCTGTCCCTCTTCCACGCACAGGTACCGTGAGCTGCTGTTGAAAGTAGGGCTGAGTTCCAACACGTGTAAATCTCTCATTATTTACTAGAAAGGGCTGTTTTGTCAACTCACAGGAACATTACCAGTTTCTTACTTTAGTTTTCTGTGTGAGCAGCTGTAACTAATTCACACTAACTGTGTGAAAAGTGTGTCCATAATGTGTCTAAGCTGCTGTCTGGACTCAGATTGTTTTTTATGTTCATCAAATCAACCAAGTGTTTCCTTCTGTTACTGCTGAAGCTTCATTAGTCAGTGACATGAGAACCTGACGAGCTCTGACCTGTGGGTTCTTCTCTCCCTGCAGTTGGCGTATTGCATTGTACAGTTCCTAGAGAAAGACCCGACATTAACAGAACCAGTAAGTTTTATTTCTGAGTTCACGATTTAAGGCAGCTGAGTTCACGATTTAACGTTTGACATCTTTTATATTTGTCTAAGATGCTTTTGTCCTGTTACTGTTTGTTCTCATGGATTTCACTTCTGTTGGTTATGCAAACATGTACCCGCCAGCTTCCCTGCTAAACGTTGAAAATATAATATAATATAAAGTTTCTGCCAAATGGCCCAATAATCAGATGCAACGATTCCTGCCTGAAAAAGTCTGAACTCTGTGCTCCTCTTCTTCTGCTCCTCAGGTCATCAGAGGCTTACTGAAGTTTTGGCCCAAAACCTGCAGTCAAAAAGAGGTGAGGCTGTTTCTCCAGCTCTGAGCCGTGTGGTGGCACTGTGCGGTTCTGTGTGCGGTTCTGGTAACATGTCCTCCTGTTCTCGCTGCAGGTGATGTTTCTAGGAGAGCTGGAGGAGATCCTGGACGTCATCGAACCCACACAGTTCGTCAAGATCCAGGAGCCACTCTTCAAACAGATCTCCAGATGTGTCTCCAGCCCACATTTCCAGGTCAGTGAAGGACTGACCCAGGATCAGTGGGATTTCACTGAAGCGCTGAAACAAACATGGACAGGACGTGTTTGACACTTTTCTGGTTGTTACTTCATACATGGATGCTCCTGTGTCCAGGTTGCAGAGCGAGCCCTGTACTACTGGAACAACGAGTACATCATGAGTCTGATCGAGGAGAACTCCAGCGTCATCCTGCCCATCATGTTCGCCAGCCTCTACAGGATCTCCAAAGAACACTGGAACCCGTGAGTGGCTTCATATACCTGTCAAGGCTCATCCTTTCCAGCGTTTCTAGGGTTTCTGTCTGAAATTCAGGTGTCACAGTGTTTTGGTATGGGATGTCTAAGTTTGTTTTCACTGTGCCTTTATGTTCCCACACTAAATGATGACGCTGGGATTTGGCTGGTGTGCAGAATCATCAGCTGCTCCTCAGTTTTCCCTCTTTTTCCATGCATGATGTGTTTCCTACATGCTAAGCTGTCCACAGCACAGAGCTCTGTTTACTGTAAACTGCAGTGAACAGAAGTTTGTTGTGCAGGAGAAAAGTAATTCCAGGGGAAAGTGTCTGTGGTGTGAGAACAGCTGTTTAGTGTGACACCGAGACCACACAGTCACTGGAGGTCAATCAGGTGCTGAGAAACCAAAGCAGCTCAGCAGTCGTGGGTTTCCTAAGACCCCCCTAAAGGGACTGAAGCTCAGTCTTAACAGTAAATGTGGACGGCAGTGCTGGTGCTGTTACTGATGTGAATCTAATTCAGTCAAATCAGTGGAGCACAGTGTTGGAGAGTTTTCAGCTGTGGGGATTTTCAGATGCAGAAGGAAAATTTAGTCTCTTCATCTGTTTTACAACTTGAGAAAAATCAAATCATTTTTTTTCCCATGAAAGTATGAACAAGCTACAAGCTGCACTTTCAGTTTAGTGCACCTGAGTAATGACTGTGATGTGTGTCGTGCTCTCAGGGCGATCGTGGCGCTGGTCTACAACGTGCTGAAGGCCTTCATGGAGATGAACAGTTCCTTGTTTGATGAACTCACAGCCACTTACAAGTCGGACCGCCAGCGGTAAGAAGCCGTTTTTCTTCCCATCACTGTAAAGGAAGTGATGACAGCAGGAGTGAAACATCTGCTGGATGAATCCCAGTGGCTTTAAGTGATTCTCAGGGTCTGTGAGTCTCAGCTATGGGAGAAATTGCTGTTAAATTTGATAAACACACTTTAGGCCCCTAGCGATTCTCTGACTTTTCATCTAGCGCCATCATGTGGTCAAAGTTGTAACTGTCCAACACATTCCCATCAGCCTCAGCTCTGCTTTGAGCAGGTGTGCAGAGCTGCAGCTGCAGGAAATAAAACCTCGGCCTCTGTGTTTGTTTTTCTCAGGGAGAAGAAGAAGGAGAAGGAGCGGGAGGAGCTGTGGAAGAAGCTGGAGGACTTGGAGCTGAAGCGGGGCCTTAGGAGCGACGGGATCATCCCGACTTAACGAAGACAGTGCTGCGCTCCCCTCTCCTCCACCCGCCTCCTCCCTTCCACCCCTCCTCCTCCGACTCCCCCTGCCCTCCATCCTGACCCCGACTCCCCCTCGACATCAGCCATGTCTGCCCAGAGCTCCGAGAAATCCCCGATAAAGGCCATGGTCTCTGGATCAGCACGGAGCGCCCGCTGGTTTCTTAATTGTTTTTTGTTTTTTTTTTTCTTATGTTTTTTTTTTTTCTCTCCTGTGTTTGTGCAACTTACTTTACAGTAGATTCATAACGTCTGTTTTCATTATTTCAACAGCACTGTAAATAATTATTTTTCTTTTTTCCCTTAAACTGATATTATTGCAAACAGAAAAACAAAACAGTAATAATAATAAAAAAAGGAAGAAAAAAATAGAAAATGAGAAAATGACTTGTGTGGGAGGGGGATTTAAACAACAACAAAAAAACCTTTGGACTGTAGGACGTGAAACCAACTCTTGGAAACAAAAAAACAACAAAAAGAGAAGATGGACTGATATGAACTCTCCATCCTGCTCCTCTTCAGTCTTGTATGTAACTTTTATTTTTCCTGGTTCTCTTTGCTTCTTCTCTTGTTGCCTCCATCTTTCTGTTCCCTCCCTCCCTCCTCTCTGATGGTGCGTCTGTCTTTTTTTGACCCATGTGGGATGTCTGGACTGATTCTGGACCCCCCCCCTTGCACCCTGAGGGTTCTGTTAGGACTGCCCAGTTTCTCTGGCCCTCCCTCCTGTTCTGAACAGGAACAAACTGAATAAAACACATTTAAAGACATCAACAGGGACTTTCTCACTGCACACACACACACACATTTAAATCACCAGTTTGGGTGCATTTACACGCATGTTCATGGAGTCCAGCACGTAAGGTGGTGGGAATATTTTTGAGAAGTGATTTCCTCAAATGTTTTGTGATGTTTGTGTGGCTGCTCAGTACTTCACTCCCAAATTAAACAGCTGGTTCCCACAAGTCGCTTCCAAAACCAGAATAACTGCTGCTTTAATTCTGACTTCACACAGTGTTTGAGCCTAAACCCTAAAGACAAACCACCTCCCTGATCTCCATGCAGGCAGATATTTCCTGGTAATGATCTTATTTAGATATTTTTTCAGTATAAACAGCAGGACTGACCAAAATGTGACCACAGACAAAAGAACAGTCTCCACCTGGATTACTGACCATTGGCCTTCACCTTTTTACGTCGCCCGAGCATGATGGGAACCAGTTCAGTCTCCGAATGTGATGATGCCAAATATAAACAGGAGTGAGAAAACCCACTCAGTTTATAAAGTGAATACAGAAGCTGACAGACACATGGTTGTTGTAGACGGCCCTGTGCAGACTGAACAGCTCTTTGTTTTAGGTCAGAGCTGTGCCAGAACATGTGCGGCTCCGCTCACATGCAGCACTGGACTGAGCACAAAAGGCTGAAGGTCATTAAAATCTCCCAGGTGACTTTGCTGTTTAGAAACAGGAAGAGAAGAAACATGTAAATGCATTTGACTCATTTCCTCCTCCTGCAGATATGGACTACTCCTCCTCATCACTGCATTATTTCCTCCTGCCCTCCGTCTGTTCCCACCCCCCACCCTCACGTACCTCACTACACCAGGTGTCCCAGGTATCAGTCTGGCACTGGTACCGCCCCCCCCATCCCAAGCATAAACAGGGACGTACAAAATTAACAGAAGTGCTGAGAGGAGCAGCAAAAATCTTCCTTCTGTCGCCAATCGCCTCGCCTCACCCCTGTCCTCCCACCTGTCCGCCCAGCAGGAAGTGGGGGGGTCCACATCGACTTCACAGTATTACAGCCGTGACAAAAAAAGACAACCCTGTACGTTGTTATTGAATGCAGTACACTGATAATCCTGTATCTTGTAGTAATTTAGCCTGTTTTTTGCTTAGGAAACTGTGGAGAGGAGTATCCAGTATATACAGAGGTATTATGGAACAACACTATTTATGGTCGTGCCCCCACCACCACCACCCCCCAAGTCTGGTTTTTCCTTTTTGTCTCTCACTCCTCCCTCTTCTCTTGGTTTGTACCTCGCTTTGGATTTTGAGGAAGTTTCTGTTGATCATTGGATTTTTTTTTTTTTTTCTTTTTTAGTTGGGGAGGGAGGGGTTCAGGGGTCAGAGGTCAGAGGTCATCGGAGGGGGGCTGGGGGAGGGAGTAGAGCGGGAAGGAATGGAGCAGACCACATTGCCCAGATGGGAGTGTGTCAGTGAACCTCCCCCCTCCCTGGCAGATTTAATGTGCTTCACAACGGCCCAGATATGATTTAAAAACAAAAAAGATAAAAAGGGTTGGAGAAATACAAATGTTTAATTATTTTAAAAAATAAAGAGATATTAAATTAAACCTGTTTTGTCATAAAGCCCAGATGCTGGATTGCTTTATTTCTTGGGTTCCTGCTGTGTGCGTGTGTGTGTGTGTGTGTGTGCGCGCGTGCATGTGTGTGCGCGTGCGTCTTGAATTATAATTTAAAAAATGTCCAGGTGTGAACTAGTCTGAGTCAGGATCACCTCCAGTGTGTTGTTGCTGATGGTGGGAACAGGTCAGTCTGTGCGGTTTGATGGTTTCTGGGCAATAATGGTTTTTCTGAGCCACAGAGGAAGGAGACAGATTTTAGATTAGCACCAATAATGTAATAAAGAGGCTCATCTAAACCAGAACTGAAGAAACAGGGAGATGTTTGAAGAAGGAGAAAGAACCTGCCACACTGCAGGTTCTGGTTCTGGTTCTGGGCAGAGACATACTGGGAGATGCCAAAAGCTGTGAAGTAGCAGAGCTTAAATTAAAGCCCACCTGTGGTTGGACCATCTCTGACGCCAGCAGTCCTCGGAGAAAAGACCCACAGGTGGCCCTTGGGTGCTGACAGTACAGGTTTGGCAAAGCTGCAGGTCTTCTAACCAAGGAGAGCTCAGGAGACGGTCAACCAGACCTGGACACGCGGACAGAGGTGGACTGATTAACGGGCTGAGCAGCGCGTGGACCCACTGGGTGAACAGGGGGCCAGAGGAGACCAGGTTTCAGCAGTGATCTAAGACGATTCTGGATGTTTCCCAATGTGCCGCTGCCGCAGGTGAGACAAGCAGCTGCAGGTCAGCTCAGAGTTTCTGTCTCTTACTGGACTTGAACCCTAATCGGTCTTCGTTTCTCTCAGGTGAGACCACCTGACAAGCTGCTGCAGATACAGAGCAGTGCTTCAGTTTTCCACTAGAGTTCACCAGAGACCTGCACTTCACAGACGGGCTGCAGGAAAACAGCAGTAATACTAGAGTACTACCCATCACACCTGTATTTACACAGGAGTACAAGACGAAGGACGAGAACCAGGCAGCAAATTAGTTAAAGCGAATAAAACCAGAATAGGGTTTTAAGGTTTCAATGGTTTTACTGCTAATTAAATAAAGAGTTTAATGAAGTAATGTTTTGTTATTCACTGACTAAACTTTCAGATCATCAGGCTGGAGATCCAGAGCCCAGGGTCCAGACTGCAACTGGTCTTCTTTAGTCCTGAACTGGAACCGAGGCACCGTCGGCACAGGTGAGTCCTTCACTGTTGGGCCCACATCTCTGCAGAAAGACTTTAGCGGATGGGTGGATAACTGAACCGGCCTACTGGGCCCAAGGGATCAGGTGCTAGACCGGATCACCTGTCTGTGTCCTGGGGCCCGTTACATTATAATCAGTCTGTGCTTTAATGTCAGTCATTAGATCTAAATTCCAGTGGGCTGGACCAGAGTGAGACCAGAGTGGGCTCAGTGTGTGGCTCAGTCGGAGTACATGTGGGGAACAGAGACCATGGGTGAATCCCAGTTCCCTTATTTTATCAGTCCTCAGTCGGTCTGGAACTGGTCCTGGTCCACCATGACGTCCCAGAGCTGGTGTTTCTGCTCTGAGGAGACAAACCACCAAACGTGCAGTTCGTCCTCGTCTGTGACCCTTTGTGAAGTTTTATTTTTAAAACCAGTCTTATTTTGAAAGAGCTGCAGGTGGATTCTCTGGGTGAACTTTACTCTGTAGTAGCAGGAGCTGACCTGAAGGGGGGGGACACGCTCTGTGTTCACTGCTCTGATCTGCACCTCTGTTTGGATCTGAGAGCATCAATTAAGGTGAGTGAGTACGAATTATTTATTCCGGGGCACCGTGGAGAACTTTGAGGGACAAATCCCAAACTGAAGGACTCCAGCAAGTGCACTGAGAGCACAGATGTCATTTGAGCGATTGATTTGTAATTTGAGGCCTTGAATTGCTCATTTGGGGCCAGGATTTAGTAAAGCTATCCTCCCCAGACACCAGCCGGGCTCCTGCAGCTCTGTTCCTCCTCCAGGTACTTTCTCCTTCATTAGTTTTCCAGTCTGCTGCTGCAGCAGCTGTGAGCGGCTCCTTCAGCTCTGCTGCATCCAGAAACCAGAAAATCAGTAAACCTGCATGCAGATGTTTTTCTTCTGTTTAAAAGTGTGTTCTCCAACATAAGATCTACATGTGAAGAAGACGTTTCTTTCCATCTCTAAATAAACACCAAATAATTTTGGCTAAAAAAAATAAGTGTAAACAGGAACAATGCAGCCACAGACTGTGCCTTGGTTATTAGACACTGAACCTCCTTCTCTAAAGAGACACACACTCTGACGACTTCACACGGCGTACTTGGTGCTGCTGAGAGGTGTTTCTAATATTCTGTCCACCCCACTCAAAGTAAGAATCACGTGTCTGTGTCAAACAGCAGAATTATCTTTAATAGTTTGGGTTTTTGTGCAGCATTAAATGAGCTTTTCTTCTGATTGAATCAGTTTTAAAACATGATAATAAAAACCAGGACTCGAATAAAAGTCTTTTTATTTGGATTTGGGAGTTTTGTCCTGCAGGTCAGTAAAGACACAGGAGCAGGTGTCAGATTCTTTACTTTAAGGAAGCAGCTGGTGATATTCAGTGTGTGAGTCCAGATCCCGGGTCCTGAGGCTGGCAGCCCCAATGAATGTGGTGTCCTCAGCGTAACGTGTGTGGATCCAGAACCTGGTTCAGCTGATTGGTGCCGTAGACCTCCATTGTGGTCCAAAAACCCCCCATTCCAGGCAGTTTAGGAGCTCAGTGGTGTTCACAGAGGATCTGGATACATGTCTCTGACATGGATGTGAAGCATCGCCACACACACGGCAGATCTGAAGGGAAGCAGCAGGACTCCAGGCCTGGGATGTGGACTCGATGGGAAAATCACTTAGGGACTTTCCAGCTCTTTGTGTCTGTCAGGCTGAGTCATGTCCTCTCTCACACTCTCTTCACGCTTTTATTTTGGAGTTCACAAAGTTCCTGCACTGAAAAAAGAAAAGGTCTCACGCGGCCCGGCTGTGTCTTCCTGCTGCCAGATCACTGCAGAGCAGCGTCCCCTCCTCTGCACCTCCTCTGCACCTCCTCTGCACCTCCTCGCTCTCTCCCCGTCGTTTGCTCTCCATCCCTCTAATCTCTCATCTCTCCTGTTTCTTTTCACAGTATCTGTCTCTCATCCCTCCATCGTCTGATCTCGTCCTCTCCTGCCTCCCATCTCCTTTTACTACGTCTCCTATTTCCATCTTATCTCCTCCATATTCTCTTCTTTTTTATGCTCTACCTCTTTTCCTTATCATCTCCTGTTTGATTCATCCTTGTTTCCTCTCCTCTCTGTCTCCTCTTTCTCTCCTTATCTCCACACTTCTCTCCTACATCCTCCTTTTCTTTCCTTCTGTCTTTTGTCAGACCCTCCCTTGCACCTAGTGTCGTCTTCTCTCATTTCCCCCTTTTCACCTGTTTCCTCCTCTCTTCCTAACACATTCACCTCTTTTTCCTCCTCTTCTTCCTGTATATTCTTTTATCCCCGTGCAGTAATAACTGTATATTTATTCATCTGAGCCTCTGCAGACACATCTTTACTGTTCTGCATCAAAATGACACTGAGCGCTGAGCAACGTGTGTGTTTTTGTGACGTGTGTTTGACAACAACATGAATGAGATTAAAGCTTTCAACCTTTTTCTTTTCATTAATATATAAAATATTTCACCGTGTGAGTCCTCCCACTCAGCTGCCATAAATAAAGACACACACACACACATACACACACACACACACACACAGCAGCGATGGATGCACAGTCTGTGATTTACTACAGGGCTGCCTCTGTGTGTGTGTGTGTGTGTTTGTGTGTGTCAGGTTGACTGCTGCTTCTCTATAAACTGACATGCTGTTGTACGAAACCTTATATGCACAGGCGGCACGGTGGAACAGCGGTTAGCAATCCAAGCGTCACAGCAGCAGGTTGCTCCAGCCACCCCACCACCACCCTGACCTGGACTAAGTGGTACAGAGCGGTGGTTCCCAACCCTGATCCTCAGCAGGTGTGTAGTTCCAGGTGATAAAATAGGAGATGTCACCTTCAGTGATATATCCAGAGATATAATGGGCCCCTGGGCACAGGAATGTGAAATGGCCCCAGCTCTACTGCACAGGAGCAAGACCCCCGATGATTCGATGACATGTAACAGTTGAGTGTGTTTAAGGCTGGACGGTCCCATGTAGACATGAGGTGTCAGTTTATGCTGGAGCTTTAAAGGATGGCAGGTCTGACACGGTTTACCTGCAGCACAGCTGTGGAAAGGTGCACAGTGAGACTCAACCCTGGATCCACAGGCTTGTTGTCACAGATTGAGTGTAAATCAGAAACGCCCCCGTGTTTCAGCTGCTAAGACGTGTTTCAGCTGCTAAGACGTGTTTCAGCTGCTAAGACGTGTTTCAGCTGCTAAGACGTGTTTCAGCTGCTAAGACGTGTTTCATCTGCTAAGACGTGTTTCATCTGCTAAGACGTGTTTCAGCTGCTAAGACGTGTTTCAGCTGCTAAGACGTGTTTCAGCGAAGCGTTTCCAGAATGACATTCGTTCAGAATCATTTGTTTTCCTCTAATTTCTCGGTGCCTCGTGTTAATATCCCCGTCGATAAGACGATGACTTACATCTCCTCCCACACACTTCATTAGTGTAGTAACACACTCCTGAGGTGAGTGTGTTTATTAACAGCAGGTCTGGTTCATGCTGTCACTGTGGACTCTGTACCTCCGGGTGTCCAGACCTGACCTGCTTCCAAATCACCTGTTCATTTTGTCACGTGTTATGTGATGCTCTTCTTTGTCACTGCATCAGTTTCTGTTTTTAGTTTGGGTTTATGTGGACTGGGCCGCCCCCCCTCCTCCTGGATCAGTCTGAAATTTAATCTGGTCTCAGGTGATTATGGAACATTTTCCCTGTTTATTGCTTCTTATCATGATGCAGTGATTGAACAGAAAAATTTGCCATAGCGTCAAACAACATGGCGTTTTGCATCTTGTATTTCTAACTGGGACTACTTCTTCATGGTTTTTTGTGTTTGTGTGTTTCTGCTGAGTTAATTAATCCCAGTAAATGGTGCAGACACTCTGACAGAACCAGGCTTGTTTATTAGGAAGGAAAGCTGGGAAACAAGAAAGCAGGCAGGTCTGAAATCCATTGAGGACTCTAAACATCCATTTTCTGCCGTTTCAAGGCTGCAGAGCTAAATATTTAACACGACTTAATGCAGCCTGCTGAGAAACAGACTGTCACATCGTGTAAAAACCACTCCTCACCCTCACACGGCCGCTCTCCTTCCAACTCTTGGTGTTTTAAAAGCCTGACCTGTCTCCGCTTTTCTCCTCACAGCCACCATCCGAGGAACAGCAGCACTGAACCTCGTGATCCGTAGGTCCAGAGGTTTGTTCATGCACAGATACGAACCCATGGACGGGTGCACTCGTTATTAACGGTACTTCTTATCTCTCATGTGATCTCAATCCTGTGTCATGTCCTCATATCTCTTTCTGCCATGTTTGGTCCTCTGGTCCTCTGGTCCTCTGGTCCTCTGGTCCTCTGGTCCTTTGCCAGGCAGTCCGTTCCCCTGAGCGATGTCAGCCCCAGTGATTTCACCACAGCTGCTGGGAGCTCAGAGCTGTGCAGACCTTTTGTTTGGAATTTGTTCCGGTGCCTGCAGGCGTTTTTGGGATGTGACCCCTACATTTTATTTGGTTCTGATATTTTGGCCATTACCAGAAACTTACTTTGTCTTAATCAGCCATCGGAGTAGAGCTGCTCTGGTACCGATGATGTCCCATTGTATTTACTACAAACATGCTCCCAGCGTGAGTCATTTTCATGGCTGCTGAGTTATTGAGTCCTGTCTTGCTGGAAATAACAACTGGATGTTCAATTATTTCCTGTTGATTGACCTCAGATCAGAGTTATAGTTACAGCGTGTGCCCTGAGCTCCAGCAGCATTAACAGCATCCTTTCTGGTCCAGGTGTCTTTTTTTTTTAATGATGACATCTGTGACCTGAGACACTCAGGTGACTAACAGGTGGCTTTGTCCAGCTGAGGTATTTAACCGAGATCAGCTGGTTCCTTTCACCTGCAGAGCTGCAAAAGGTCATAGATGCTTTTATGTCCTCACACCGGACTAAAGCTCTTTATTCTGGTATCAGAATAAAGAGCTTCTGCTGCTGAGGCATCACACCTGTTCCTCACTGGTTACCTGTGAGTAACCGGGAAACATTTCAGTTTCATTTCGTTACATGTTCTGGTCTCATTTCACATCGGATCCGTTTTTTTCTCCTGTGGACTTGTTGTTTTCTCATGAACCTTGTCTTTATGTCAGGACATCTTTCATCTATAGTGTTGTGCTCTCACATGTCTCTGGTCCACCTCGCACCTTTTCCATGTTTAGACGTGTGTCATGATGTTTTATCACTGACTTCTCAGTTCAGCTCGTCATGTATGTCTCATTTTTGATGTACTGTCATCATGTTTACCTTCTTCAGCCCTGGGATCATCTAGTAGCTCTGGACTCCTCTCTCCTCCCCATGCCCCATGCCTTACTGTCAATAAACCACCTAAGCCTCCTATTGACATGGAAACCGAAGCCGTTAATAGCCCACTGTGGGCGACAAGGTGACTCACTGTGCATCTTTTGGAAAAACTTCTCCCCACAGCTGAAGATTTGTTTGATTGCTGTTTCTGTTGCGGCCGATCGAGGCTTGTTCCTTCGCCGCTGCAAATGTTGCTGATTTCATCTAGTAATACATTTCAGCCCCTGAGCTGGAAAATCAGCCGAGGTGATCAGTTCACTTGTCACCAGGCTGCAGCCTGTTACCGAAGAGACATCCAGACCAAGAAAAGTGACTGGAGAGATTTTCTCTTCAGCGTGTCACTGGGGGAAGCAAAGCATTATGGGGACTCAGCCAAAGGTCCGTGTAAAACCTGAGGTTCTTCCGTGTTTGTCTTAGGGTGTTGAATGTACAGTATTTATAAATCCCCAGGCAGCTGCAGTGGAGGATCAGCTGGAAAATTAAAAGTGAGTTAATATATTTTGATATTTTTCTTTTGCAGCTTGTTTGGGAAACTTTCATCTGAGAGTGAGGGTAAAGTGACCCCCTCTAGGATTCTTCCATTTGTTTTCAAAATGTCATGAAGCGTTTGGTCAAAGTGGCAGAACAATGTCAGGGGTCCTCTGGATGTCGTCAGGATACAGGAAATAAGCAGATTTCAAAATAAGACGTTGTATTTTTGACTGTTAGTCCTAATGATGGATTAGCGTTAGAGAATAACACCATCATTTTGTCCTGATCGTGGCTGTTGCTGATATAAAAGTACTTTTCTGTGGCTGACCCCCAGCTGACAGTGTGGTGCAGGTGTGAATGTATCTGGTGCTTTATTTCCTAAGGGAAAAGCAGCATGTCAGTCCTTCGTCTCATGAACAGCCCCTGGTTCGGCTCTGATTGTCTGTTGTTCGTCTGTTGTTCGTCTGTTTGCTGCTGCTGAGGTTTTTATTTGTCTGCATCCTCCTTTGATGAGGGTCTTTCTGCCAGTGCGTCTGCTGGTGTGTATCCCAGATTAAGTCAAAGCTACAGGAGGACTGTTTTTATTATTTTAGCTTGTGTCCTGAGCTAACACTGAGAAGAGGACAGGCAGGTTTATTGGAACATTACTGGGAACTTAAGGGACCAGGACACAACACGGTGCCCAGAGATTAGAGGCCAAGATCAACAGGGACCAAACAGGTTAATTTGGCCTCATCCACGTAGTGTAATGGAGCTGATTTCACTGAGGAGTAGAGAAAGTTGTGACTCCTGCTGGCCCCTGTAGTCACAGCAGATTGGCCTTACCCCCTGAGACACGTCTGCACTGGACAAAAACCATTTCCTGCCACGTCCAAATGCCTTTATTCTGCAGCTTAACCTTTGAGGGAGCTCCCTCAGGACTGGCCTGGGGTTTGCGGTTTGGTGGGGGCAGTGGTGTTGCCGGTCGCTCAGCACTTTGATATTCGATCTTCCGCTCTTTTTCTAGGGCCACTGGCTGCCGGCACTGGTGGAGGCTGGACTAATTAATTCTGAGATCAATACTGAGGGATGCAGCTCTGCCTCCCTCCAGATGTGCAGGCGGCGCATTGATCTGCACTCGGGGCTTCGATGCCTCTAGTCCACTTTCTCTCCCCGAATGAGGCTTCGGCCTTGTCCCGGTGAGGATTTTGATCTCCACTGTGTGACATTTACATGTCTCTGCCCAATGAGCAGCAGAGCCAGGAGCAACTGCTGCTCTGGTTTAGAGCTGCAGGAGGAGAAATTCTCTCCACAGCAGATTTTTTTAATTCGCTTGTTAGTAACTGAGTGTTTTGTTCTGTCGATGAGGTGATTTGCTTATTTGCCAGACTCATCGGCTCACACGTGGCTTCCTCTGAGGCTGGAGGCCGCAGGCACCTGTTCCCCAAGAACAACGGTGGCTCACCTGCTCAGTGCTGATTGGGTCTAATCAGAGCGATCACAGTCATCACATCCTCATGGAGACTCTGCTCCGCATTAGTCTGACCCTAGACCTAAACCTGGTCCGAACCCCAAACAGCCCTTGACCCTCATCCCACACGATGCAAACACAACACAAGGTACGGAGGTTTATTCATGACAAATAAATACGACACGTACACAAAAACTGTAGAGCATATGAAAGAGACAAGGGAAGGAGTTTGTGTTTGTTCCAGTGTCCAAGGGGAAATGAATAAAAACAGAAGATTTGATTAATAGCGATTTTCATTAATAGTGAATTGTTTCTATTTGATGTGAGAAACAGTCCAGCCACTCAGTAAATAGCAGAAAAGATATATTCTGCCACACAAGAGTTTATATGAAGCTTCATCAGAAACATGTTTATCGCGGAACATCTTTAGATGCAGCTGCTCCTCATTTGGTATCGATTTGGAGCCAAGTCTGTCAGTTTGAGCCTTTTCCAGCAGGACCGTCGCCTCTGGGCCTCCGTACTTAGGGTGCACCGGGAGAAGGGATGAGTGAGGCTGAGCTGCACTGACACATATGTCTGATACCCCATGAACACAGGCCGACCGGTCACATGGGAGGACTTGGCACCATGCTGACAGCACACACACACACACACACACATTGTAATATCCTCTGAGGTGATGAAAGGTTTGACTTTCAGGTACAGACTTCAGTTTAACATTGACAAAGACGTGTCAGTCACATGTTGTTGTCAGCTGAGTTTTCTGGTGTTTACCTGACAAACAAACTTTGAGACTAACAGACACAACAACAACATAATCACATGAAAAAGATCAGTGTAAAATAATAAACAGTTATAAAAATTAAAAACAAAACAGAAAAATAAAAGCAGATTAAACCACTAACTCCAGTGATTCTTTCATTTTGCATCTTTTCATTTGTCCAGTATCAAACCTTCAGTCTTTACAGGTGGAGTTAACAAACCCAGAATAGTTCCAGCTATAAATAAAACCAAAACTTCCATATACATTTTAATATTCTACGTTTTTACATCCTCATCCTGTAAACTAATAGTTTATCACATAAATCAATCAATAAATTAGAAAGTAGCTCATGTATATTTCTTCATTTAAAGGAATAAACAGCCCAGAAGTTTGATCTTCGTGATCTTAATGTATATTATATATAAACATTAGTTCAAATGTAGAAACTACAAATGTCACCAACTATCCTGCACCAGCGTAGTGAACCATATTTGAATAAAACGTATGTTTGAATCCTGTCACAGATATTTCAGCGCAGTGAACGGATCCTACGTTGGACGTGCCTGCATCGTTATTTTGAGGACCGAGCCCACAGCAGCGGACACGCATGCGTCCTGGCGCTCCCGGCAGGCAGCGGGATGCAGCTCCGCCGCGGTGGCTCAGTGCGCCCCGAGCAGCCAGAGCGCACGGTTACAATGAGCTTCCCCATCGGTCCGACTGAGAGCCAGCGTCAGTACCGACCTCCGAGCAGCAGACGCACCGACACCGACCCTGACCGACACCAGCTCCGCCCGCCCGCAGCAGGATGCCCGGGGGAAAGAGAGGGCTTGTGGCACCGCAGAACACTTTTCTGGAGAACATCGTCCGGCGTTCAAGCGGTGAGTCCGTGCGTCGGAGCGAGGCTCGTTTTGGGTTTGGTTCTTCCAGGCGGCTCGGACCCGAACTCAGCTGGAATACTGTGGGGTTTTATTTGAGTGTTGGAGGATAAACCAGCAGAAACTCACTTTATACCCGCGTTTATTGGCAGTTATGGAGTTTAAATGAGTGTAAATGTTGAACTGCTCATATGTAGACGGGCCAGTTTCCACCAGGACTAACGTGATTTGCTGTTTGGAGGAAAGACTGTTAGATGCCCAGTGAGAGTCACTCCCCGCTCCTGTTATTCTCCTCATGAAACCATGGACCTCAGCTCTGTAAAGGGGGGACAGCTCGTCATTAGCTGGATTAAAAGTTTATTCTGCACTTTGTATTTAATAAGCACCGACGGTTGCTGAGCCAAAACCGCTGGAACCGTCTGAGCATTGATTTTATTTCCACATGTTCGGACTTTGTTTTAGTCTCAAACACGAACCAGCCCGCGTGGGTTCAGGTGATGTTATGTAACGTGTGTTTATGGGGACACGGTGACAGGTTGTGAAGTAAAATAAGTGATGTACGGCTCCTCGGTTATTCATCTTCCTAATGTGTTCACTGCTGCTCAGCTGCGTGATTGGCTGTTTTTTTGTTTTTGTTTTATCAGCGTCCTCCATCTGAGCCATAAACTGGACCTGACACCGGCCTGAGAAAAACGCTGCTTCCTCGCATTAGATTGATTACTTTCCTTTATAGAAAAGTGAGCGCAGTAATTTGCTGGATTGGAAGTCGGTGCTGTGTCACAGGGGTGGGTGCTGGTCAAGAAGACTGTTCCAGAAATGCGCTTCTGTTGTGCGGCCCCTGTGGAGGTTCCAGCGGGTCTCGGGGTCCCCTTTTCTCCCCAGTGTGTGTGTGTGTTTGTGTTTAACTCGAGAAGTCACGCAAGCAGCTGATGGAAATGATGCTGATGTTGTCCACTGGTCTCAGATCAGGAAGTCTTGGCACTGAAGCCTCATGGATCATAACATTTATACAATGCAGGGCTGGGTGTTTAATCTTACAGGACTGCAGGAAACTAATATTCGGTTTAAAGTGTTAAAGCAAAAAACAGAAACAAATTCAGGCACCAAAACAAATAGACCCAACTGTTAAAGAAAGAGATGAGAGTTTTGGCCTCTGACTGTTTGAGGCCATGCAGACACAAAACTTTGGTTTTGGTTCTATCAAACTTGCTGGTGTGGATTGGATGCGTCTCCAAAAGCAGCTTGAAAATATTTGAAGGACAAACAGGGTCTTTGTGTCTTTGGTGTTTTCAGAAGGCCCATTGTCAGGCTCACATATTTCACTGCAGGGTTTTATTCACGGCAGAAAGATGTTTTCATTTTAGAACTGATCGGGTAAACCCACACAGGGCCAAGGATGAGGGCCTCTGCTGACCCCTGTAATACAACATGTAGTGAATACAACATTAATCAATGCACCTGGGCAGGTTTAGGTTTAGGGAAACGTGACGGTCTGGTTTAAGACAGAAAAAGGCCACAGTGACTTGAAGCAGGTCTGGGCCTCCGCAGACCTCTGAAGGTTTCTCTGGTGTCTGACTCCAAGACGTCTGCAGACTTCTGCAGCCCTCCTCCTCCCACTGTTCCCTGGTCAGTTCTGGTGCTCACCTGTCTGTTGTAGGAGCTTTCAGTGATGGACAGGGGTCAGCACGGACACTGTGAGTGGTTTGTGCTGCAGCAGCTCTTGTCTGGGATCAGACCAGACGCCTTCAGTCCCCATGAGCGTCAATGATCCTCAGGCGTCCACAAGCAGTTCACCAGTTCTACGTCCTCAGACACTTTTGGTCGGCGCTGCCCACTGCACACCAAGAACAGCTGGTCTGAGCCATTGGTTCAAGAGCCAGAGGTTCTGGAGTGATGGTGAGCAGTCGGATCAGGTGTTTGTTTAGTCTCCAGGTACATAAGAGCAACTGAGAAATTCTGACGTAATAATAAAAATGTATTTTCTGACAGCATCAGTCTCAGGGTGTGGTGACTTTGAGGACCACAGAGTTTCTGTTGCATCAAGTCTCAGTCAGCTCTTAAATTTCAAAGGGCAAACAGGAGGCTGCTGGTTCCTTTTTGTGCTGAAACATCACTTCAGCGATTGTTTGCAAAGACGAGCAGCGATTGGATGAGGCTGACGTTGTTCTTTGTTAAAGGTGTGACCCCCTCTCTTAGATTACAAACACTGATACAGGTTATTCATAAATCCCAGCTCTACTGTCTGTCCCTTATTAAATCTAACTATCTGCTCAGTTTGCAATAAACCCTGATATTAGCAGCTAGTTAGCCTAGCTAGCTGGTGCTGATTGCAACCAGTCGTTAGTTTTGATCCCTCATTGCTCAGAGCTGCTGCTCATCACAAGTAGAAATGAGGTTTTCGAGTTTCTGTTAGCCGTCGTCGTTTAACGGCTGTAGTTGTGTCGATGGAAAATCAGCAGACTGCTGTCAAAACTCCCAGCAGATGGTTGTCCTGTGAGTTTATCCCTCTTTCATTTATCTGCAGAGAAATAATAATAATCATCCAGAGCAACACGTGACGGTATTGGGCCTGAGCTGCGTCGTCATTAGAACTGAAGAGATGTTTCAGGACAAAGGTGTAGGTGCAGGTGTTCTCCACACTCACATGAGCTGCGCACAGCATCGGCAATAGTTCATAACACACTGGGTAAGAGAAAGAGTGTGTGTGTGTGTTAATGACTTTAATGGAGTTTGTGCATGATCAGTGGTTCGTTTCCACCACTGTTCTCTCTCGAGCAAACCCCCAAAATGAGTTTGAACATAGGGAACTTTCACTACAAGAACACAAACAGCATCTTCCTGTGCAGATAACAGTCACTTAAATGTACATTTGTCTCTAACGGAAACATTTTTTCCCTAATTCTTGAGGCTAGAAGATTTTTGGAAGGGGTTGGTGTGATATACAGAACCAATTTTAGTGTCTTATTAGGAATTGGATTTCACCCTGTCATTGATGTCCACTTTTGATGTAATGGAGGTTTTTCCCTGACTACAGCTAGAACATTTTTATTATAGTTACTATTTTTTATGTCATCAGACGGCTGACCAGTAAAATCAATGGAGTGTGTTGCTGGAGGGTTTTACTCATCAGCCTGAAAGAGATGCTGACACATCTCCAACAATTCATCTGTCTGTGGTTCTCTGCAGAACTTTCATTGTTTGAGATGCTTCTCTGCAGGTGTTCCTCCCTGCTGTGAACACACACCTGATGCCTCTAAGTCTTTGAGCATGCACATTGTCAGATTTGATGTTCCCAGAATTTAGTCTTTGAAAGAGGAGGCTGCTGAAGGATTGATGACCACCAGAGTCTCCAGTCCAGCGATTTTGGCTCATGCTAGAGAATATTATTACTTTTTTATTATTACTGTTTTGAGCTCATTGATTAGAAACTGCTTACGCTGCTGATCATTTTATAAAGCACAGGATGTTTTTCTGAGGTTTCAGCTGCAGTAAATTCATCTCTGTGTGTTTTTAGAAAAATGACTTGCAAGTTTTCAACCATAAATGTATAAAACTTCTTACAGTGAACACTGAAATATTTTATTAATTTGTCAGGATTATCATTTTGTCATGTGATACAGGAGCTGGAGCTGTTTTCAATAGTCAATAATCTCTGATACAACAACAAATATCAAACTATCACCTGCTGATAATTGTTTTTGCATCGCGCCTGGAAATAGAACGATTATCTCCATCATATCCACTGTGCTTGTGTATTGTCTCATGATCTTTTAGGACTTCCTGTCCCAGGACTCTTATTTTGTTGAACTTCCTGTCTTTGGGTCTCTCTCTTCCTTGTTGCTGGTACTTACATGGTCATTACCTTCCTGATTGTTTCCACCTGTGCCTGGTTTGCTCCTGCTCACCCACTATAAACCTCCTGTGCTGGTTCACACTTGTTCTCTGGATTTCTTAGGACTCTGCCAGACCTTGGGACTATGTTGGACCTTAGATGTCATGTGTTTTGGGTTGGTGCTGGTTTTCATGTTGTTTGGTGGTCTTTGTGACGTTGGCCCTGCTCCCACTGCCTCTATAAAACCTTGTGTTTCTTCCATGCTGCCTCTCGTGTCTTTCTGTGTTTGGGTCCACACCTGGTTGTTGCTCAGTTTTCTGGGTCTTGGGGTTTCTTGTTGGTTTGTCAGGGGCACACCAGTTTCTGACCCTTGGTTTCGTTATAGAGCAGCTGCTTGGGAACATTTCCTTCAATTTGTTCCAATAAATCATGTGAGCTGGACTGTTCACTGTGTCAGTACTCGTGTAAGTGACAGGATGACCTTATTAAACAAGCTTCTCTCAGGGAGCTCAGATACACCTCCAAAACCTTGCAGTGTTTAAGTGCACCAGGGCATTCTGGGAATGAATGAAGCTAGTAGACCGCTTCCTAATACTGCAAGTGTGGGTCTTGGGATGGACCACGGAGGTAGGCTTAGAGCTTTGACCAGGAGTAAAATTAACCATAACCACTAACCCTAACGCCTAATGAATGTGTTCTCTTTACCAAGCTCTTAGCACAAAGCTGAATTAGCACACAGTGCCACATGATCCCTGTAGTTCAGTCCAGTACGGTGGCCATGACAGTGTCATGTGATGTGGGTGAAAAACCTTAATGTAGAGCAGCAAAACCAGGATACTGGCACATCTCTAGTAAATAAAATCCATCATCACAAGCTGTTTGAAGGCAGGACAGGTTCAGTGTGGAGCAGGTTTGGTTCTCAGCCCATAGGGAGTCTGATCGTCTCACCAGTCTAAAACATCTTTGTAGGCTCTTCTCTTGAGGCTGAGAAGCTTTGCAGCCTCTTATCTGTTTTTCATATTTGATGCTGTTACTGAGGTTGACGTCCTGTCTGTCCTGTCCACCTTTCAGAGACCAGCTTCCTCCTGGGAAACGCCCAGATCGTGGAGTGGCCTGTAGTTTACAGCAATGACGGATTCTGCAAGCTGTCTGGCTTCCACAGGGCTGAGGTCATGCAGAAGAGCAGCACATGCAGGTAAAACCTGTTGTCTTTCTGTTTTCTGATATCACTAAACATTTAAACATAAATGTGCACGTAGGTTTCATTCAGGATTAAAGCATCATTAGCTACAGTCTGCTAATAAATAAATGTCCATTACGTTTCATCTTAACGTTTGCACACACCTCCCTACTGAATGTATCTGCTGGATCCTTGTGGTTTTAATGGGTTAAATGCTTTAATTAAAATGGGACTCGTCAAACCAATATTTTCACAAAGCCAGTGTCTTTATAATAACACCAGAGAAGCCATGAGTCATTGTTTTTAAAACTAAAACCATGTCCCTTTTGAAGGAGCTCCATTTATCCTGCAGAACTCACTGGATACATCCCTTTTTAGTTGGTTTCATACATAATTTAAGCCCAGCCTTAGACAGAAAGGATTAAAAAAATGACAATTTCTTTGTACCTCCCTCCTTCTGTCCGACTGGAGTGATCACTAAAAACTACATTTTGCAGCTCCGGGGACCGTTTACATGATGCTAACTTTGTTAACCGCTATAGAGCCGCTCCGACATCGTGCAACAAAGGTGTGGAGCTCAGCAGCTTGTTTTTCCAGCTGCTCTGAAAAGAGGAGGGGAAGTGATCCAGTTTAGAGCTGCCAGGGGAACTCTGCCAGGTCCAGCTCGAGGACGGTGCCTTGACTCCTGTCCTCAGGCACCTCTCAGATCTGACCAGGGGTGACGGGTCAGACTAGCTGTCGGCTAAACGGGCTCCCCCAGACTCCCAGCTGCTCTCTGACCACTCCCTGCTGGTCTGGGCTGAGGACGACACTCAGACTGACAGTCCACTGAGAGGATAGAGGTACCTGCTCAGAGCTGAAACTCACAGGCTGCTGCCAAACTGATGGAATCTGGTGGCCTGTTAATGGGGCCCAGTGCCATTTCTGTGCAGTGTTTTTGATCTTATACCTGCAGTACAAGGATTTGGCTTTGTGATAGTGGTACAGATATATGGGCAGTCCCCACAGTGAGCCAGGGGTTACAGAAAGCCACATCCACTGTGGTGCAAAATAATCAACAATGCTTTGAACCAGTGGGTCTCAGTTTGTGTGTATGGGGTCACAATATTGATTTGAGGCTCCACATGAGGAAAGAAGAAAAAAACATTTGTTCTGTTGCATAAAGTTTTTTTTTTCAGTCCAGTCCAGTCCAGTCCAGTCCAGTCCGTGTCCTTCACAGGTGTTTCTCACGCCAGTCGTTTCCTTTGCAGTTTCATGTACGGAGAGCTGACGGACAAGAAGACCATCGACAAAGTCAGGCAGACGTTCGACAACTATGAGTCCAACTGCTTTGAAATCCTGCTGTACAGAAAGAACAGTGAGTACACGCTTTGGTCATTTGTATGACTAGAGTTGTCTACGACTTTACATCGTCAGGCCTGGGTTGTTGTAATTCCCAGCAGGGCTGCGACTAAACCATCAGCGTCATCGTTAATGAGTCTGTCCAGTATTCTTTAATAGAGTCGCTACTTGATCTGTGAAATGTCAGAAGAGGCCCATTAAAATTTGCCACAGCCCCAGATGACTTTTTTTTTCTAAATGTCTTCCTTTGTCCAGCAAACAGCCTGAAGCTCAGACTAATTTAATTTGGAAGAATTTCAACATCAGCTCATTGTTACAAAGCCTCTTTTGTCCACAGACGCTTGTCAGTGCTGTTTAGTCTTTTATTGTAGAATAATTTAAGATCAAAATGTTCCATCACTGCTTCAGTTACAGTTTTCATTTTTTAGTGGTTTCTGCTTCTTTTTCTGTTTCTTAGCTGTAATTTTTGTCACAAAAAGAGCAAAATAAACTGGAAGTGTCCCAGTAACAGGTCCACTGGTGACCAGAACCTATAGCAGCCATCAGTGTTCACTCTGCTGCACTGGGAGACATGAACACACTGTAGTTTATTCTGACTCAGTCCCACATACATTGTCCCTCTGCCACTAATACTCACTACAGTGGATCCAATCTGGATTCATCCGCTGCTGAAAATAGTCCCCAACTAATGACCTGTTTTCTTCCTGTTTGCTAAAAGCGACGGTGAGCAGCTGTTTCAAGGACGTGACTGTTTGAGCTTTAGTAAATATTTTATTAAGACTCAGTGGGTTTGGAGCTGAGAGCTACAGTCCCTGAACAATACATGTCCACACCTCTCCACTTTGTTTTCAACAGGCACATTCGTTAACATTTGGACTACTGTTGCATTAATGTTGTTTTATATATATATAATATAGTTTCATTTCTTATTTTATACCTTCCAGGTGTTGTCCAGGGTAGAAAAGCAGTAGATGCTTGTGTCCATTGTGCCTGAGCAGCAGGCAGTAAGTTCTGGGTCTGTAGTGTTGCTGAGGAGCAAAGGGTGCAGACAAAAATAGTCCCGAATGTTCCCGTCTCCCAGGACTGATCACTTCGGAGAGCGGAATGTGAGGTGGAGGAGCACGAGGCTGCGACGGAGGAACTGTAGAAAATAAAAAGATCAATTTGAAATGGCTGAGAAATCAGGAGGGGTTGGGTTTAGAGGTGGCTATAAATGAGATGGATGAAGTTAGGACCTTAAGGTGTGTGTGCAACTTTCTCGAACTCTGACTCCCTGGAAGCGTGTGCACAGGTAATAAAGTCACGAAGGGCTCAGCTGGTTTGAGGTTCTGCACAGAAAGAACTGGGAGTTCCTTAAATGCCGTGACCTGGACCTTCACTTGTTCAAGTGTGATCTGTGAGAAGACGTGCAATTTAAACACTGGGTCAGGAGAAATTAACTAGTACAGCAGCTGGATCAAACTGTTCCTTCTAAAGATTATTGGGTACATCATGTGCTACTGAAGGAACTGCTGATTCTCTGTGTTTTATTTTGGACATGTGTCTTTCTGATGCTTAATGTACAGACTCTTATTTGGACGGTAACGTTTTTTTGGTCTGCACAATCTGTTTCTTACATGAAGTTTGAACTAGAATGACACTTTATTAAAGTGGCACTATGTTTGCATTAGTGTTGAATGAACTGTGGGGGCTGCAGCTGCATAAATTAGTTGTTTGTCTTAGTTGATGCTCAGACATGACTGGGGTAGAGTCGTCTGTCAATAAGAAGAGCAAAGAGTCGTCTCACCAAGTGACGATCATCATCATTTTGAGGAACAAGACAGAAAACCCAGCTCCCCAGGATGTGGGCGTCCATGTTTCCTTATGAATGTTCAGGAGATGACTTGTTCTAAAGACTAGAAAAGAAAGCAATAGGGTTCTGTAAAGTTTTCAGTATGCAGCGTGCCTCTTCTGGACAATAAGGTGAAGTATTCAGAAAAGTGTGGGTATAAGGTCTAAATCTGGTGGATCTGCTGGAGTTGGACTTTACACAGTGCAGTCCCCAGAGAAGCAGAGGAGCTTTTCATTGGCAGGATGATTAAAACAAATTGCAGATTGTCGTCAGTAAATGTTCGACCTCTTATTTGTTCCAAATCGAGGAGATAAAATCCGGCTTCATTTTAACAAGATTTTAGTATGAAGGCAAATGTTTACAGAAGTGTAGATATTTCAAATCATATTCATTTCACAGCCCGTTTATTTGGCTGCTCAGTATCCTGTTAGCTTTGTTGCTAAGGTGGGTCACACATTTATTACTCAAATTCCTACAACACCCAGGATGCATTGCTCCCAGTGTCCCGTCCATTGTAGTTTAACACCAGCTTCCTGTTGACGAGAGATGAGCTGTAATGGACCATTATTGGATTTTCTGCTGATCACTGAGGAAGGTTTTAGTCCTCATGGTGTCCAGGTTGGAGTTTTTTCCAAAGAGCTGTGGACACAGGTCACACAGAGGTCACAGGTCACACAGAGGTCACAGGTCACTCAGAGGAAAGATCACTGTTCACACACACACAGGAGGCTGGATGGAGATCAGTGAGGTCTGTCTTTAAGGACTAGTCAGGTGACCTTCATTTAACAGGAAAATGATACTGGACTAATCCTTTAAAGTGAACTCAGCCCATCAGAGATGTTTGTTTTATGTTGCTGTAAATTTCATGTCTCTGGGTTTTGACTGGTCTGACAAAATAAGACGTCTTCTGGGGCTCTCACACTGTGACAGGCACAGTTCGTTAACCATTATGTGATGTGTCTGCAGGAAGTCCAGTGTGGTTCTACATGCAAGTGGCTCCCATCAGGAACGAGAACGACAAAGTGGTTCTGTTCCTCTGCACTTTCAAGGACATCACCCTCTTTAAGCAGCCCATTGAAGATGAAACTACTAAAGGTGGGTGTTTCCAGGCAGGTGCTCCTACTCACACAAGCTTCCCAGAAGCATCTCTGCACAAACAACGTCTCTGTTTTTAGAGAACTATTTTGGGACATGGCTGTTTTCTTATTGTATCAATCTCAGTAAAATTTAAAAAAGGAGTGCAGAATGTCTTTAATGCATTTGAAACCTGGGGATTTGAGTCCTCCATGTGCAGCTTAGCACACCATGCCACCAGCAAAGCTTATTTTTATGCTGGTTCTGTGTGATTAGCCAGTGAAGAGTTACAGCAGAGAGGCAACGATAAGGGGGACCAAGTTAGTACTTGGCTGGATGCCCCAGTATGTAATGTGATACCAGTTGGTTTCTGATGGGACACGTGATTACGTTTCCTCATCCTCCACAATTTGTTTCTCTTCCTCTGATATTTTCACCGACAATCATTTCTTCACCTTCTCCTTCCCTCTTTTCCATTTTTTTCTCTTCCCCTACAAATTTCCTCTCGTTCTTGTTGTTTGGTCACATGTTTGTTCTTCATCCTCCTCCTCACAGATATTTTCATTAAGTGGTTATTTTCTTCTTCTGGATCTTTTTTTTTTTTTTTTTGGTTTGCTCCACCTATTGTTGTTGTGACAAAACACATTGACACTGTACTGAGTCAAATTTCCTGTATGTGAAAATTCCTCTTCACTATGAGTCTAAAATTATTCTTCTGTTCTCTTCTTCCTCATCTTCATCCTCCTCCCTGACATTTTTGTGCTCTGACTCTTTTGTTAAATTTTTTATTACCTCCTCACTGAGTCTCCTGTCACTGTCCTCCTTCGTCCCCTTCTCCATCATTGTTCTTCTCTTCCTCCTCCTCCACATCTTTTCCTCTTCACTTCTTCCTCCTGCTTTTCTTGTGACTCGTCCTTTGACGCCTTTGTCTTCTCACCTTCTTCCTTTCTTTTCCTTCCCTCTGAGAAGTCCAACAACAGTTTTTCTTTTCTACAAATCTTTTTCTCTCATTTTTATCTTATCTCGTGCTGCAGCTGGATAAAAAAAGAACAAGTTTCTGTGTGATGTGGGAACATCTTGAGGTTTTTAGGAATCACAGGAGATGTTGGTTGTGGACTACACCGGTGTGTTTACCCTTTGACATTGACCTGTTGTCGTTTATTCGTTACTGTTTTCTCGTTACTGGTGCCTATGTTTACAACATAGAGATCGGCACATCAGCGTGTCGACGTCTTGCTGAGGCTGCTGTGGACAACATGACAAAGTTCACATTTAGCTCTGTAACATGTCCATGAAGTGAAAAACGGGACATGTCGTTTTAAGTTGCAGAAACATTAAGCGAAGTATCAAAGTATACAAAGAGTTTGACTGCATCAATATTTACAGTAGGAAATTGATCTGATTCTGCTCGATCCCCAGCTCCTCCTGTCCACATGTTGAAGTGTCCCTGAGCTCAGACTGCTGCTGACTGTCAGACCGGGACTGTGCTTGGTTAGCATGCTGCCATCAGAGTGTGTGTGGGTGTGTAAAAGGGTGAGAGGCAAGTTGTGAAGAGCTTCGTACTGAAGTGTGATGAAAGCTGTTCGTTGACCAAACAGTCGGTTTATTCCTCTGAGCATCATCGGGAGCGTTGAGGGGTAAGAACACCTTGGAATTCTGGGATAGGAATCAGGATGTGGTTGGACCTCAGCTCCACAGGGACCCCTCAGTGTAACTGGCATGGGTCTCTGGAAAGCTTTAAGTTTCTGTGTGGACGAGTTTGTTTGTTTATTGTTTATCTCAGTGTGAAATGAGAGAATTTTGTCTCTCTGACCTGAAATAAACATTTTCTTTGACAGAAACATCTTATTTTAAGTATTTATTAACTATAATCCTGTTTTCTGACTTAGAGCTGCAGAAAATTAATCAACTACTCTGATAATCAGGTTTTTCTTAGTTTGGTTAGTAGCTTTTACCTGTTGTGGCTGGTTAAAAATTGATGTTTTGGTTTGATACTATTTCACTTCCAGACATCTGGAAATAAAAGAAGAAGGTAACTTTGCTGTTAAACGAGTTGAGTGAATGAATTTTCACCGTAGATGTTCATATAAACAGTGAGGGCCAGATCACCTTGGAAACAAGGCTGCACCTGTCGGAGGTTCGACTGGCGTGCAGCCACTCTGACGCCGCCACACCAGGCTGGGTCTCAGTACAGAGAGGACGCGGCGTCGCTCTGCAGTGTCACAGAGCAGCGGACCGCGGGCTGCAGTTTGACCCGCCTGGTGATTAGAGGGTTGGGAGCGCCCGTGTGTGAGGAAGGCAGATTCCCTGCTGCAGGCGTCGACAGCTGAGTTCGCTCGTGCCGCAGACCCCACCTCGCCATCGGCGTCGTCTCTGGCTGCTCCGGAGGCTCGGCACGCCACCACACGTCAGCATCAGCCGAGTCCATCCCCGACTTAAAAATAACGTTGGACTTTAACTGCATTATCTGCACCGTGTGAGGCTGCGTGGTCAAAGTTACCCTTTTCAGTTTTCATCCTGTCTCCTGATTTTACTCTTCCTGTTGTGAGCGACAGTGTGTGTTGTTGCTGACACATTTCCAGCTGAAGTAAATAAGAAGCACAGAGATCACGTCACGTCCATCACAGCTTCAGCTTCTAACATGTGTCTTAGCAGTGATTCATTACGGTTTGGCCTCAGGCACCAGATCAGGTTCATGTAGTCGTCATCATCACAATAAGGAAGCGGAAGGAAAAGGCAGGGCAGCCAATCTAAACTGGTTCTAGTTTTATTGCAGAGCGACTGTGTTCAGTTTGCTTTGTCAGCTCCTGTCGAAGCTTCAGACGTTTGTTGCTGAGCCTCAGGCGAGACGTCATTTCTGCTCGACAGCTGATCGAGTGCTGAGTCGAGATCATGGCCGTGAGCTGTAGGAATCGATCGTTTCCTTCTCTTCAGCTGCAGCTGTTCAATAAGAATATTATTTACCTTGAATTAGAAGCATTGTTACACAGTGGAAGCTGTTAGACAGGATGTTGAGGATCTTTGACCTATGAATTTTCAGAGAAAGTATTTTCTCTTGAGCCCTGGACCAGCTTTGGCCTCCAGAGTTTGACCAGTGTACTTGGACCAGTTCCGGCACTGGGTTCATAGAAGACTAGACCACCGTGCAGGAGATAGATGTTTTACTAATGTTCCACACAAGATTTCCTTTGACTGATTCATTTTTCTAATCTTAAACACTATAATTACACCCCATCCATCAGTGGGTTAGAGCCCTACAGGACCTGCAGAGAGATCAAACTATATGTTGTATCATACAGGAGTCCACATGGACAAACAGCTAAGTCTCTCACTGGTTTAGTGACCGGCAGAACAAGAACCTGCTGTGGAAAATAAAAACTAAGCTTATGTTTGTATTTATATGTCCATGATTACTGATGATGAGGATTTGTAATCAGTTGAATCAAATATCTGTGTGTGTGTCATAACTTCTTTAACAAGAACACTCCCAGTTGAGGGAAACCACCACACCTGTGATGGTGAAGCTGTTGAACATGGTGAAGATGCAGTGATCAGGTGTCCTGTGTGCACGTGGCTGTCGAAGGACGCCGCAAACTGTGGAACTACTGATCAAAATCTCGTTTCTGAATTCACTTCTGTGCGTGCACCGGTTCTGCTCCTCTGTTATTTTTAGCCCAGGCCTTTTACTTTTTCACTTCCATTGTGCTCCAGTCTGATAAATCACGCGGTGTTGCATTCTTGAGGAAAATAGCAGGAACATTATTATTAACTGAGAAAAAGACCTCTTATTTACTTGTCCTGTAGTTTCTTCTCTCGCTGAGTCTGAGGTGCTTTTGTCCTTGTGTGTCAGCGTGTACACCGGGGGCCTGGACGCTGCCAGGATGGATGTCCTGCATTTTACTCCACAAAAGAACCGGTTCTGGTTCTGGATAAGAGCAAATTGTGTTGCCTGTTATGCCAATGGTTCCTGTCAGGGATGTCAATGAATAATGATTATTGATTTATTGCAGCCTTTTCATGGAAACCGTAGCATTTCTGACATTTCTTTAATAAATATTGAGACTTTTTCAAAATGCAGGACTTTAATTGTTGTTACGCTTCTTGCCATTAATCTTCCTTAGGTAGCTTTATTGTTCTGTCTTTGGGCTTTTTAACCATGTTCTGCACAAATGTAGTGAATTGCACAAACAGTACTGCAGCAATTTTCCTCCAGATATTGCTGTGAGCACCCAGGTCTGTTATCTATGAATGTGGAGTGCTGACTGGAAGTATTCATTTATGGAAAATCACATAAAAACACAACAGTTTTCCTCGAGGGAAGTTGAGCGAGTAGGACTCAGCACTTGAATAAAATCAGAATAAACTGGGTTTGTCCTGAATGGATCTCATCTCTGTTGTGCCACTGAGCAGACAAGCAAATATCTGAATTTGTCTTCGTTTGAACAGAAGGGGGGGGTCTTCAGGCTGCTGGGGGTACGAGGGTTAAAACCTGTTTCAAAATCCACTTCTTATTCATAAGAAGTATGAAGTATTCGCAGTATGAGGTGTGCCGCTGCTCGTTGCCCTTTTCAAATGGTTGATTGTGTTTTTGGAGCCGTGAAGTCAGAGCCCCCGTCCTCTGACGCTGTTTGGTCAGGACCATGACAAGAACATGACAACTGGACCGGCTCGTTTCAGCAGATATTTAGATATTGAAGCTTCATGTGTAACAGAAATTGATTTTTTTTTATAAAAGCAGAAGCTAAATTTTTGCATAAAAATGTGATTAGTTTTCCTCGTGCTTGCTAAGCATTTCCTCTGCATTTCTAATGAGCAATATGCACATAGCATATCTTACCACCACATGATGAATTGCTTATCAGCCACCAGAGCTACAGGACATTAGTCAGTAGCAGTGGGATGAAAAAGGGAAAAGGTCATGGGGAAGTTAAAAGTTACAGGAAGGTCAGGGTGCACAAAATACTGTTACTTAGAAAGTTGGGGAAACTATAAAAGTCAACAGCAAGAAATCAACAAACAGTAAAAATATGCAACTAATCACTCTGTTGGCAGCATGTTCTTACTCACATTAGCTGGCACATGCTACATTCATGTAATGTCAACAGAATAGGAAACACAGGAAAAACCTCCTGTTGTTCCCACTGTGAGGCCCTAAATCCAACATTTGTCCTGTATTTCCTCAGCCATAAAACCTGGTTCAGTGTCTAGTATCTCTTCAATAAGCTGAGTTTGAACATTAATCTGTCGTCTTTCTCAAAATCCATGACTCAGAATTACAACTCGGGCCAAGATGAATAACTTTTTCCCCACTTTGGATAATTGAAGTCTGAACCATGTGACATTAACACGGCATTTATGTTGTTAACAGAGTTCAAACCGTTTCATGGATAGAGCTTGTTGTGTGCTCACATCACTGAGGCGTACCTGGGAAAAAAAAGATATTGATGTGGAATTTCTAAGCAGCTTCCTACCTCAGCTTTTATATTTATCAGACGACCATATTGCAGCATTTTCGTATTGATCCCCTGCAGGATGCGTCCTCCTCCTGACCCCTGAGCACAGTGGACGGCTGCAGAGCACAAACGTTGCAGCTGCAGGAGGTTCAGTTGTGTTCAAGGACGCTTTCTGCAGGCTGGGTGTGTGTGCCATGAAGGCTCATGCTGCGTTCATGCTCGTGTCGGGCATGTCGTAAATATGAACTACCAACTGGGAAAAATACTGTACCTGTTAGTGCTCTAGTGGGAGGTCCATGTGGAAGCTGTGGGAATATTTTGTAACTCCAGTGTGTCCCTGTTGAAGTCATGACCTGCATCACCGGCCTAGAACCGACTGAGGCCTGACTGTGCTGCTGTGCACCCTCAGGTTTGGGTGTGAAGAATAATCTGATTAATTTGTGATTCCTGCAGGATGGACCAAGTTTGCACGGCTGACACGGGCCCTCACCAACAACCACAATGCACTGCAGCAGCTGGCAACCACTGGCAAACACGAAGTCAGCCATAAACAGTCCAGACTGGCAGAGGTGAGCGCTCACACACACACACACACACACACACGAACACACACTCTTCAGCCTGGTGAGTCTGGTGCCCAGCACACTTTCAGATTCATTCCCCCTATGAAACAACCAACAGTCACTTTAAAGCCGTTTGAGGTCGTGCTGACTGTAATTTATCTGCTTCTACATCCAGCTGTGCTGTCGACATTAAAAATCCTGGGGGTTAGTAGGTCGACAAAATAGCTGAAACTCAGATCCTCTTTACTGGCTTTGTCCAGACCTTCCTGCCACTTCTGCACCTCTTCATCCTTCTGTTATGTGGCCAGAGGTCCACATTTGGATGAGGTGCTGCATAGCGTGCTGTGCGGTTTCATTTATTACTTGGCTCACTAGCCGGCATCGTCTTCATTAAAGCACTGCAGCAATGAATGGATGAAAGATCCTGTCGGACAAGCGGGCATGAAATGTACAAAACATTAGCTGCTATATCAGCAGTCGGCAAGCCAGCATCAGCTGCCAAGGTGCAGAGCAAAGCTAGCAGCAATGCAGCACCATGTCAAATGTTATTAGCCCAGCATCAGCTAATACTCTATTCACTTTACAGGTTCAACCATTTCTACCAGGAATCTTATTAAAGCTGAAGCCCTGATGTGTTTTTAGACTTTATCCGTATTCTAAGGTTTTAAGGTTCATTTGACGAGAGATGCTGGCAGCGACCACAGACAGACGCCATATTTGTCACCATAACAAATATGCCAATATAGCAGCTCTGTGATCTTCCCATAATTAATGCATAAATAAGTATTAGCTGCTGTATTCATAGCGTCTCGTCAATGCTGAGGCACATGCTCTCCACACAGCCGTCCTGTGCACACACACACTCTGGAACTGCAGTTGTTTGACACAGCTGGCGGTGCTTTCTCTGCTCCCATGGACTGCTCCTGCCATCAATATTTTAAGTTGGGTGGAGAGACAGAAGCAGGGTGCTGTGTGCACTCTGAGTGATTGTGACTGCTGCAAGGAATTTAGAAAATGGATTTTGGGATGTGGAAAAGACGGCTCATGTCTTCTTAGGGCGGTGCCCCCCCCCCCCGCAGAACTACTTTATTCATGAAGGTTCGAATAAGGTGTGTCGTGTCTCTGATTGCAGTTTGAGTTTCATCACTGCTTAGTACACAGGGCGAGGAGAGCGGCGTGGGTTTTAGCAAAAGTGTCGCTCCAGGGATGTAGCGAGGTGACGAGGAATGAGAGGAGGGAAGGTGAAAGAAGGTGTGAAGGAGGAAGGAGGAGGAAAGAAAGAGGAAAAGGAAATGAAAAGAGGTGGATGTATAAACTGGAGCGACCAGGACGGTCTAATGAAAGACAAGATGGATAGTAAAGATGAAAGAGATGCCTCTGTTCACTTAGTAAATACTGTGCATTGACAATATTGGACTCCACTGATTAAATTTGAGTTTAATTACACTGAACAGTCTGGCTGATGTGTTTCCAGTTTCCTGGTCGTGGCTATGACCTGGATATTGATGTGAAATCAGTCAATAAGTCAGAAATCATATCTCTGATAACAGGATTATGGTATAAGGCTCATGTGAAACACTGTCAGTCTAAAAGTCACAGTGTGAAGCTCAGGGGGGGACTATAGGAGTCAATGAGTGATATGAAAGGAGGAAGTTGCTACTGAACTGAGCAAAGGCCAGAATGATGAAGGTTGTAAAGGGAAGGAAGAAGCAGAATCAGTGCAACAGGATCATACACCCTCTCCTCCATTTTCCCAGTGTGGCGTTGGAGGGCGGAGGGTTGCGTAATGTCCCGAGCACGCTCCATAGACATAGCAGGTGATCCATCTGCTCCTGCTGCCTGAAAGGCACAGCTGGCATCTTCTGTCGAGGACGCCGTCGAGTGTCACATAAGCAGAGTCGCCCTCCCCCTGCACTCTGCCGCTGGGGGTCTAATTGGCTGTCGCAGCTCTGAGCGACGGTGCTGCTGTTGACCAGGAGACGCTTGACTGGCAGCTCTGGTGGAGAGAACGAGATGAGATGCAGCTCGGTCGCTACGAAGCTCGATGTCGATCCTCTGGTTCTCTGAGGCCGTTATTATTTGGAGCCATAACTCGGCACCGAGAGAAGAACTAGTATTAATCATAGGTCTGTTAGTAGTACGTAGTAGAGGCACCAGAAGTAGTAGAAACTGCAGTAAGTGGTAGTAGTAATAGTCGCAGTACTACAGCAGTTAAAGCAACAGCCTTAGAGATGTAGAAACAATAGTAGTGATAGTACAATTGTGGTTCAGTTGCTAATACAAGAAGTATTAGGTTGAGTAGTAGTGGAAGTAATAGACTCATAGTAATTATTAGCATTACTGTTATTTTAATTTGTACTGTCAGGTCTAGATATAACTATTAGCTGAATGCAAAGAGTGGTAGTAACTCCAGTACTAATGATACTGCATTATCATCCGTATCACTAGTACTTGTTGAAACAGCAGTATTGCTGCTGTAAGCAGTCATCAAAGTACCAGTGTTACTGTAGCTGTTGTTCTAAATATATCTGGGTCTTTGGGAGCGTTCACAGTGTAGTCATGCATTATATATTTGAGGCTGTAAACTATAGCACAGTTCGTCTCTGTAGCAGCTGGATCCGAACAGAATCAGATGCAGTTCTGTGTAAAATGAGTTGAATGGCTGATGTGTGATCTGTGTGTGGCCCGCAGAGGAAATCCAGCTGCTGCCGGTTGGATTTAATGGAGTCGAGTTGTGCGGAGGAGGCCGAGCTCAGCGGGATCCATCATCAGCACTTTGAAAAATAAAATACAGTGGCTGTGTTTTTCTTTATTTTTGTCTTTAGCTCTCGTCTGATTTTCTTCTGTCTCATTTCGAGCCAAATTTATTCACAATGTAGGTTTTAGGCAGCAGCAGAAAACTACATCACACATTTCAAAACATACGTGCGCTCTTTCTTTTCTTCTTCTCTCCAAACAAACACCCAGCAGCTGTGGATAATTAAGGCTAGACTAAGAAACATAGTGTGAGAGGTTCGTTTGTGCTTTTTCCTTTTTCCTTCCTGTCGTCTGCGTTTCGTCCGTCTGTCCTTCCTTCCTGTCTCCAGTCTGTTCACCCACTAACACAGTTGGACTGGAGTTAGATGGTCTCTGAGAAAAACCACCATTAGAAATATAACACTCCCAGCTTTCCCAGTTTGCAGCTGAGACGGGGGTTCAAACTGGGTTCAGTGAAGATCATTTTAACTTTTTGACCTACAGTTTAAATATGTACAGTGTGTATAAAATGAAGTACAACAAATACAAATCGATCGGAAAAAAATCTAAATATATGAAGGAAAAAACGGATCTGCAGCAAAATCCTTTGTCGTTTTAAAGATGATGGGAAATCCACAAACCCTGTGAGACAATAACATCTGGAAGATGAAGTTTAGTTTTTCCAGTATCTCACTATGAAAAAGGCAAAAATCTATAAAATGAAACAGTCGGACAAAGAATAAAAAGAGGTTTGTTATCTTTGGGCTGACTTTACTGTGAAGTGTGAAAACTAGGCCAGAAATAATGATGAATGAAATAAGATCAAATAGATAAAGTTTTAATTTGCTGAGTGGAGACGATGTGTGAAGCAGTGACAGTCGAACTGTTTGAAGTTAGATTTGACTTTATTTTCTTCAACATCTGTGAATGTGTGAAAAGTTAGATGGCAAACATTCAGTCCTGGGTCAAATGGGATTTGATTTGGTCTGTTTAGATTCACTAAGTTTGTTTGCAGTTGTTATTTCTAAACATAATTTAACTCTTTTTTTTTTTTTTTTTTTTCCCATCTTTAATACACATTTTTATTCTTTTTGTTTGAGATTTATTTCCTTTATAGGTTTAGCTCCACAAACAGCTGCAGAATATCTTTAAATAAATGAACGTTATTTATCCACAGTGTGTATCAATGTGCCAGTGAAGCATCTACAGTTTGAGATATTTAGACTTTCTGTATATTTGACAGTAATAGTCTGTTTTTGTGTTGTGTTTTTTTTTTTTTTTTTGTCCCATCTCCAGGTTTTGCAGCTGAACTCCGACATCCTCCCTCAGTACAAGCAGGAGGCCCCCAAGACGCCTCCCCACATAATCCTTCACTACTGCACCTTCAAGACCACCTGGGACTGGGTGATCCTCATCCTCACCTTCTACACGGCCATCATGGTGCCCTACAACGTCTCCTTCAAGACCAAGCAGAACAACATCGTGTGGCTGGTGCTGGACAGCGTGGTGGACGTCATCTTTCTGGTGGACATTGTCCTCAACTTTCACACCACCTTCGTGGGGCCCGGCGGAGAGGTGATCTCCGACCCCAAACTCATCCGCATGAACTACCTGAAGACCTGGTTCGTCATCGACCTGCTGTCCTGCCTGCCCTACGACATCATTAACGCCTTCGAGAACGAAGACGAGGTACGGCTGAGCTTTTTTTTTTTGTTTGTTTCCTATGTTTTCTCAGTTGGTATGTGAGCACGGAGCTGGTGCAGGGGCCTGTTCAGACTTGAGGAACTTTTTCATGGTTCTTCAAGCTGTTGATGGAAGTTCCCCCCTTTTTGAGGTTCTGCACTGCAGGAAGATGGTCAGGTGTCTAAGTGAAATTAGTTTTTGTCCCTGTTCCACCTCCGTGTTCCTGCAGGCAGTTTGATTGCAAACAGAGAACCTCTCCAACCTCGTCTTTTGTTTCACTAGGACAGAGTCTTTACGCATGAACTCTGAATGTGGTTAATCAGATTAAGCAGAGCTGTTGAACAGAACCTCTAACCCCAGATGGATCCATGAAGACTAGAACTGTTATTTCTCTTCTGTTATTTTGAGCAACAGATGATGTGAACTTCATAGACCATCCTTTCTCCTCCTGGGGGCAGACCATCACCCTACAAACAGTAGTAATCAATTCAAAATAATCAATTAATTGGCTTCTAAGTCAAAGTCAGGCCATGACTTATGTTCTTTAGTGTGTCTAGTTTCCTGTAAATAATCTCAATAGGTGATGAATGATCGCGTCAGTCATGTCAATCAGTTTGCTGATTGGTCCAGTCTCCAGCTGCTGGGCTCAGCTCCCTGTCAGTGGACGTTTGTGACCCCGTTTACACCCGATACGAACACGCGGCCTGTATCTGGACGTCTTATCTAGATAAGGAAAATGCAATGCAGACCTCATCTGGAGGTGGTCTGGCTCCTGTTATGATTCAATCTCAGACAGGTGTAAATGACATGTGACTGTGTTGTACATGCACAAACTGATCAGCAGATGTTGTTATCCAGGTGACAGCGCACGTTAGGATGAGTCTGACCTCTGAGAGACTAAAGGCCTGTAGCCCACGTGGACAGTATGTTGTCCTCAAGCCTTTTTACTGATGGACAAATATAATCTGTTAAACTGTTTGAGGGATCACCATGAGATTAACTTTAACGCCTTGTCTTCTTCTAATAACCACAGTGTGTGTGCATAGTGTATTACTAACAGGCCTTTTCACACTCCCCTGCTGAGGGTGGGGGTGTCAAATCTGAGGTTCAAACAAAATTCACGATGCCAACAAAACATTCATCCTGTAAGTAGAAGCAGATTTCAGGAGTGAGGTGCTAAACCTGAAACCTCCGGTGTCGGAGCAGCCAGAGCTAATTTCCACTGAGCGAGACACAGGAGCAGATAATGGTCGTTCCACAGCCCACGGTTTTTGGATATAAATCAGACTCTGGAGCTTTTAGTTTATATGTTTGGTTTATTTAAACCAGAGACAGGTCCCTTAAATCTGGACTGAAAGGTTAGTACAAAAACAGACTCATTTCCACTGAGGTCCTTGATGTAAAGACCAAAATAAAATGCAACATAATGATCTCACTGGTCGGTGCATGATACCTGATACCTGACAATAATAGGATATAAACTAATAATAATGATGATAATGTCAAGATCAACTGTAATAATCCCTGAAGGGAAATTCAGAAGGACTTTAAAGGCCTTTGAGGATAAACAATTTCTTTTATTTGCCTTAAAATGTCTCTGGAGCACATCTCTAACTTTTAGTGTCGTCATCAGGTCAAACTTTTAACTCATCAGTAATTTTGTTTATCATCAAATGTCTCTAACTAATGAGATTCCCATCGTTTGTGTTAATCAGCGAATGTTCAGATGGTCACAACAGCTGCTGCTATTTTTAGTTAATAAGCTTATTGATTAATAATTGATAGGCTGCTGATTCTCTTCTGGCTGAGATAATGGATGGAAGTGTTCTTGTGACAGAGCAGAGAGTTTTATAAGAACACTTCACTTTCCAGTAGTCTCTCACTACACCTCGTTATAAAAGCTCATGGGTCCCTCAATAAAACTGATTATTGAATATTTTAGAAGCCGATGTTTAAATCTAACGTGTAGTATCAGTGTCAGCTGCTTGAAATATTCAGAGAAAGACCCACATCACCAGATGTTGTCGTCAGTGGAGGAATCTAACGCCACAAGCTTTCACAGCAGGACTTTTGTGTCTGGTGTGTTTTATACCGACACCTGGTCTGTTCGGAGCGTTTGCCACATTTACGTGTGTCACGTATCGGGAGTTATATCAACATGGCCGCCAGTCCATTAGAGTGATTTTCCACTTGATTTCCCTGGGATTTAATTAGACCTCAGCCTGAGCGGAGGGAGCGATCTATTGTATGTCAAATGAAAAAAGAACAAGTGATACCTCCTCATGTTGTAATCATGCGTTCCACTCTTCTGTACTGGAACAGTCTTTTCATCAGTGGGTGTGTGGTTTTTGTTGGTGAAAACCACACTGTTGTGTATCTGAGGGCACATGCATGTGAACACACTGTGGGTCCGTGCACTAACATCCATTATTGGTGTGTGTGTGTGTGTGTGTGTGTGTGTGTGTGTGTGTGTGTGTGTGTGTGTGTGTGTGTGTGTGTGTGTGTGTGCCAAGAGGGGGTTTGATCACAATGAGTTTTTGAACGTCAGCAATAATGATAATAGCAGTATTTAAGCTGCCAGCCGCTGAATTTTCAACATCTAATAATTTTTCCTGCCAAAAATGTTTCCACACCTCCCTCAGCAGTTTATTCTCGTCTGGAACAACACACCGAAACTCTGACACACAGCGACAAATGGTGTGTGGATAGTTTCTAGCTTTGGTAAATGAAAAGTTTATTGTACAATGAGCAGCGAATGTGTTAGGGTACAGCTGCTGGTGCTCGCTGTCGTACAGACCACTGAGGACACAGACCTCGGTGTTTGTTCCAAGGCACAATCAACAGACGAAATAACTGACTAAAATAACTTTATTTATGGGGACATCAAGACAACTGACTTTAACTGACCGCTGCTACATCATGTCTTTAGGTGGAGAGAATAATCTCAGCAGCCTCTGGATTCATTTTATGAATTAACATCAATAAAATTCTCCTGACGGGGGCGCTAGGCTGCAAAGTTCAACCTAAAAACAAAACCTAAAGAAGAAGAGGGTTTAACTACAGACGGTGGACTGGTCCTTCGAGTCTTTGGGCTGTTTACAATGAAAAGACTTCGCTGGATGAGGCAAAACTTTTGGAGTTGTAGAGAAAATGAAAGAGAGGTGATGGAGGTGGGCTGACATGCTGAGCCATAATTACAGCGACCCTCCCCGACAAATATATAAATCCCAAATATAAATATCTGTCACAACAGAACAATCAATCAAAATATTGCACATGATTGTATCAAACTATTTACTGTCGTCCTTCAGTCCATATAAGTCAAATCTCAAAACAAACTCAAAGACAAAGATATTTACAATATTCTTATTGGAGCCAGCTGTTCTTTGCTTAAAGATGTTAGAATAAGTCGTATATAATAATAAACAGGCTGTATTATATAATAATAATAATAATGATGATGTGTATAATATATAGTATGTTTTTGAGTCTTAATTTATTCAGACGTTTCCACAAATTTCCCCAGAAATCAACATTTAAGGGCGTATTCTTCAAAGGTTCCCTAGACCCCCCTTTGTTGACCCTGCTGGTACTAGGTGCTGTTTTGTTTTAGAAATGATGAAATGAATCGATTAATTGGCAGAAAATTAACAACCGGTTCATCATAATGATCACCGTCACAGAGACGTGGCAGACGTGCCTGGTGCAGTTTGTCCTTCTGAAGCGTAACTGTGGGCGTGATCACATTTGAATCGGCTCTTTTAAATACATGAAGTATTTCAGAAACAAGTCTCTTCCTCTGGCTCTGATATAATGTTGGCACGCTGTCAGGCCTGAAGGACAGAAGGAAATATCCCAGGAGGGTCATCACTCTTTAAAGTTAGCGAGAACATTATTGGCTGGATAAACAAACAAGATTTCCCTGCAGGGTTTGCAGACATTTCTAATGTGGCTGAAACCTCCAATGAGCTATGAGATATTTACAGTATTTATATAACTTCAAGTCATATGTGTGTGTTTAACATCCAGTGTGAAACCTGCTGCCCAGTGTGTGTGTGTGTGTGTGTGTGTGCTCTCCGGCTGAGTGGTGTATTCTGCTGTGGATCTGTCAGAGTTTCTGTATCGGTGCTGTGCCTTCGCTGTGTCTCGTCCTCCGGCTGCTCGCTGATGGATTTGAAGAAATCCTGCTGGGTGGAGTTTTGTGGTGCTGTCTCTTAAACAGCAGACAGCACCGAGCGGGGGAGACAGGCTGAGAGCAAATCAATGGCACGTAAATGTCCAGCCGCTAAAGAGGACAAAGCCAGAGTCTCTCTCCTTCTCTTTCCCAGATTGACGTTTCTTTCCCGTATTAGCGGCCTGGAAAGAATGGACGGATGGTGACTGATGACTGTGTGTGTGTGTGTGTGTGTGTGTGTGTGTGTGTGTGTGTGTGTGTGTGTGTGTGTGTGTGTGTGTGGTTTAAGGTGCAGTGTGAAAGAAAATAGCAGAGATTATTATAGACTCAGTGCATCCTGAATTCCCCTGTTGCTGAGTCTGATGGCTGAAGCAGGCAGGAAATATTTTTAGTTGCATTTTATTGCAGGTTTCAGCCAAGCTGGTGACGTGCAGGTGCCGCCCACTCAGACTGTACACACACACACACACACACACACACACACACACACACACACACACACACAATAGCACATCCATATTTATGGTGTAAGGAGCAGACAAGTCATTGCCAAAACATGAAACAGTCTGTCCACTGAAGAGCCGTCCTCATGTTTGTGACCTGGTTACTTTAATGGAGAGTTTGGTTTTTCAGCATCTGATTCATGTGACTTCTGTTGTTTTATCTGTTGTATTAATTGTTTAAATGAATCAGAACAGTTGGTGTTTATACTTTTAATGTCACTTCCAAACAAGTGAATCTGATAAGTGATGATTTGTTTATACAGTGGGACAGTGCATCTTGGGAAAAAAAAAAAAAGCAAAAAAGCATCTGCTAATAATCAATAATCAGTAATAATCAGTAAATTCACAGTTTCACATTTCTCTCGTGTGTTGACCACTTTCATCAAACCAAGCTCTTGTTAAAGTCCTTCTTCTTTAGGACCATCACAGAGCTACTGACTTTGTGACTGGTTATATAAAATAGTCAGGAAGTATCAAAACCGCACAAACGCAGCAGCTTAGAGTTGAAACCAAACGTCTTTAGAGAACAACGTAGGTTACAACTTTCTCTACAGTCCAATTATCGGTTTAACACACTGGGGCGTTTAGATGAAAGACCATTGTCCAGTCTCAGTTTTGCTTATTCATTCATTTACAGTTTCTGGCTCAGACACACATGATGCGTCAAAGAGGAGGAGCCTTGATGGGTTTTAATTAGTGCTGTCAATCGATTCAAATATTTAATCACATGATTAAATAAGTCGAGATTAATCGCACATTTCTATCTGTTCTAAATGTACCTTAAATTAACACTTTAAGTTTTTAATGCTCTAATCAACATGTGCATGGACACACATGGATGCTTTATGCAAATGTCTGTTTATTATTAGTGAAACCACCATAAACATACAGCATAAAGAACCCTTTACTGTCTGTGGCTGCATTTTCCATTTCTCCTGCTACGGGCTAGGCCGCGGGTCAAACAGGAAATGCACGCCGCGTTAATTAATCGCGTGTTAATAAAATGAGTTTGCGTTAACAGCCCTAGTGTTAATGTTATCCTTTTGTTTACAGCGTTTTTGTTGGGTGTTGGTGCAACTGCTGTTTGTGCCGTTGGACCACAGTCTAGTGATGTGGCAGCATCCCCAGATCTCAGCAGTGTTGTTGGTAAATAAACAGTCATCAGAGCTGTGGGAACAAGATGTACAGGTTTCCTTAAGAAAGGTGATAAAATCGTTTCGTGTTTGCGTTGGTTCCTGTGCACATGTTGGAGATCTCACGTCTCAGGAATAGCAGCGCCTACGCAGAGCTGTGTACGGGTCAGCAGTAACATCAGTAACACTGCAGAAGTAGTCGGGCTATGGCTGGAAAACCAAAGAAATGATGTAACACTCAGGAGGAGTTTTGCTGATGCTCCCTCAGGTTCCAGCAGAGATGGTGTGAGGTGTGTGCTGAGGTCGGGGTGTCAGGCAGGGAGGAAGCCCCCGCGGGTCCTTACGCCACCTGCTGTCACGGAGGAGCCCGGCAGGCCGATGGGAGCTCACAGCGTGCGTCCGCAGGCGCGGGGTGGCTCAGCGAGGCCTAATCCAAGCTGACCTTTCTGCGTGGTGTGCACGCTGCCACGACCACGACTGGTCGAGCTGACAGAGCCGGGAGGGGGGGGTGAATACTCTGTATTTTAATGCACCGAGGGAAGGAAGGGGGAGACAAATGGAAAGGAGAGTTGAATGTTTTATTGACTTCAGCGTAGAAGCACTGGGAAAGAGCAGGAGAGGAATAAACAGTGATGTGCAGCAGGACTAAAGGCTCCACTGTGTGGAGGATGGATGATAGAAACACCAGGATAGATCCAGGAGGGATGAAGACAGAGGTGGATGATGGAGGGGAGGCTGCAACAGCCGTGGACAGCTGGATCATAACAATAATTAGTTGTGGAAGATGGGCCGTGGCAATATGACAAAAACACTGCACTGTAAAAGCAGATCTTGTTACTGTGGTAGTTTTACTGCTTGTTCTGATTACAAAGCTTTGTGTTACTTCAGTGGCTTGGACCATAACAGCTCAGAGAACAAACTCTGTTTATTGCTGCATATTTTGAACAGAGATTAAAAGCATCACTGATGTGTTTTAGGTTTAACTTGTCAAACTGTCACATCTTGCTGACCGTGTTCATCCCTCACTTGTGGTGGAAATTACTGTATGTTCCATCTATAAATGTTTGGCCTGCACTATCCGAAGGTGGAGAGGAGCCTCAGTGATGTTCATGTCATATCGTGCAGGTGAGAAATCCCCTCCAGGCTGAGTGGGAGATGTGCAGCATGTCAGATGACAAATGTCAAAATGGCTGCCACACCACAAAACCTTAAAAAACCGACCGCTTTGTCCGACCGATCTATCAGCCGTTTTTTTTGCACATTTTAGTTTTTAACTTCACTGCACATTAGGCCGATTTATAGGCAGGCACATCTGCGACCAGCTAAGTGTTGTTGTGGAGCACGTGAAGACGTGTTGCGACAAGCAGGTTGTCACCACCGGTGTTTACTGAGCTGAAAAGAGAGTACTTATCTTTCGTTTTTAATTTAGCCTTATACATTTCATTGGTTGAATATGAATCTACTTTTGGAGAGCGACAGTCTGGTCTGTATTGTTAGCGAGCTGTAGTTCAGGCTGTAGGCACAGGTACCAAAACATGCTAACAAGCCCAGCGGCTAAATGATTATAGTCTTCAGCTAATGATGGCAGGGGTGAACCTAATTACATTGTTGCGTATTAGAATTGACGCTGACCGTCATGTGTGCAACAAATGTGAAAGTAGAAACGCGTGAAATTCAGACGAATATTCTCGTTAAAACACGCAGGATAACGTTCCTCAATAAATGTGTGTGTGCGTCCGACACACGCAACACGGGCACGACGCTCCCACCACAAAATACACTTTTAATGAGGAAAGTTAATGTGCACGTCTTAGCCTGAAGTTCTTAGACTGTGGCCCTTTGAATTATAGCAGTGTCTGTCATAACAATAATACACTTTTTATTCCTGGGCACTTTTATACCTTGTGAGATGAAGGAGGAAAATTAAAATCGGCCAAAAGAATCGGCATCATATATCGGCCATCGGCTGCCCTGATTTCTAAATATCGGCACTGGCCAGAGAAAACCCATATCAGTCGACCTCTAACCAACACCGTGATGAACACAGTGTTTATCTTCAACTGTGCTGGAGAAATGCATTAACTCTTTATTATCAACACTCTTATCATTTTTCTGAGTCAAAGCATCAATGAGAACTTGATAAGGTGATTATGGAAACTGTATGAATGAGAAGTTGGTTTGGAGGAAAGTGACAGATGAAACAAGCTGGAGATGAAAGATGCTGCTCAGTTTAACATCCATGAGTCACCTGCAGCAACGTCTTCACTACAGTTTATCATTTCTGTCTAAAACTTACTGGAAAGCTTTTAAGCCAAATGTCAAACATCTGACATCTCTGTTCGTGTTTCAGATGTTGAAAGGATTAAAAGTTGTACAATACGCACCTTTAATTTTTCGTTGATGCTCTTTGGAGAGTCTTTTGCTCTGCGACTGAAGCCTGCTGCTCTTTTGCTAAAAGCTGGGCCATTTTAAATGTTTAATGATCACTGGATCGAGCTCTGAAAACACATGAAGCTCCCAGTGCTGTCAGGAACATGCAGCAGTGCGTCCTCCGCTTTAAAAATAATGAGCCAGAGAGCCAGGCACTGTGAAAAAAGCTTCCCGGTGGACACGTAATCTCCCTGTGTACGCCGTCGCACTTCGCCGGGCTACGTTTTGATAAACAGGTGCTTATGTGCCATGATTCTGCATGTGTTGCACGCTCTTGACTCATGCTCTTTTCATCTGTGCTGCTCTGTCCTGTGGCTTCTTAATTTAGAGGAATTTACATATGAGCTGGGATCCTTCCGGGGCCCAGGGGAGGCCTTTGAAGCTGTGGCTGGAAAGAGGCTGGGGAGGGCCGGCTGGGTCTGTGGCACCAGAGGGAGGGAGATGCAAGAACCTGCAGCAGGACTTTGAGCAGAGGAACAGTCTGGATCTTCTTAGTCCAGTTCATTTCCGAACCAAGTCGGGTTGAGTCTGAGACAAGGATGTAGAAGTCAAGAAACTCTTTGTAATATTATTTAATGCCACATATCCCAAAAAAAAGACCGAAGTCTAGAATAAATTTCTCCTGCGAACAAGTAAAGTGTGTTTGTGTCCAAACACTCCAGAAACCACTAGTTTTAACTCTATTCATGAACACACACTAGTTTATTCTGACTCAGTCCCACAAACACCATCCTGCTGCCTGGGGACCAAATGTGGATTCATCCGCCACTAAAAATAGTCCCGAGATTATGCATCTGGTTTGTTTCATTCAAAAACTGTTGTAAACACTGTTTGTTTTCTGTTCTGTGCAGTTTGACAGACAGAAGTCAGATAGTGCTGACACATTGTTAGTTTAGTCTTTAGTGTGTGGTGTTTGTGGAAAACACAGACATCAGCCTTGACACGTCTTCAGTGGGACTGGAGCTGCTGATGTGGGCTCTAAAACTGGGCCTGGGACAGAAATGGGAGATGCTGCTGGTTTTGACAAAACAATCTCAACTCAGGCTTTGAGCACCTGACACCTCGTGTTTCCTGTCGAGACCGTGAGATGTGGTCGAAGGCCCTGATGAAAATAGTCAGTGAGTCTTTGGACTTCACGCTGTTCCCGAGTTAAAAAGCTGAACTTCTATTGCTTGTGCTCGTCTCTGCTAAAGTGATGAAGAACTTTAGTTCCTAATGAAACTGCTCTTGATTAGTTTCCCTCAGTGATTAACTGCTACATTACTCCCAATTAGGCAAATGTGAAGCATCTGACCCAGTAACCCCACTGGAAAAGCTCCACTCAGCAAGCTGCCTCATTTGAGTCCGGGAGGCAGTCGTCAATATGTCTTAAGGATTTTTCTGATCCTTGCTGTTACTGTGGGTAGTAAATGACCCCACGCAGCCCAGTGCAGCGTGGTGACATCTTGTTGTAACATTTAAAATGTTTTTATATGACATTTCACATTAAATATGTCGGTTGCATGCTGTCGCAGCCTTTCTGCAGCTGTTTTCACGTTGCATGTATGTTTTAAAATGCTTCCTAAACAGCCACGTCTAAAGTTCAGAGCTTTTTTATTCAAGGGAGAAACTGGAAACTGGTGGAACCAGGAGCTGGTGAGACGAGGGAGGAGAATTTGCCAGTTGAGATGGAACAAAAAGGAGGAGCTGGACAAGAGTTCAGGTCTCCTGTTATAAAAGCAGTGAATACAGTCACAGGGTGAAATCCTGCTTCAGACCTGTTCCTGGAGGCTGGGAGATGAACCCGGGCTGAAGATGGAGACGCTGAAACAGAAAATGAGCGTCAGGATGGAGGTGACGGCTCAGAGGAAGCTGCAGAGAGCAGCTCGCCTCGCCCTCAGCAGTCTCCTGCTTTGTTATGTAACAACATAGCCTGCATCCTTAGATAACCCTGCTGACTTCTCCCTTTTCCCCTCCAACATGAGCAAATCCGTGTTGGTAAATATTTGGCTTCAGGTTGTACAGTGTTGGCCCCTGCTGTGCCGAGCGCTCGGCTTTAATTGTGCAGAGCGTGCCGATGCCTCCGGGTCCTGGCTGCCGCTCCTGTTGTTGTGAAGTCTCTTTTGTTTGTTTTGAGACGGTTTCTCGGCTCACTGTCTGGGGACGTCTATGGTATAGAACAGCGTGTAAAGAGCCAGGCACACAACGCAATGAAAATGTGCTCAGAGGCTGCAGACTGTGCTGTTCTGTAGTAAAATGTATTTATTTTTTGTTAAGTTTTAGACACAGGCTGATTCTGGACTTCTGAGACTGATTCTTTCAGTTCGTTTATTAAAGAACCAAGATACGAGCTGCGTATTTGAGATTTCACAGTTGAAAAGTCAACTTGTCTGACTTGTGTTGCTGTATTTTGTGATTTGTGGCAGACAGAGTATAATATCTAACATTCAGTGGAGAGTTAATAGCAGATTTCAATAAAACCAGCCCTGTGTGCTGAATTAACTACGGCTCTTATTTGATGCTTTGAGCTGTCAAAGTTGTAAAACTGCATCTGTGGCTTTTCAATAAACATACAAGTTAAATTCTAAATCTCCTTTTGTACGTTATAGTTTTGGGCAGCTATATATAAACTGTAAAACTGATTGGCAGCTAAATGTTTTACTTCAGATTGCTGCTGACACCGGCCCTGACAATGGGATTTATCACTATGAAAACAAACTAATGTCAAAACCCCCAAAACTTTCAAAGACATAATTGTTTAAAATGATGCAAAATCATTGCAGCCTTCAAAACGTTCTATATAGAAAATATAGAAACTATGATCATGTGATGTTTACGGGTGATGTAAGTCAAAACTACAGAAATGGCCTCCAGGTTCATATTTGTTTGTCTGATCTTATACATGTGTGTTTTATTGTGGGTGTGTACGTGCCCTGTGACTGTGGTTCTGTTTTTAGACGGACCTTTAGCTTTTGGTTGCCTCAGCACTGATGTGAGGGCAGTAACAGCTGAGAGGAGTTGTGTGTGTGTGTGTGTGTGTGTGTGTGTGTGTGTGTGTGTGTGTGTGTGTGTATTCATGCAGTATTACAGCCCAGCGTTAACGTGCTGTCTCCTGATGATATGCTGTTTGCTGTAATCAAGGATCGGCTGATAAGGTACAGGCCACCTTTGGAGTCTTTGCCTGGAGCAGGACTGTGTGCAGTTAAAACAGCGTGTTGGTTATTGCCACACGTTGTTTCTGTTGTGCATGAAAGAGATGGAAGTGTAGTGGACGTTGTGCTGTAGTGTGGGTGGCCGTATGTTGTGCTTTGGTTCGAGGTGGAGCGTGAGTAGCGGGTCACTGTTGGCTTCTGCTCGTCACATTTCCCACAGTGGCTCTGTTGTCTCCTCACACCATCCTTGTTAAAATATGGCTGTTCAGCCTGTGAAAAGACTGACGTCAACCATGGGATGTCGACTTGTTGACAAGTTGTTGTCTCCTGCTCCTGTATGATGCAGGCGTGACCTCGTTTAAGCACCAAATAATCACTGAGATAAAAAGAAGAAAGTCTTTTTTCAGTTTTAGCAGAAAGCCTCAGTTGTACATGTGGAATATAAATATAAGTATTTTTAAAAATAAAACAAAGCTGTTTTTATTTGTAGGTGGACTGAAGACACAGCTGGTGTCAGTGTATTGCTTTGCTCCCTCATGTATAATGTCTATAACAAACTTTATAATGAGTTTTTTAATTGCAACCATTAAAACCCTTTGTTTACAGAGGAGTCTGGTTTTACATGGATGTGTGTTATTAAAATGCACCAAATTACTGAAGTTTAGTGTTTCAGGGAAACGTTTGAGCCTGAAGTCTGAGTGTGGTCTGTTGTGATTGTGTTTGTCTGCCCTGACTCTTAGCTGCACATCATGACTACAGCCAGAAGGTCAGGTGATGGAGTTAACGTTCTCTGTGGTCTGTGGAGCAGCTTTAGCAACAGGGTCTTAGCACATGTTCAGCTCTAACAGGAACCAGTGTTTCACCTGTAAAGACCAGGTTCTCTCTCCTCTGCCTTGCTCCTCCCTTCACCGTCCATTATACTTCCTCCTCAACCTCTTTCTTCTTCTCTCTTCACCTTTTCTCAATTCTCACTTATGTTGTTTCTTCTCTCCCTCCGTCCTCCCCCCTCAGGGCATCAGCAGCCTGTTCAGCTCTCTGAAGGTGGTCCGCCTGCTGCGTCTGGGCCGGGTGGCCCGGAAGCTGGACCACTACCTGGAGTATGGTGCCGCTGTGCTGGTGCTGTTGGTCTGCGTGTTCGGACTGGTGGCCCACTGGCTCGCCTGTATCTGGTAAACGGTGTTTTACATCACAAAGCATCCAATGCTGCATTAACGTTTTATGCTAACACTAAATCAAACTAACTATGAAGCACTAAATGTTGTTTATGCTCTTCAGCCTCCTCTTACATTAAGGATTAATGGTTTTAATAACCATATTTAAGTTGACGAGTTGAAGAGGCCCATCACCCACAGGCCTAACAGCCATTTACATGAACCTGGGCTTATGTTAAGACATGTGCTCAAATGAAGGAAGGCTTCAAATATAAAGTCTCATTAAAGGTTCAGTTTAGTCCTCTACTCTGCTACACAAGCACCTGCCACCTGGACATGTCATTTGTTTCTGGTAATTAGTTCTGCTGCTTGGATTTTAATGGGGAAATTGCTGCCTGGATACATTTTTGTCACATGTCTGCAGCGTTACTATACTGGATGTTTTGCAGATACAGCCAGAACCCTTAGTGAAAACCTTCCTTCCTATTCATTTAATCTAGATAGCATCGTGTTTGCAGTTGGACCTTAGAAGTGTAAATATGACAGGGTGGGGTTGGTTGTTAATGTTCTTGGACAACTCAAAGGTTTTCAAAGGAAACATTTATGGGTATAAAGCTAATCTGAGCAATCCTGTAATAAAAAGACTGTAAAGAACATGACAAACAGGGGAAATCCGATAATGAAAGAGGAAGTAGTCCACATGAAAAATGCATGGCTCCTGAAAATAAACAGCGAGCACACACTGACAGCAGGGATTCTGCAGTAGATGTGAGGGGTCTCGAGGTGAATCTTAATGTTTGTTTCGCCATAACTTTTATTCACATGTGAATTTGACACTTTGTCACTTTGGTCAAAGCTCTGCCGTCATTCCAGCTAAACACACTGAAGCTCAGGTTCTATCGGCAGGTACAGCATCGGAGACTACGAGGTCATCGACGAGGCCACCAACACCATCAAGATGGACAGCTGGCTCTACCAGCTGGCCATCAGCATCGGATCGCCTTATCGCTACAACGCCAGCGGCTCCGGCCGATGGGAGGGCGGCCCTGGGAAGGACTCTCTGTACATCACCTCCCTGTATTTCACCATGACCAGCCTGACGACCATCGGCTTCGGCAACATCGCCCCCTCCACGGATGGGGAGAAGATCTTCTCTGTGGCCATGATGATGGTGGGATGTAAGTATGAGCCACATGGCTGCTTCTTCCTGTAACTCTGTGTGGACCTTGTCTGTGATGATGTGGTTTCAGTTGTGTTGCAGGGCGAAACAGCACAGGAGGCCAAGTCCTCAGAGTAGGTGCTCTGAGGGGATACCTGTGGAGTTTTGATACTATATTAATGTTTGAAGTAGTGAAAGTCTCATTGCTTGTTGTGTTCGGTGTTGTTGGTTGGTCAGTCCAGCAGTTTGGTCCAGAGGGAGAGGTTCTGTGGACCAAACTCTCCTCTTGTCCTCACTCGTGCTCCACAGAGGATGAGCCTCGGGTTTGTTCTGTGGGTGCAGCTTCTCTTCAGGACTGTGTTTTTGTGCTGTTCTCTGGCTGAGCTGCTGACTCCCTGCACACATGAATGATCTGAAATGACTCGGGGACGTTTCTTTACTTACTGGGCAAATAAAGTTGTGCTGGTTATTTTCTTTCCTAGAGTTTTTGAGGCTTAATAAAATGTTGTGATTGTTTTAGAGCTTTTGGAGCCATTGTGATTGGAAAGTGGTAAGAAAGGAGTCATGTGACCTGCAGTCACTAGTCACATGGATCAGAGCCGTCCCTGCAGGGTTACAGGATGAACTTGAATCTAGATGCACATGGTTTAACCCAAACATAGAGACCTGACTTTAAGCGTTACCATCAGAACTGATGTTTTAGTCAAACTTAAAATCACAAATGATACTTTCACCATCTGCGTAACCACAAAGGTTCTTTTGATTTTATCATCTGCCCTCATACGTTCCCAGACGTTCATGTGCAGCCCAGATGTTTTAGGTCCATAGGGTGCAGGCACCGGTTACACCTGTGGTGGTCACATCCTCCTATTGTAATACAGACACAACTGCATGTAGAAGCTGAGTCATGGCAGGTTGACCTGAAAACTAGAAGTCCAGTTGCCATGACTCAGCTTGTAGATAATCTCACTTGGACGACTGAGAGTTTATATATCGGGGTTTCAGAAGCGGGAGATAACTGAGCAGAATAACAGAAAGCAGCACGTGTCCCTGTAGTTAATCATCTGTACAGGGAGGGAGAATATTGGTTAGGGGTCAGATCTGTGTGTTACAGCTTCATAAATGACCTTTGTGATGTCCAGACTTTAATCTGTGTTTGTTTTCCATAACTACAATCCCTTCCTGACCATTACCCAGTGTTTACATTGTCTAACCTTAACCAGAGTCTTTACTGGGTCCTTTATTTGCCACGTGCACCACCTTTAAAACATTGTTGTCTGGTGATGAGGTGATCTTTGTAAGATGTTATACGATGGTGTTTACATTTCTGTGTCTGTTAATAAAGTCACAGTCTGCTGATACAAAGCCACAGATGATTTCAGTGTTTCTCTAGTGTTCAGGCTGCAGGATATTGGGATGTTACGGAGCTTCTGGGGATAAAAATCCATATTTGTGCTTTTACTGTGTCTTATATTCTCTCTCCTCCTCAATCTCTGTGTTGTGAAAGGATTCAGTCTGTTGAGGAAGATGTGTGTTTTTGTTGCGGTGTTCGTGCAGCTTGTGTAACGTCGTCTGTGTCCTGGAGGAAAAGTTACTCTGAGGGCATCAATTATTAAACTGTATGCACAGTCTGCAAAACAGAGGCCACACATAGTTACACTGACTGTTTTTCTACCAGGTGAACCACTGGAGGATTTGACAGAGGAATAGCAAAAACTCAACAGCTGTGTTTTTATCTGTTGTTGTTCAGGTTAAATGCAGATACAAAAAAGAGTCTCTTGTTATTCACAGTGGACAGTGTTACTGCTGCGGTTTCTGTAATTGCCTCAAAAGTGAAAGAGGAAATTTCTCTTTACATGCAATTGTTTGGTTTTGTCTTCGTAGTCCGTATTTGGGTTAAACAGCACCTGTATGTTTTTACCTGCAGTCGTGAACCTATTCCAGCAGTTTGACCTGGGGAGAGATAAAAAAACGCTTCAGGCCAGAGCTGCTGTACATTATTCAACACGTCTGCTGTGCTGGAACAGTCATCAGGCTGATAAGTTGTGTAAATGTGATCCCGCTGATATGGAACCACGTTAGATTTGTTGTTTTCTGTTCAATAAACCATGAAACACTTCCTAGAAAGCTCTGTTACACTACGGGAGTCAGAATCGTGCTTCTGTTTCTGATCGGTGTTTATTTTGCGGTGCAGTGTGTCTGTAAGTGGCTCATGGGTAACGGATTCTGTTTCACGTAGGAAGAAAACATTTCTTTTTAATACAATATTTACTTCTGACATTCATACAGGTTATGTTGTAGTGAGAACATGAACTTGAAAAGAAATGAAAGGAGAACGAGTGTAGATGAAACAGAAAAGTTTTTAGCTTGGACTTAAACATCATCAGAGATGAGGCTTGTCCAACATCATCAGGAGACTAGTCCAGATTTTAGCTGCATAAAACTGAAACGCTGCTTCTCCATGTTTAGTCCTGACTCTGGGCAGGAGCGGTACAGTTCTGGGTGCCCAGAATGATGTTACTTTAATTACGCATTAAAAGGTTCTCAGCAAATATGTTTAGTCAAATCAGATTTTCCTCCAACTTTAGCCTGTTCAACAGGAAATGACCCTTTGTGGACTTGGCCTTCAGTTTCAGGGTGAACCAGGTGTTTAGTTCTTGCTGTTCACGGTGACTGTTTTTTAAAACTACTCTTGGTTGGTGTTTTAGTTCAGTGAAATGTTTTCTATCACTGCAGTAAATTCGTTATGTTCTCTGAGTTTCCTGCTGGAAGAAGAAACTTAAACCTCCCAAGCTGAGAGTCCAGCAACAGAAGGCATGTAGCCAGTGGTTATTTATAAGTGTTGAAGTGTTTTCATCTTTCCTTAAAGTGTTTGGCAGGAAACAGCAGTGTTCCTCGTGCACAGACTCTCAGCCAAGCTGGTTTGTCAGATCCTGCCTGTAGGAAACGTTGTGATTTGGTTATTCTAACAGCACAGTGAGGTACGAGGAGGCTTTTTACTGGAACGAACATGTCAGTGTTTCAATGTTTTGGTCTCAGTCCGATCTGTCCCTGCCCTGGAGTTCAGTATCAGGGCCAAGCCAGAGCCTCACTGGGCTCTTCTCCATATTGTTGGTTTCTGGCACCTCGGCTCAGTAGTAAACAATACAGAAAGACGATACGCTCTTTGGTGGCTGTTCGCTCTGGCTGTGACTGATAGTGGCAGACCATCACACAGCCTGTGTGTGGTTTCCTGATCTCACAAAGCGAGCACCGACACTGGGACTGGCAGACGTGAGGTCCGTTTGTTTTTGCTTCCCACATTTTCCTGTGACACGGTGCACGACAATAGAAATCAGGTGTAGATCATTGTAGAGCTGCTGCAGAGAGAAAAATAAGCACCATATACCAATTGCTTCATGTTAATTTACTTTGGGTTGCCAGATCATGTTCATCTGTCTCATAGACCTTTGATTACAAGCACATCAGTGACACAGACCGCTGCAGTGGGAGACATGTTCATTACAAAACCCCCCAGACCTGGATGTTCGTTAAAAAAAAAAAAAGCAGAAGTCGGCTACACGCGTGTGAGGTCTTCGTGCACGGGGCCGTGCTCAGTGCAAGGAGCCGTAAACAAAGCAACGGTTTGTAATGAAGAAACATGTCTCCCAGTGCGGCCGTGTGTGTCACTGATGTGTTTTTAATCATTTTTGAATAAGCTAATCCAGGCTGGAGGCTGAGACGCATTAGCTTTGAGTAGAGGCAGCTCATTCAGTTTGCCATATTGGAGAGAGTTGAAAATACTGTTCATATTGAACCTATTGTGTTGAGTCTCTAGAGGTTAGTAAAAACATTTATCAAGTGGAGAAATCTGAGGATTTTATAGGTATAACCTGATTCTTTCTCATAACATTTGGTCATGATTTTAGAACAGGGTCTTAGAAATGAGTTGAGTTGTTTAGGCAGAAGGAAAAAATTAGCCGTCCCATAATGCAATGTGTTTTGTTGATAGGAAACAATCATTTCTATTTCTCAGGTGTAAGTATATTCAAGTTCATCGTTCAAAGTGGATCATTGTGAAAGATGCTGTGAACGATAAAAGCCAAAGATAAGGTTTGGGTCTAGTGCTGCATGTCGGGCCCTCTGCATGTTTCAACTCTTCTCTCACACAGACGTCGTGTCTTGACAGCTTGTAACTCAAACACTGACTTTAGAGCCATGAGGTTGGCGGCGTTGTCATAGAAAGACAAGACAAGTTAATGAGTTAAAGGTGCATGATGGAGGTTGGTGCTGTAAGTTAGTTACAGGCTGAATGTGAGTGTGATGTATCGAGGACCAGCTGGACCAGTCCGGACCTCGGACGACTGTAGAAATGTCTCTGCCTACTGTCTGCTTTCTGCAGTACAAGTAATACTCTATGGTACAAATCGAGCTCTTCATACTGTGCAATACAAAGTACAGCACTGTGGTAAATAATCATTTGTTAGATTCTTCCCACAGTTCATTGCTGGTGTTGACATATCGGACATGTTTGGATTCAGGCTGCTCTAGAGTACAGCAAGAGAAAGAAATGTCTAAATATTATAATATTTTGAATACGGCTGATCATCCAACACTTCGTTCAACTATACAACTGCAAAAACGAGACCACAAAAATACCTGGTCTTAGAGCTGCACCAGGCTCTGAGATGGTTTTCAGCTCTGTTTGTTTCATATGGACACAGACTGAAGCTGAACCACTGCAGGGATGTGGCCAAATATCATTATTCATCGGGGCGTTAACAATAGGAGTTCTGCTGCAATGTCGGCACAACCTGATTCCATGCATTTGTTTTTCTGGCCTCTTGCTGTTTCTGCACAACAGGCTCATATTCAATTAGATCTGCATGATATTCATCAGCCAATTAGCTCGAAGATAACAGTCATGTGACGTGTTCACACTGTAGTTCAGCTCTGGTCATGTCAGACACATGTGTCACGCAACTTAATTCTGACAGACTGACAACAACCAGTACTTGCATCATTTAGGAGAGTTGGTCGACAAATGAGAGCAGAGCCTTGAGAATCTGGAGACCAAATGAACTGTGTGGACCAGATCTGAAAAACTCTTTTACTTGTCTATTATTCCTGAGCCCAGAGAGTCTGTCACTTCCCACCTGACAGTGTGTCCCTATGTCCTTCTGTCTGCTCCCTCGTCAGCCTGAAAGTCAGTCTGTCTCATCTGATCGACCCAGGCTGAGCCAGAGGACAGAGGTGTACGTTGACACCTGAATGACTCTTCTTCCTATTAGTGTCATGGAGGCTGATCTTTACAACTCCTCCCTCTGTCCCATCACGTCTCTTAAACCCCGTTTGTCACCACAGTTTAGGATTAATGGGCCATTTCACTGTATCTGTGACCATCAGCAAAGAGCAGAACGGCTTTTCTGAACCCGTGCTCGCCTGACGGCGTTAGACGTTCAGAGGAAACAGAGTTCAGGAATTCACACACCTGTGCAATGTACATGAACACAGACATACCACAGCAAACATTATTTCCATATAACTTCATTAGAATTACATAATAGCATTAGAAAGCTGTGAAACATTCATATGTTTGGAACATCAGTTTATTTTCTATTACTAAATAGGACTTTTCAGTTCAGTACTGTCTCAAGGTCAAGTGTCCATCAACAGAATATTATTATAAGTTATTATAAATGAGTGAAGTGACTGCGACTTACAGAGTCGATGTAAATAATATTATGTAAAGTATCTAGAAAAGATTTGTAGAGCAGCTGAAGGGATTTAACGTGGAGTGACACGGTTCCTTTGAATGTTTCTGTTAAAATCAGCCACGGGCACATGGAAACACTGGTTCAGCCGTTATTGTGGTGCTCACACTGCAGTTTTAAAGCACGCAGTGGTGCTGTAGTGTAGTCACAGTAGATTACTGCTTCTGTTCTGGTTCAACGCTGCTTTAGGTCAATTCAGATTTATTTAGAAACCTCAATGTTCCAAAGTTCCCTCAAGGGAACACCCTGAATCAGAAGGAAGACTCCCCAAAACAATGTGGTGGGGGGGGGGGCAGAGGCAGAACAAAGCTCAGACTGAGGAGGAACCTATGCAGCTGCATCTCGTCCTCCTCAGGACGCCCTGACGGAAACACCAGACGTTCTTGTCCGGTTTGACAGCTTCTACAGCCAGAAGGCGTTTGCAGGAAATGATACTAGTGAGCGTTTAACCCACAGCCTGAGGTCAGAAGACAGATGATGATAAACCCGGTGAGTCACACTCGAGGGTGCGACGTCACCCTCTGCACACACTTCAGCTGGAGAACCAGAGGACGGACCCTGAACCCCACCAGGTTCATTTTCAGTCATGAAACGTGTTGCCGTGAGTGCTCAGGGTCCAACGTGTCTCTCAGCAGGACATGCTGTGATGGGCCGATCTGACACCGTGGCTCAAACAGGTGACGTTTGATGTCCGATATCAGATGCAGCGGCTGCAGCTGGACCTCAGCTTCACTGGACTGTGGTCAGGAAAAGTCAGAGCAGAACAGAAACGAGCAGCTGACCCTTCGATCAGACCAAGAAAGACCCGTCTGTGCTTCCGTCTGTAGCTTGTTGCCCACGTTCTGCAGAAACATGGTTGACATTTTAACTATGTCCCTCCAGTACAGATCAAATGCTTTATTTCTAAAATGTAGTTTGGTTTATTACAGTTCAGTTTGATTAAAGCTCAGAGTAGTTTGCAGCATGAAGCCATTTTAATACAGGGACAAACATGAAACTTTACATTTACCTGCTAACTTTGTGAAGAAATTTCAGTCATATCATTTGTAGTAAGTGGACTTTGGATAAAAGTGATGAAAACACTGCTGCACACACAAAAATATCTAAGTGTCATTTGTGCCTACGTGTTATCTTTCTCTTCCAAACAGCCTGTAACATCCAGTTAAGGAACAACAGTGATTTCTGAGCAAAGGCAGCAGTACTGTGTTAGACGAGTCCACAGGCCTGGGGTAGGAGCTTTTTATGAACTGAAACTGGTCTGTCTGAGTCCTGGAATATACCTGGCACTGCCATTTACTCCGCTCTTGGTCTCGACACCAACATAGTAAAACCGAAAAGGTCATAGAGAAGCACAGTTTGGGGAATCCAGCCTCTTCCCCTTAGTACATGTAGTTAGTCACAACATCTAGTCGGGGAGAGATGATGTTCTTCTCTGAGCTCCCCTCACTCACCATGTTGAAGTCATCACAGGTAGTGGCTCTGCCGTCAGTCCTTCCCTGGGAGGCTTCTCATGATTCAGGTGTGAAAGTAATTTAAGAGGACACCTGGATCACAGAGGTGAGGAGATGAGAAAGATCTTGTGTTCTGCATCCGTGTGAACAAATCAATTAGACCTGAGTCTTTGTAATGAAACTGTAAAAGACTCCACTGCGATGAGACAGTTTTACTTAACCCATAATTACATTTTTGCAAATGTAAATCCACAGTCTCCCTGAGAGTAACATTTATTTGTCTGCAGAACGTTAAAAGCTGACGCTCTGGCCCAAAGTTAATCGGACCGTACTGTTTGCTGCACTAATGATATCGTAGCTGTAGATGCTCCCAACAGGAAACAATTAGACTGCCGTGATAATCTCCCTCCGATGGCAAATCTTTATTTCACTTCTTCTAGAGAAAACATCATTTTCAGACTCATGCCAGATGAAATTACTTGGAAAGATTAGTGTTTCTGCACAGAGCCAAGTGGAAAGTTTGGTAAGAAAGCACGAGAAGGGAAGTAGGCAAACAAAGCTCACTTGACAAGCTCCAGCTCGCAGGGGATTATGGGAATTACCTGGGCTCAAAAGGGTTTGGTGGCGCCAGTGAGGCGCAGCTGGGCGGAAGGATGTAGCCGATTTGTCCCGGGGAGCCCAGCGTGATGGCTGTGCATCCTAAGCAGAACAGACTAACCAGCGTCAGCAGGAGAGCTGAGGAAAGAAGGAAGGAAAGCAGCGAGGAGCGACCTCCTCTTTGCTGCCCTTGGCCGAGCATTTATCCGACTCAAAAACCCGCCTGGTGTGAAAAGGGCTCCGGCGAGGACCCTTCTGGAGCCTGTAGCTGCTTCCACACAATCCCAAGACGAGTTTGGGTTTCACTGAGTGGATTCAACATCCTCCTGGCCTCGCACCCCCCGCCCAGTCCACTTATCCGACTCCTCAGAGTGGCCTGTGGGGGAGGGAAGGGAGGAGGCGGGTAGATGAAAACGATGGGGGAGGAAGGAGGAACGATGATGGAGCTGGAGGGAAAGAGACGTGGGCGGGAATAAAAGGAAGAACAATAAAATGTGGTAAGAGGAGGGAAGGATGAGGAGAGGCTCAGAGTGCCTTTCTCCGTTTTGGCTTCTCAGCTGAGATGCCCTGATTAATTTGGAAAGCAAGCACTGGAGAGAGAGCGAGCGAGGAACACATACACTCAGAAACAATTGGATGGCGAAGGAGAGCGAGCACTTTATTTTCTGATCCTGTGGGAGGCTGTGCTGCGGGTGGCCGACAGCAGCAGCAGCGAGGCGATTAGTCCACTAATCCATAAAGACCTGTCTTACTCTCCTCTTTTTGTCACTTTTTCCTTTATTCTTTCTCCATCTCTCATTATCCTCCGTCCTCTCACTTTCTCCCTCCCACCCTTCTCCCCAAGGCATCCCCTCATTATATCCACCCAGCCTCCCTCTCCCTCCCTGCCTCCCTTTTTCCTCTGACTCATCAGGATCAGGATTAGTCTGTGAATCAAGTGGCCCAGTTCTGGTGATGGTCTGCCCCTGGAACCGCATCCGTCACTTCATCGGCTCTTCTGTTCTGCCTGTGGTTTGTTGGTTTGTAAGATAAACCACCAGTCAGATTTGTATTATAAACTGGAAAGTTCACCCTTGAGTTAAGGAAAAAATGTGTAAGTGGTTGGTGATCCCCAGGACTTCCTTTCTTTCTTCCATCAGCGTCTGCTCTCCACTGTGGTATAACTGAAGTGGCTTCAGATGCTGTTGTCAGATGTTGATCTGTTGATGTGCAGGGGTCCAGTGACAGAACCACATGAGGTCCAATTACATGAAATATTTTCACTTATAGAAAATAGAGCAGGAATTGTCACCTACTAGCAGGGCGGCATCGAGTGTTCTACCGAATATTTCAGCGAGTACTTGAGTAATGGGACCTTTTTAAACAATAGCACTGTTGTGTAAATGACTTGTTACCTAATGACGTTACCGTGTGTCGGCTCCGCTGGGTGAGCCGCTCTGGTTCACAGCTGGATGCTTTCTGTCCAGATGTTAAAGCGCTGACTGAAGTGCCGTTGTGGTTCGTCGGTTCTACTTTACAATACACACATTGCACCGTGTTGTCGTCTTATTTAAGTTTGAAATGATCCCAAACTTTGGACATTTTTTACTAGACCTTTTACTGACGGTGTCGCTCTCTGCCATCGATGTCCTGGAGCGTTCGGTGCTGCCCTACAGACTAGACAGAAGAGTTTGTGAATCTCAAGCCTGCAGATGTTTTGTTGTTTGGTATTCTCTCCACCTCTGACTTTTGTTTTGGGATATCTGGTCTGCTTGAGTCTCTTTTTGCAAAGCACCAAACTTTTTCTTAAATGTTTTCCGAGCACGTTTGCACTCTCTCAGCTGTCGGCTGCTTTACATTCATTCAGCTCCTCACATTTACTCCAGGGATTTGCCCATTACAGCTACAGTCTTTTGCTGCTGGACGCTCAGATGCGTACCTGGTTGATGGACACCTCAGCGCCAGTTTCAGACGTTTTAGGGGGGGTGGCACATTTTTACTTAATCCAGTCACATTTTCCCAGCTGGTCCAGGGATTAATTGCACTGACCTCCTGTGGCAATTCCTGCTTTCTAACCGTCTGGCCGTCTCTCTACTGTGGAGGGGACGATCAGGTGTGACTCTCTGGATTGTATAATAATTTATCGTTCTGTCCTCTGAAGGTTGCACTACCATTCATAGTCTGATTCTGTTTCATTACAGCGGCATCCTCCCCTCAGCATGCTTTGCAAAGTCACGGCTCACCCGTAACAGAATGCTAAACATGCACCCTGGCACACTGAATAATAAATGGAAAGAGAGGAGTATAATCCTGCTTTCCTAGCAGTGTTTTCACCGCAAGGTCTTTGTGCAAAGTGGCTCTCCAGACAAGCATCTTTCCACTGAAATACTGTCTGAAAAGCAGCAGACACACTCGTTTGGATTTTTATTCACTCTGCAAATCTGTTTCTGTCCTGCTCCACATTTGTTGAAGGGCACTAGTTTTCAGTGTCAAACCTGTCGGTCTAACAATGTACTTGTTATTTCTAAAGGGTTATAAACTGAGAGTCCAGCAGGCCCTGGCTCTGTGTGTATTTATATAACCTGATGTGGCTCATTAGTTAGCTGTGAATGAGTCAATCAAGGGCTTAGTCTCCTGTCGCCGTCTGAAACACAGATTCTGGACCGATATGCGGTCCGACCGCTGAACGTTGGATCCTCATAATGACATGATCCAAAATGTGTTGCTGCATCCCAAGACTGAACATGTCAAAACAAGCTAACAAGGCCTGCAGCTTTTACAGGCTGCTCTAAATGTGGCAAAGAGGTGCAGCCTCCTTTTGCCCGAGCGTGGACGACAACACTATTGTATTTCAATATTCAATCCACCGTGTAAGGAGCTGGTTGTAGTAACATTTATCAAATATTTGTGGCCAGTCACTGATCAATTGACGTCTGACGCAGGCTGAACCAGGCTGGAAGTGGGTGCAGTGTTAAGACTAGACGTACTAATGCTGGACTGACAGCTGCCGCTAGTGCAGACAGAAGTAGGTTTAGGAAGATCCGTGTCATAGATCATGTTTAAATCTTCTCATTGTGAACTTCAGGCAGGATCCTGTTGTTTCTTTTCCCAGAAGGACTCACACTGACATGACCATTAATGAACCCACTCTGCCGTTCATACGCCCCGACACACTGATCGGACCTCGGAGGAAATAAACTTACACCCGCTGGACACAGATCACACTCAGGTGGCCATCAGGTGGACAGATGTTTGCTCTGCCTCCTCACACGGAGCACGTGTTGTCAGGGAGCTCTATTATCCTGCAGAGGAAACAGGCACAGAGTCCACTGCTTGCTTACCTTGTTCACATGGCAACCTCAGAGAGGGAGCATGCTGTGAGAGCATATTGCCAATTTGTTAATATTTCAGTAGAGGGAGCGTGTGTTTCTTTACTGGAGAGATTTGTGCAACAGCTGGCTGTGGGAAACGTTTTCACAGCTGTGGAAATAAAAGTGAAACTGCACCAAAACAAGATGGATTTTCTAAATTAGTGGAAAACAACAGAACAGTTGTCAATGTGGAGACACTTACTCGCCAAGACACATGATAAACAAAGGAGAAATAAACATGATGCTTCCCTGCAGGCAGTTAATTCTCTGGAATAATCTTTGTCAAGTCAGGAGGAAGAAAAATCTTGAAGTGGTTTTAAAGGCTGCTCATCTGGCCAACATCTGCATGTAGACCAGTGGGAACAGTGGAGGTCAGTTAGTTTGATGCTCAGTGCAGGATGTGTGATTGGACCGGTCACATCACATCTTTTTTTTTCTGCAAATCAATCATTTTTATGTCGTGCTCCTTGACAGATGTTTCTCCAGTTGCACGGACCAATCTGAGCTTTGTAGGTGGGCTGGCAGCTTTTTATACTAGAGCGGGAAAGAGAGTTAATGGGATTGATGCATCTGCAGCCGTGCAGGTTGTTGTAAGTCAGCTCACAGATTGAACAGCTTTTTCAGTCGTGTCTTTGTCTGAGCTGCACAACAAATGTTTGCTGCAACCACCACAGCTTCTGTGTCTGTGGACCCTGGTCTGTGCAGTGAACCAAGGCCCCGAATATCCAAAGCTCAGCGCTCTACAGACTTAGCAGGAAGTGGTCCGATGAGACAACCTTCACTTTCGTGATGGATCTCGAAGTGTGAAGTACAACAACAAACCAGCCCACACAGATCAGGTGGTTTGTTGTTGTACAGGATAAGTCAGTCAGTGGTTGGTTTAACTTTTTCAGCTCCAGCCATCAGTCAGTTGAAAGAACAGTGTAGCTGCCAAAGTAAATGCTGGGCCAGAGCTGCAAAAATGCACGTGGTCACAACCTGTAGTGTCTTTAAAAATACCAACAATAATGTTATGTCAATAAGTGAATTAGCACTGGCTGCTAATTTAGATGTGAAGGTAATTAAACATTATGTGTTAATGACTCACTACTGTAAAGTTGTTTCACATTAAAAAGGCTTATGTAATTAAAGTGGAGCTTAAAGGCTGATGCTACTGTTTTTATTTGCCATGGTTCACTTGTCACGGAGATCTTTGATTTTCTGTTGAATGACCAGCCTCAAATTGCAGACTCTTAAATAATCCGCCTTTAAGCTCAGAGTGATCAGGACCTGCTCCTTTGGACAAACCCCGAGTGTTACTGTAAAGAGTCGTCACTCTGATTAGACCTTGGTGGTGCAGTCGGGCCCCGTCCGTCCTGTACTGTGCATTAGCATCAGATGACACCTGCAGCAGACATCGATTGACCTTCCAGCTCCTGGTTTCATTTGACTTGGTTTTGCAGCTCAGGGAGGATCTGAGGTCGCTCTGACTCCATGTCCGTGAATCTAACATCCACACTCTCTGCCCCCATGAAGCAGCTTTGGAGCTGCAGTGAGTTGGATCAGCAGGTGAGATACTGTAGGTGCACAGTGATACCGGGAGCTCGCGTGATTCTGGGACTTGTGGTAATCACAGCTTGGTCCCGTTTTCCCCCACTGTCAGCGGTTATAATAGAGGACCCATCTATCATGTGTGGCACCTGCGTGATTCAATTATCCCCATGCTACCTGTCTGAGCAGACGCACCACAGTTTGGACTCAGGCATAAATTACAAGAGAGAATTTGGAAAATGACAATGAAAATAGAAGCGATTACCTGCTTTAGAGGCTTTTCACTGTGGGAGCGATTGGGCTCATAAACGAATGAGCGGGGAAGAGATTTGCCACGAGGATGATTACAGCTGGCAATGATTATGGAAATGGGTGTGAATCACTAGAAACTCAAAGCTCCGGGTGATTTCCAGAGCACACGTAAAAGAGATGAAACTGATATTAATTATTTATGGCTGAGCTCTAGTGTAACGCTGTGAAATTCATCATTCTTAATGTTTTTAATATTTGCCTCTCATCTTTCTTCTGGACTAAACATCAAGTTTTCCAACACGTGCCGTCAACTGTGACTTCATATTCAAACATTACAACACACAGACTGTATTTCCACATGCGCTCCCATACATGCAGATAATTTATGCTAATCTGCCACAATAAAAGCACAGCAGCACCATCAGATACACCATTGTGCCCGTCTGAAGGGTCAGTGCACCCAAATTACAACAAATAGCTAGTAAGATATCTACAGTGGTGGAAAGGTCATGATGTTTCCAGAGATACTGACACTGGAGACATTTATTTCTCATAATAGACAACAGGAGTTTGTTTTTATTGCACATTAAAACTACAGAATGAACCAAATGCTCTGCATAGGGCAGAAAAGCAGCAAAAGGCAATAACCAAATAGGAGTCAGCTGAAAGTAAAACTGGCTGCATGTGAACAAATATCTGTTTTAATAAACTGGTGAACTGATCCTGTTTAATCTTGCACCTCTGACCGAGCATTAGCGTAGCATTAGCATTAGCATCTGTCCCCAGCTCTAGCTTCACTCGTCCCCCCTCATGAAGGACCATCCCATTGTTTACCAGGCGCCCGTGGTTCGATGTGAGTGCTCATTACTCCTGGTGAGGCCCGGCCCCGGTCCACCGGGAGTCCCCTCGGCCCCTGATGGCCTTGTTACTTGAGAAGTGAAACCTCAGAGCTGCCTTATTTGTGCTGTGTTTTAATTCGGTCCCATTAGTGGAGCTGCAACACTCCGTGTTCTTCGCTTCAAAACACCCAATGAAAAACACATGCACACCAGTGGTGCATGTTCACGGTGCTTATTGCTTGTGTACGATATTTTCTTATTCAGGAATTTACGCTAATGATTGATTGTTTTTTGTGGTTGGTGCCAATTATCAGGGTCCCCCTCCCTCTTTATTCCTGCTGTGTGTGGTTTGTGTTTCTGGGAAAAGCCATTTGCTGTCACTCATCGTTAACACATGGAAAACACATGATAAAATCCTGGTTTACTGTAGATCCTAACGTATCGATAAGCAAGAGATTTTCAATAGTTTTGATCAGCGTTTTTTTTTTTTTTTTTTCCCTTCCTGTTTCCTTTGTGTCTAAGGAGAGTCTTCATATCGGCTTTTTATCATTTATCAGCTCAGTGGAATTAAAGCTCCTTGGAGAAATTTGCTTTATTGGGAACATTTTGACCAAACAAATTGTCTGAGGGCGACGTGACTGGATGGAAGATCACTGGGGGGGGGGTTTCATTCCAGCGTGCGGACACATGCCTGTTTCCCACAGCATTGATCTGTCTACCTGTAATTTTTACTGTTGCTCTTTTAAACGCTGCTTCAGATTTTCTTTCCTTTCCTGCCAACAAAGAAACGCAAAGACAAAGTAGTTACTCAAATCTAACAAGTGGCTGTGTGTGTGTGTGTGTGTGTGTGTGTCGCAGTGAGAAAACCTGAAGCTCATTTGCAAACAGACTTTGTTTCATCATTAATCTTCAAAACAAAACATTTTCTCCCACACGGTGAAGAGCGAAGCAGAAATAGCCGGTGAATCAATTAGACCGTGCAGGAATAAATATTGAAGCACACTAATGGATAATTCAGGTTATTGACCAGTAGACGACAAGAGTCATCTAATGTCACTTCATGTGTAATAATTGGACAGTGAAGAGAAGGAGAGTTGAGTTAAAGAGAAATTTACTGCCAATACACTCGAGACCTTCTCAATAATTAAATAAACTGTTTGTCACTGTTTGTTGTTGTGGTGCTTTGGTACCACAACGTCTGTTTACTGATAAAACTCCATCACGTCACAGTGAAGCTGCAACAGCCAAATGCAGAACCAAACCTGTTTCTAACTGGACGATGACCTGGTTTGTTGTAACGTTGTGCTGCTACGTTCTCCACTGGCCCCAACCTAATATTGTCTCTGTGATTTATTAGTTTGACGAATAAAGACTGAGGGCGGTGGTTAGTCTTACAAATTGGCCCCAGATTGGTGATGAACTTTTCTTCCTCTCAGCTGCTTCTCATCTTCCTTCCTTTAGAAACAATGGGACAAATCTTATAATTTAACTTGTTAATGTCGTCGTTTGTTGTCTATGTAAAGTTTTGTGTTGTTGACCAGTCTGAGCCACCATAAGCTCCTGATCACACAGTTTTCTGCCTTTCAATTCAACCTTTGGACTTTGTGTAGTTGTTGTAGTTTCTCCTGGTAGTATTTTATGTAACACAGTCAGTCAAGAGTGTAATAACAGAATATAAGAGTTTATTCCAGTGGCTGTGAAAAATCAAATCGCACTGACCAGATGAACTTTAGATGATGAAGTTTTTCCTCCTCTGTTGTTTTGAGCTGTAGCAAAGATTCTGTTGCAGAGCTGCTTTTTCCTTTAAACCTCCCTCTTGTCTGAAACGTAATAATGGTGGTTTGGGTTTAGGAGGTTACCAACATTTATCATGCATCACCCCAACCTGCCATCCGCCCGACTCACTCCAGACCCCATCACATGGCAATAATTAGTCTATGAAGTCGGTTTAAGGAGAAGTAAACAAAGAGAAGTTGAAGATGGAAAGAGAAGGTGGAAAGAAACAACCGTATTTACTGAGAGTCCCAATTACAGAAGTGATTGTTGTGGCTGGAGGAAAGGCTGTGACTAACACCAGGATGCCTCTGCAGATTTCTCAGTCAATATTTATTTGGAGACATTCAGCCAGAATGTTGTACTTACCCACAGAGCGCTTGATGCACAATTACTGCTTGTCAGAACAGATTTATACAGTCGCTTTTTGTCGTTTAGGGCTGCGGCTGACCAGCTCTCTCTGCGTTTGGCTGGCGGACTGCAGTGTCCTGTCGGTGTGTAATGTGTTGTGATGCAGCCTTGGCTTGTTGGGCAGTAAATGGACTGGGTCCAATGGCTCGTGATGGAGGAGGCTCCACCAAAGGACCCGGCTGCTTTGTTTTCAGTCGCTATTTCGGTGTGTTTGCGTCACAGAGTTGGAAAAACAAGGCTTTTAGAAATCTGCAACCACACACACACACACACACACCAGTCATCCAGCACATTTGATTGACTAAAGATCTCGTGTGTGTGTGACTGTGCGAGTGTGTGTGTGCTGCATGTGGCTGTCTCCTCGTGTAGGGCTGTTTTGATGGATGTTTTCTGGGTGTCTGGGCTGTAGGCCGTGACACCGTGTGTCTGGTTCTCCTGCTGGACTGACAGATTTCTGTCCCTCACACTCATTCACTGTGACAAATCATCTTAAAGTCCTCCGGCACGTCGTCCGATCCCGGAAAATACACGTCCCACAGATGTGGACAGCTTCACGTCTCGCCTGACTTTTTACACAAAAAAACCCCCCAAAAAACAAAAAAGCATCACAGTCTCATTGATGTGACAGAAGTTTTTTTTTTTGACCCAATCACCTGCTTGTTGACGCTGCTTTGTACATTTGCTGTTTATTCTGATCCAGGCAAATATAAATATTTCATCATCCAGCACCGACCCATTTTGACGAGAGAATAATTTGGTGATACGCCTCCCTCCATGTTAGACAGGAGCAACAGTTTCTTCATCCAATGAAATCCGGTGTGTCATGAGTTCAATCTATGAAAATACATATTTAATATTTAAAAATGAGTTTCATCCAGCTGGATCGAGGAATTTGAGAAAGATATAGTAGCATCCCATCAGCCGGACCTTCCACAGCATCTGGTTTTTGCTGACACCACAGAGAGAGATCAGGGGAATAACCTCATTAGGTGGCGTGTTTGTGTCGTGGCCTGTTCTCTCATAAGAGGAAACTACATGACTCTGACACCGTCAGTAGAAAAGTGATGCAGCATTTTGAGTGAAATACTTGTACGACCTGGGAGGAGCAGCAGCAGCAGAGTAACCTGGAGCTGCCATGGCTGAACAGAGAGAAAGGAGCAGAACCTCAAAGTCCAAACAGAAAGACGCCACAAACCTGCCAGCCCAGTCCAGACCAGTCCAGTCCAGTCCAGTCCAGGTGACCGTTCGTTGGAACAGAAACACTGCAGTAATAAGTGCTTAGCAACAATACAGGGAGAAAACACTGCTGCTGTCACTGATATGAGAGCAGTGCAGCACCGTGAGGCTAAAATAGACCAACCGACTGCAGCCAAGTCGTCATTTTATGTATTTTCCTTTTCAGAGGATCAGTCGGGTTGGAAACCAACATCTGTAGAGAGTCACTTTGACGGTGTCTGCTCTTCTCTCCTGCAGGAATTAAAGCTTTTCTGCTGCTCCCCCGTCCTGACCACCATCCCCATCCCTCTCTGGCCACCACAGATATAAATAAACTGGTCAACAGCGTCTCCAGGTTCTGTCATATCTTCTTTACTCTAACAAATCGGATGATAGCGCAGATGCTGTACATACAAATTCCTAATGGATTTCTCTAGGATTTTCTTTTCTTTGTTGTGCGGTGGTTATGGTCTGCTGCTCGGCTTCATTTTCTGCTGTGCTGCATTTTTTTTTCCCGCTGAAGGTTTTTCTACACGAGGCTCTTAGTGTCTCTTCAGACTACAGCAACAGTCTGACTGATGTGAATCCAGATCAGGAGCTCTGCTGCGTTTCATTCTGCCCTGCTGCTCCCACATGTACCGTAAATATAGAATAGAGCAGAATAGAACATGCTCTAGTTTTTACCTGCTGAATCCTCATTTAATAAACACGTTTAAGGTTTAATATTGAAGCATATTGAAGCTCGTTTGGCATTGGACCACATCATTCATAATAGATGTAAATAGATGTAAATCCTTTGTATATTAATGGCTGCAGGCCAGGTCAAGATGAGACGGACTGTACAAATCAATAGGCTCTCCTTGAAAGACATTCAGTGTTGTGTGGAGAGATATATTCATACCTGTGGGGGCTAATGAACATTACACACATCACCTGGTTAAGACTGTGGAAAAGTTCACAACAAGCACTTTGTATGACCTGAGTCCTGTGGACTGTTCAGTAAGTCCTCACAGTAAAACTGCACAAACCTGTTCATGTTCTGACCTGCCAAGGTCGAGTTTACGGTTAAAAGAACCATCGCTCGCTGTTGGTGGGTTCTACACCCAACGATCCACATTTTGTAGTGCTGCAACAACATCCTGCTTCTGTCATTATTCACAAACCCTAAGTCATTTAAAGCCTTTGAGCAAGTGTCCTGTGGTCTCAGCATGGTGAGCTGTCGTTATATATGTTCCCTATGAGCAGCTAAATACAGGAGTGGACCTAAAGCTGAGCTCTGTCCTGCAGGTTCTCAGTGTCCACCTGTTAAAACTGTCATTACATCCTGAGAGGTTTAAGTGCTGATTGACAGACCTCATGTACGGCTGACCAATGAGCAGCTTTCCCTCTAATATGGCCGACCTTTGTAAAAGTATATCTGGGAGATGTTAGTCTGCTTGTCTGCGGCTTCTCTTCACCTCCTCACGGTGGCATTTGAGGTCCCTCATTAGACGACTGAATCTTAGTTTTCAGGTGACGTTGTGTTTTGTTTTTTTTTCATGTCACTGGAGGTCAAACTCCTTCTCTCTCACCTGGACGGATGAACCACAAAGTTTGAATTAACCACTTCAGATCCTGGCGAACACTCGCGGGTCGTTTCGGCTGGCTGCCGAATCATTTGGGGGGGGTCAGACCCCTGTCGTTTGTGCTGAGGTGACACTGGCCGACTGGTGAGCCGCCAAGTCACCAATTAGGAGTCTAGTTATTGCGGAGGTGAGAGTGGGTGTCTGGGATTTCAGTTCCAGCTCGATACTGTTGTCAGAGTCGTCCTTTATGAGCTGACAGGGTCCTGGAAGGGTCCTGGGTGCTGGAAGCCTGCCTGCTTTAAAGGAACCAAACCGGACCGGTGTTTATCTCACTGCTGACACACTACACCACCTGTCTGTCTCTCATCCAAATACTCTTTGTGTCTCTGCGTCCTTTTTCTGTCCTGTGAGTAACACACTCTGAGCATTAAAAACTGACACTGGTTTTCTGGTTTTCTTGCTTTGGGCTTTTCTTTTTTCCCCAGTCCACTTTTTTGTCATTCTTTCTTGTGTATACATGAGCACACTTTATCTCAGAAACACAGTCGCTCTCGGCTGTTGTCCGTCCAACACTGGTCCTGCATCCTTCTTATCCTGCGGCTCACACGCCATCATCATCATCTTCATCATCATCTCCCTCCACCTCCTTCCACTCTGTGTTTTTCAACCTAAAAGTCTTTAAACGTGTTATTTTTTCTCCTTTCTTTTGTCATTTTTATTGGCTGGGAGGAGTAGGTGGGGGGGGGGGGGGGGGGGTGAGGGAACTATTTTGAGTCGGGTCTCTATGGAAACAGCAGCAGGGCAGATAGGAGGCTGACGGATCGACGCACCGTGGAAGTTGAAAAGGAGGGGAAACACTTCTTAAACACCTCGACAGCGGTGACAGCTATCGTGGCGTCTGCCATCAGACAGACCTGCTTCATAAGAAATCATCAATCTCACTTCTCTTATGTTCTTTCTCACGTTCATCAAGGCTCGACCGCCACTTTACAATGTCCGTCTCCCTTTGAAAGCTTCCGGCATCATGTACACTAGTCGTGCGGGCAGTAACTGGACCTGCTGTGGTCTTGTTTGAGTAAGTGCTTATTAGTGTAATTTAGTTGGAGCCTGTTTTGTTAAATGGCTTTCATAGGGCTGAGGTGTTTACTGGGTGATTGACAGGTCGTGTCCAGGTGATTGACACGATCCACTGAAATTTTTAGGGTTTGGTAGCCACACGTTACAGACGATGTCCTGGGTGGTTTGTCACGACCGTCTGTGACGCTTCGCTCGTGCAAAGTCGAGATTTACTTCAGGAAAATAAAAACAGAGTCTCCAGTTTTAAGATATGGCGCCTGTGTGCTAATAGATGCATGTCAGTCTTTTTATTCCAGTCAAAATAATCATCAAACGCTCTGAAGAACCAGGTTTGTAGAACAACAAAGAAAGAAGATTAAAGCTTATCCAGGAAAATAAAATGAGAAACTAAACAAATACGTGTGTGTGTGTGTGTGTGTGTGTGTGTGTGTGTGCACGTGTGTGCACGTGTAATGAAGTGGATTTACTTCATCCTTCCCTGTCTTCCTGTGTAGCGCTGCTTTATGCCACCATCTTTGGAAACGTGACCACCATCTTCCAGCAGATGTACGCCAACACCAACCGCTACCACGAGATGCTCAACAACGTCAGGGACTTCCTGAAGCTCTACCAGGTCCCCAAGGGCCTGAGCGAGCGGGTGATGGACTACATCGTGTCCACCTGGTCCATGTCCAAAGGCATCGACACAGAGAAGGTGAGACTGGGAGAGGAAAGCCAGATGTTAGTGCAGACGTGAGCTTTTGTTTATCATAAAAGTATTTTGTGTTTTTGCACTACGATCATTTTCCAGGCTGGGCATACAACCTTGACCTCAGTCAGCATTAAGGAGGTTTGTGTTAATTTCACATCCTGTGTCCTTTTCCCTCCTTCTCTTCGTCCTGGATCCTGAGCCTTCTCTCCAACAATCCTATTTTTGGACTTTTTGCTGAGATAAATCCACAAGTTAGAAGAGCCATATGACGAGTCTTGTGCCCACCCTCAGTACGAGTACCTCATAGTTGGAGTCGGGGCCAATTACTGGGTGTGTTTTGTCAGTCTGGGAGCTGTTACACAGTACACAGTCAGCTGTTTATGTGAATACACACCCAAAAAAAGACCACAGGCTCCCAGTGCTACTAATAATCCCCCACTTTAAATAGAGCACAGATTTTCAAAGAGCGCCGTGTTGTGTTTTGATGCAGCAAAGGCTTGCGGCTGATTTGGTTCCTATTTAACAAGGCCTGACGGTGGACGACGGACTGATGTTGTGTTTTCTCTGTTTTTACCTAAACGCTTCAGTTAATTCAGCTCGATTTCAGAGTTTGGGTAATGAGCTGGACAAAGCGATTACAGTTTACAGTTTAGGCTTTTTGGCACACAGTCTTTCCAGAGGGAGTTAATGGATGCAACAAGAAAATAAGCCTGAATTTGTAAACTGCAGGGGGAACCCAGAGAGGGAGGGAGGATCCTTCAGGCTGAAGCTCTAGTTTGGAGATTTGATGGAACCCACGCTGATTTTAATGAACTTCTTTAAACATTTGGCTTCCATCAGACTTTCAGGACCATGGATTACAAAAGCAAAATCAACTCTTTAAAACAGTCAGGAGTGCAGCTCGTCCTCAGTAGCTTCTAAAACCAGCAATGACCCCGGGAGGATTTATTGCATTAAAGGATTTTCACAAAGTGAACTCTGGGCACGAAGAAGGGAATTAAAGACAGACCTCACTGATCTCCATCCAGCCTCCTGTGAACAACAGTGATCTTTCGTCTGTGTGACCTGTGACCTCTGTGTGACCTGTGACCTCTGTGTGACCTGTGTCCAGAGCTCTTTGGAAAAAACTCCATGAGGACTAAAACCTTCCTCAATGATCAGCAGAAAACCCAATGCTGGTCTATTACAGCTCGTCTCTCGTCAACAGGAGGTTGGTGTTAAACTACAATGTACGGGACATTGGGCCGCCCCAGGTGCAATGCATCCTGGGTGTTGTAGGATTTTTTGTGGGAGCTTTTTCACTGTTTTCTCCAGTCACAGGGTGTTGAGAGCATTTTTGAATAATTTGCTGTTTGACTCATGAAGGGCTGAGTTGGATTAAATGATTGTGGAGCAGATGAATATTCCTGTAATTTGTGTTTGTTCTGGAAACACCAAACAGCAGTGTGACTCCCTCATGTCTCCGTCCTCCAGGTCTTATCCATCTGTCCCAAGGACATGCGGGCCGATATCTGTGTCCACCTCAACAGGAAGGTACGTATGGGCAGATTCCTCAGACGCAGCAGGTAACCTGGGTCATTGTGTATACAATGCCGTTAGAGCCATCTGCACTCGACTGATAGGGGTCCTGAGACTTTGGCGGACTCAAACTGCTGAGCTGGCGTTGAATGAGACTCCTTCAGTTGTGTAACTGCTGTGTGACAAGGATCTCCAGTGACAGACGCTCAGACGCCACTAAACTTAGTCGTGTCATTCGGTGCAGCCGGTTTCTCTGTTTCTGTAAAGTCAAGTCAGTTCAGCTCATTTGTCAAGTGCAGGATGTGTCGATGATGGAGTTGTCGATTTATTAGGAACACCAAGCTAAACCTGAGCAGCCTAGTCCAACAGTCCTGTGGTAAATCCTCTTCAGGTGATAATGTTTGTGTTCAGGCTGTTTCTGAGCTGTTTCTATCTTATTTCCTCTGTATTAACACTGAGCTTTTCTAAAGTTTCACTATAAAAATAAACCGATTTTATTATAATCTAATTTGATGCAGTAAAACGTTCTTTACAAGAAGGATTCAGGCCCTTCCGTTTATCAAACAGTCCTTCAGAGGAATAGAAAAGGAAATGAGTAGTAAAACACAGACCCTGACCCACACGAACGCTCCAGCAGACTGAGACACATCGTATTGATCTTGTGTGCTGAGACTTCACAGCAGCAACAGTCATCAGGTGGATTCAAATAATAAAATGAAATGAAATGTCAAAGCCAATGATGCGCTGCGTTTGAGATCATTTCACTCTGTCTGAAACCAGCACTCGCTGAAGATTTCAGCCTCAATCTTCTTGGTTCTTCTTCAGGTGTTTAATGAACATCCGGCGTTCCGCCTGGCCAGTGACGGCTGCCTGCGCTCGCTGGCGGTGGAGTTTCAGACGATCCACTGCGCCCCCGGGGACCTGATCTTCCACGCCGGGGAGAGCGTCGACACCCTCTGTTTCGTGGTGTCGGGGTCACTGGAGGTCATTCAGGACGATGAGGTCATCGCCATTTTAGGTATGTGGTCACGTGATTGAGTCGGTGCAGAAAGTTTAGTGTTTTCTAGTGACGCCGAGAATCAAACAAACTTTTAGTGTCAGTGACTTGACTTCTGTAATATTGTGTGTGTGGGTTAGTGGTCGATCAGTTAACTGGTTCGTCAATCAACAGAAGATACGTTTTTTACGTTTCGTTATAGAGCCTTTCAACTGAGAGTGTGAGGATTCTCTGGTTTTTTTTGTCATTGGATTTTTCCCTGACACAAATAATCGTCACCTGCAGCTGACGAGTGGATTTACTTTTGTCTGAGGGAAGAAATCAGTTTATGAGTTTGTGATGGTGCAACGAAGACACATCCACAGTGAGAAGCCTTAAAGTCAAGTCTCATTTTATTTATACAGCCCAATATCACAATCACAACGTCTCCTCCAGATGCTGTTTGATCTGTGCGGCGTCTGTCGTCATAGGGAGTCTGGCATGTGGACAGGGCCATACTGTAGCTTGATTGACTGGCAGTTCATATTGTGAATAAATGAACTGTAAATGTGAGAGCTGAGGTCAAAAAGTCCTGTTGGCCTCCTCCACTGAGATCAGAAGAGGCTTCATCATCCCAGGTGAGAAAAATGTCCTTCAGCTGCAGAGGAAAAACTCGTACGGGACAACAGTGACATAGATCTGCTGTTTCAGGGCTCCGTCTCTCAACGTGTTCACACAGAGAGCAAAGAGAGAAAGCTAAGTCATTTCAATTATTGCTCTGAGAAGCTGGAACAGTCAGACTCTTATCTGCTGCTGTACATATTGCTCTCTGCTGCCTCGTACTGTGATATTCATGAGGAGGAGACGAACAGCGGAACCGGAAAGGAAGAATAGGAGGCAGGCAGAGATAATGTCAGGGGAACTGCCTCTCATTGAGACAAGCACAGAGAACACTGATGGTCAAAATGGCTGCTGTTTGCTGGTGTGTGAGTGTTTACTGACAGCAAAGGACAAGAGGGAAAGATGATTATAACAGAGTTAGAGAACTGCTGCTAAGATCATGTCAAACTCAGCAGTCAGGTTAAAGGATCATCACACAGAGGACAACCTTAAACCTTATGCAGTTTCATAAAGTACTGTACTATAACTCAGCTATAAAGCAGATCAAGCCTGTACACACAGCAGACGGACCTTTATTTCTAATTTCCCTCCTTCCAGCCTGGACCCCCCCAATACACTTTAACTAGCATCACTCATTTAGTTTGTTGTCCCAGACTTTAAAGCTTTTGGGTAAAAACCAGACAAATGTAGAGCGATGAGGGCGGAGAGGTCAGAGGTCGTTCAGACCTGGTCTACTTCCCTCTTTGTCTTTCCTCGTGACGGCCGACCTGAGTTTGTGGATGGATGGAAGAACAGTGCTTCACCTTCCATTCTCTATTTCATAGTGATAGATTAGTATTAAGTGATGAAGTTTACTATTTGCACTTCCTCTCTCATGCCCACGTGCTCTCTGCAGTGTTTTTGTTAATCACACACACCGGGACTGGCTGAATACATGTACAGAGATCAGCACAGGATGGAAAAGAGGGCGGGAGGAGGAGGATTCTCGCCTGCTGCATTGATCGCCGTCTCCTTTCAAACCAAATAAACGTATAGAGGAGGAAGGACAACAGAAAAATACACAGTACTGTACCAGAAAGCAGTGGACAGTGAGCTGGGGGAGGATAATGGGGGATGGAGGAATGAAGGAACATTATTAAAACAGGGAAAAGAAGCAGATGGAGGCAGAAGAAAGAGGATGGAAGTTGACGAAGGACAAGCAGATGAAGAGAAAAGTTGGGAGAATAGTCAATAAAAGAGAGGGAAGGACTGAAGGATGAGAGAAGCTAAAGATGAGGAGAAATGAGGCAGAGCAGCAGAGGATGGAGGGTGTGTGTGTGTGTGTTGGTTGTGTGTGTGTGTGTGTGTGTTGGTTGTGTGTGTGTGTGTGTGTGTGTGTGTGTTGGTTGTGGTTTTAAAAGCTCAGATTTCCCCAGGCCGAGCAGTGAGGCTGATCCCCCAGGCTGAAACACACTCTGCCCTCATTAGTGTCCAGCAGCATCAGGTGGACACACAAACAGCAGCTGTATTTTTTTATTGTGCCTCTTTAATGTCTCCATGTACAGGCTGTGAAAACGACTTTTCTCTTGGGGGACAATAAAGCATCTAAATACACAAATGCACTGATACAAGTGGAGAAGAGCCGACACACAAACACACGTAAAAACAATACGTTTCCTAAAGTAACGAGAAATACTGCTCCACTAATGACCTTCTAACTCCTCTGAATCCACCAGTCTTCCTGTGGGCCCAGCCTTGTCCCAGGGACCAGTGAGAGCAGAACTCAGTCAGTAATGAGGCTGTCAATAGACGGGTTTTGTTCTGATTAAAAACATCCTGGTTCTGGAGGCTGGGAACACAGTCCAGTTTGTGCTGCAGCTTTCCCGGCAGCAGCCTGATCGAAGTCCAGCAAGGCTCACTGGGTTTGGAGAAACCGGGCTGCTTTGACTGACAGCTGGAGAAAACCATCAGTGCAACAAACATTTAACATCAGTGATAAGTGACAAGGACGGTTCTGTTCTTTCTTCATCTGGTCCTAGTTTTTATGTGGAAGTGTGAAAGTGCTGTATTCTGAGGTTACTGAAGAGTTCCAGGGTGTCATTTTAGAGGATTTTAGTTTTTCTCTTCTTGTTCTGGGATGATTTAAATCTCCTGTAACAAGCTGAGGAAATAAAAGCTGTTCCATCTTGGAGTACCAGTATCATAAGGCCCCCTGCTGTACTCGGTTCTTCCAGAACTGAAATCAGATGGAGTATTTCAGCTCCATTAAAAAACGAGTGGATGGAGCTGAGTCCACCTGCCGGATTTCGTTCATGATCATATGTTCGGCCAAAGTTTCCCAGCTGTGTCCAGCTGTGAGCTGCCGCCTTAACCAGAGGCTGATGCCATTTTGCTCCAGCAGCCCCAGTGCAGAAAGTCTGCTCATCTTGTAAAGTGATGAGGGAAGATTTTGTGCCTACATGGTGCTGATTGACGAGCTAATGAGCCACAGAGTCCTACTCTGTGAAGGTTTGTGGTCTATGGTGATGACGCTGCTCAGTTTCATTACAACCACTGCTCTGATAACCAGGAACATGTGCACAGAGCATCATGGTCCACTCTCTGTGGGGCCTAATCGTTTGGGTCATCTGGTCCTAGTTTTTATGTGGAAGTGAAAAGTGCTGTATTCTGAGGTTACTGAAGAGTTCCAGGGTGTCGTTTTAGAGGATTTTAGTTTTTCTCTTCTTGTTCTGGGATGATTTAAATCCCCATTTGACCAGACCTGCTGGTCCCTGTCTATTAAACGTTATTTATGTTATGGCAGGTCTAAATATCATGGAACTCCTGAAGCTTTAACATATTTAGTCACTTAATTTGTTTTTAAAGCTAATTTTTTCCAGTATAATCGTCGTCCTCACGCTGTCGCCTGTTTCTGTCCAGACTTAAATTCATTTGTTCGTTCAGTGAAAGAAAAGCTGAGAAAACACGAGCAGCCCTTCAGTGTGCGCTCGCTCATAACGCAGTTCACTCTCTCTCTTTTTTTTTTTCTTTTTGTTTTGCCAAAATGATGAGCTGATTAATTTCTTAATCCATTATTCATGCTTGGTTATGAGAAGGGGTTTTAGTCTGGCCTTCTATTGAAGCAGCAATATGTTCTGGCCCATCGAGCAGCGAGCAGGAGATGAGCCTGCAACCACATATGAGTCTGGCTGCAGCACAAGATCCAGTAATAAGAACCAGAGCCGGGCGGTTTGCATGTGCAGTAGATTAGAGGAGGAATAAATTAAGCGTGTGGGTTAAAGGGACGATGATGAAAGGCAACCTGCAAAAGATTCTCAATAAAGAAGTTCTTATTGTAGACCGGACTAACTCGAGACTTAACAGCTCGGCCTCTGTGGCAAAGCCTGCTGGGGGAAATAAAATACATTATTTTGTTTTCATCCATGACTGTTCCACAACTTGTAACCCTGAGTTCAAGATTTTAACCACAAACCACGATCTTTTTCTGAAACTAACCAGGCTGTCGGCGTCTGAGCGTGAAGAATCATCATCGTAGCAGCTTCATGAATACAGGTCGCAGGTCACTGACAGTGCAAACGGGATAAACAACAACAATAAGGAGCACTGACTTATTCTTCTTCTTATTTTGATAAAACACAGGGCTACGTGCTGGAAACCAGTTTAATGAGCTGTGTTTTGGCAGCACGACACAAACCTCGACATTTGGAGCCATCGCACTGCACATATGAATCTTTATTCCCAAAAGTCCTGCACACTTCATCTGAAGCTCATATAAATACTGGTGCAAGTACAGACACAGCAGCATTTGGCGATTCATACGTCAGTGATCTTAATTAATGGTGTCATTAGTGTAAGTGCTGATGATTAATGTCATGTTGATCATGCTGGGACTTTTAGGCAGATTAAGTTTGTCTTGTTGAAAAGAGAAGGAGCTTCATTAAACTTCTTTATTAGTTTTTCTTATGTGAATATATTGAGTAGTGCTCATTAACCATTAATCAGCTCACGTCTCAAACCTTTAAACATCGTTCAACATACTGCAGAGTTTTCATTTGTCTGAGCAGGTAAATCCAACATTTGTCAAACGTCTGGGAGTAAAAATACCACAATTAGTAGAAAGGCTACTTCAGATGTTAGTAGTAGTACTTCTGATACAATAAGAGCCAGTAATTCTGCTGAGGGTGGGTATCAGTGTCACAGCAAATGAATAGCTGTGTCCACCCACTCAGTTCTGCAGGATAATGGCCTGACAGGGGTTAGAGCGGCACCAGCAAAGCGCTTGGACGTAGGAGATGCGTCTTACTGCTCCAGCGTCAGTCGAGCTGCACGGGAGGATAAAGCAACACGAGAGTACGCACACACTCACGCACACACACACACACACACACACACACACACACACACAGAGGAGGCATTTAGGTATTACTGTCAGCACCATAAATAAACCTAAACATCATCAGTACAGGGAGCTTTCTTGAGTTTAAAGTGCCTCACAGTACTTTGTTGTAGTTTGGACATGCAGTATTTAAGGCCCTGCACTGATTTTGACCAGTACTTACAGTAATTGTACACACACTATGTGTTACTTGGAGAGGGAACTCTGCTCTGTTGTTCTTTCTGAAGTTTCTTCCATTGTTTTCCCTTTTATACTTTTCCCTGAACCGATTCGAGGTTTAAGGACAGAGGGTATCGATCACAGATGGTCCAGCTGCCTGAGCCCATTTGTGTGAACAGAGTGAACTGGAGTGAACTGAAGATTTCTATTTATCCTCCGTGTTTATTTATAGACAACAAACAGCTTGAGTCTGTCTCAAAGGCATGAAGCGTTGTCAAATATTTTAGCAGGAGTAAGTTTCATGCTGTACCTGCTCGTACACACGTCATGTTAACTGTGTTAAACACAGTCAGGCAGAATAATATGAGTGACGGTGTGTGGGTCAATAATGAGCATTATAAACGCTGGTGATGGAGGTCGTGACACCAACGCGTCCGTGTCCACCCACTCTGCTGTAACAGGCCTCACTGTGATTTCTAACCACCACCACCCCCGGCCCTGTGACTGGGTCCACATCCGCATGGCTAATTGGGGAAGAGCTGCCGATCTCTGGGGAGCTCATTCCAGAGGAGCCCTGCTGCCTGAGCTGCTGTTGGATGTTCAGAGAGAAAGGGGGCCCTGAGGGCTGCAGAGGAGGGACTGTCGAGATGAGGTCCACACACTCACGCTGTCAGCGTTTTGCAACAGTAGGCTGGAAGAGTTATGTGTGTATTACTCGAGGTGCTGTGACAGCTTGTGGACTGTTATTCGTCACATCCGTCCGGTTCAGCTGTCAGAAAAATGCTGAGCTGACGGCTGAGCGAGGTTTGACACAGATTTCAGCTCTGATGAGCCTCGGTTCGATTTCCTCCTGCCTATTAGAGCCAGAGGGATCTCTTAGAGACAGAGTGATGTGGAACCATCACTTTGTTCCATTAGCTGCGTATTGAAAACTTCTGTACAACATATTATTTTCTTGTTTTTGGAGTTTTGTGCTTCACTTTGTGCCGTTGGGTGAAACCACAGCCTCGTTAAAGCCTTTTTGAAGTATATTAATCCAGTTTATTTGAGAAGAGATTACTTTATCTTAACACTCAGCAGATTCTGCTGTCATATAACACATTTGATTCCGCTCATAATTATGATTCTTCATCCTCTTATTATCAGAAAACCCGTGGCGTTGCCCGGGAAACGCTCACAAGTGCAAAGATGCGTTGCTGTGCTGGGGGTGATTAGCACGGAGGATTTGTGTTGGCGGTCGATCAGTCAAGTGTCCAGGTGGTTGCAGTTGGGTCGACACTAACGAAGGAAGTTTTAGAGGCTGAGAAGTTGTAGTTTCTGCATTTGGCATGTAAAGTCTAATGAGCGATTCTATTTAAAGCACGTTTTCATACATAAACACAGTCACTGCTTCTTGTTCCTACACAGACAAAACAGTATTTCAACAAGTCCGGATGCTCGGCCTCATATGGGCCCTGTGAATCGGTGTGCATGGTGCCCAGTGGCTTTTGTTTATCCTGGACCTGGTCCGCTGCTGCTAGAAAGACTGAAAGGTCACGTCATGTGTGGGAGTGTTTGGAGGCAGTGACAGGCATATTCTCCACGTTCATCCCCCGTACGTGCAGGGTTGTCCCCCTCATGACAGTTTCCACGTTGTTGTTGTTCAGGACGTGCAGATATAAAGTTATTTTTATAAGATGAATTCCTCTTTTGTTGAGGATCTGACAGCCTCCATGTTTTCTCCATGTCATAGTGGTTGTGCTATCACATTATTGTGGAAAACCATGTGTGGTCCATGTGTTTTTGTGCAGGTGATTGTTATCCAGCTCCTACAGAGAAGTAGCGACTGTGTGTCCTCAATTCTTCACATTTATGATTCCGCTATTGCAAAGAAGTGATGAGCTTTATGTTCCTTGTTTATTTGGAAGTAACAGAATAATGTCGACGCAGTTGGACGTTACCATGAGCAGCAAAAGCCACTGAGGTTTTATAAAAAAGTTTAAAATATAATTTAGGTTTTGTAATGAAAGTTCTGCTGATTTTGTCTTCCTGTGTTCTGCCAAACCTCCAGCAGCTAAACTCAGTGAATTAATCCAGTCATCTTTTTTTTTTAAACTCTGTTTCATGGCATCATGGGACTTTTTGTTCTCAGTCAGACCTCCACTTTATTTTCCAATGATGCTACAGTTCATTCTGCTGAGTCAGTTTTTCATTTCTGTGCCACATTTTCTGCTTTTCTTGTTTTTATGTTGGATCTTAGAGTGATCAGAAACCCGCTACCTGTTTCAGCATCTGAGGACGTGCTCAATGAAAAGGCCACAGGAAAGAAAAAGCACAGATGTCAGTGTTTCAGGTTATACAGTATGTCCATCCAGCTGATCTGGACCTCAATGTGTTTCATTAATATCGAATTAACTGCTTTGTTCCACTTTTTCCTCTAATTCAGTTTGGTTCCCTCCTAAAAACGTTATTCTCTGTGCTGTTTTCAGGCTGTTTTGTTAGTGCACCTCTTTCAGCTAATTGTGACAAGAGATCTGCTGCTGAGGTGTAAAAATAGGGCTGTATGAAGATAAGATTAAAGACCTTAAAGTCCTCGGTGAGCTGTAGCTGGGGAGTTTGGCTCTTCAGCACACACAAACAGCTCTTAGATCCAGGGCAGATCTCCAAACTGATCTCCATTCTACTTGTACTTTGCTTCCAATCAGACCACAGAGGACTCGTTTGTGTTGAGACTTTAGGATTTAGTGACCGAAGTGCTCGTCACAAACATGGAACAGCATCCGGAGCCCTTTCTGAGTCCAACAACAAGAGACCGTGCAGCAATCGAAACCCTCTACGTAGATTTGAAGGATTTTATATTCCCCAAATCATGTTGCAGTAAACGATACACACCAGTACATGGTTTCCTGTTTCAGTTAACCTTCTTGTAATTTTCTTCTGGTCAGTCAGGAAACTGAAAAATATCATCACACCGTCCTGAAGCTGCCTGTCTGTGTTTTGTTTGTCCACAACTCAAAGGTTTTTCAATTTGCAACCTCAGAAGATAGAAAATAATAAGCCCTGAGATGCTGGAGTTTCAAAGTGTTTATTTATTATTTATTATTTATTTTGGAGAAATAACTCTATTAACTATCACAGTAGAGGTTGTTTCATTTTTTCTCAGTGGCCTAATTCTCAAATGGATTAATTGTTTGACCTCTGCAAACCTGAAATGGATCTTAAGACCTGCCTAGTTCGCTTTATCTGGCCTTTAACCTCCTTCATCCTGGATTTAAAACTCTTCTCATCCTCCCTTTCTTGTCTGTCCAGGTAAAGGAGACGTGTTTGGCGATGTCTTTTGGAAAGAAACCACCCTTGCACATGCATGTGCCAACGTCCGGGCGCTGACGTACTGTGACCTGCACGTAATCAAGAGAGAAGCTCTGCTCAAGGTGTTGGAGTTTTACACGGCGTTCGCCAACTCCTTCTCCCGCAACCTCATCCTCACCTGCAACCTGCGCAAGAGGGTAAGGTCCAGCTTTCTGAACACACACACACACACACACACACACACACTCTCCATGATAAAGTCTGACATTGCCTGTTCATCTGAAGCTGAACTGACTCAAACCGCTGAATGTTTTGTCACATTAAAAAGCAAAATAACAGAATCTGAAGTTCGGAGCCTGAAGGTTTGTTAAGTCCTGTAGTTTTATTATTAACAGGGATCGAGGGGCTGAAACAGGAAACGAGGAGGCGGTTCTTCAGTTTTTCAAGAACGTTTGTCATTTCCATACTTTTATGTGCAGAGTGTGAAAGTAAAGAAACCATGATCGCCTTTACACAACCCTTCTCTGCTTTTCTCTCATAGGTTTGTTGTTGGTTACGTGTCCTTAAGTTGTTTTTCCTACTTTCTGTTCTCTCTGATCAATAGGTCGTTATCTTAGCGAGCACAATCAATTATACATGTGATGCTGGTAGCCTCATTATGTCCTGAGCCCTTTTGCTGCTTCTTCCTGACGTCCTGCAGTCTCTTTGCCCTTAGTGGCGATTTTTGTACTGGGTTGGTGTGTTTTAAGTTTGTACTCTTTATTTTGTTGACGTGTGTGTGTGTGTGTGTGTGTGTGTGTGTGTGTGTGTGTGTGTGTGTCAGGTGTTTGTGTTGTTTCTCTGTGACTCATTATGGCCATTGATTTGACTTGGCTCCATCTCCTCAGTAACAACAGATATCAAGTGAAGGAAAACACACACACACATATACCAACATTATATTGATCACACTTATCTAAAGGAAATGATCTGCATGCAGGCAGCAGATATCTGGCATTGTCTCAAAGAAGTGGCGGCCGTGCGTCGACTGCTGTGCTTTAAGTTCCTCCATGTGTGCACAAGCTTTGGTCCAGCTGCAGCTCCAGATATCCAGCTGCTGAAGTTGGCTTTGTTAAACCGTGGGTCTGTGCTGCTCATTTGTCTTCGTTCACACCTCAGTTTTAGGACAAATCCAGCACTAACAGTCTGAAGTAGAAATGTTGGTGCTGCATTTATTGGAATCTGCAAATTGGAATGTGGTAATAATCACCTGAGTGCCAAAAACAGAGACGGCGTTTGGCATTTTTGCAGCTTCCTGACCTGCTGTGCTCTGATTAAAACTGAATTAGTGAATTAGAAAATCTGTATCGCACCAAATGAATTGTCTCCATCTCCCCTGTAATTAGCAGCGAATTACAGAACCGTCCTGTGAACGTACACACAATCTACACTTAAAAATAGTTATGTGCTGTATAATCATTAAGGCTAGTGCCTGTAGAGGAAAAAGAAGCAGTTTGAACAGGAAGTGTAGAGAATGTGAGGCTGTTTTTCTGCTTTCTGGATAAAAGGTCTTTGGTCTGCTTCATGTTTGCCTCATCCACTGCTCATAAACCATCAGGTTCACTTAAAAGAAATAGATCTTTGTCAGAAAGATGTTCATTTCCACTGCATCCCCAGTGTCTGAGTACACACAGCAGCAGCTCACATATAGATCTGCTAAGCGAAGCTATAAAATGAGTTAAGTCTATCATTACTGTGAGATAATGTCTCTCTTCATCTTAAGTTGGCAGCTCCACCTGATTTAGAAGATCATATATATGAGATAATCTGAAGTCTGTGCACTGACTTGGAGATGAGCAGTTTTTGCTGTGGGCAGCAGGAACCTGACCCGGCGGCACCCTCGTGTTAACCCAGACCAGAAGTGGCGATGTGGGTCGAGCTTTCTTCTCTCGATGCATGACAGCTGCTAGAGCGCCGCCATGATGAAGATAAACAGCTTTGTGGTGGGAGCTGAGACGGGGCTTGTGGGACTCTGAGGGCCAGAATGTGTGTCAGCCCTAACTCAACCTGTCGCTATGTAATAATGGCCACAGATCTGCCTCCCTAAGCACTTTCCTTCCCCTCTCCATCTCCACTCACTCTCTGTCTGACTCCGGCTTTATTTTAGCTCTGTCCATTCTCTCTTCTCTGCAGAAAAATGCCTGTTAGTGTTTGAGAAGGAGCATTTAGTAATCACATCTCTTTCCACTGTGTTGGCTGCTGCTTATTAGACACTGGTTCCCAACCTTCTTTGCCTTCATGAGACAAGCAGAGCATTTAGTGGAATTAGAATCTGTAGAAGGTCTGTTGTGTAAGTCCTGAAGACACAGTCTTCATAGCTCTAATTGGAAAGTGTTGCAGGGAGAAGCAGTTGGTCATGTCCGTCACTTTGGTTCAGTCTACATGTTGAGTCAGCAGCTCAATAGTGATTTACAGCCAGGTCTGCAGGTCAGCTCTCACAGGACACAGTAGGGTGGAGACGGTTGGATGGAGACACTAGGGTGGAGATGTTAGGGTGGAGACGTTTAGATAGACTTGAGTGGAGGCGGTTGGATGGAGACTGTTGGATAGACTGTTGGGTGGAGACATTAGGATGGACAGAGTAGGATGGAGACGTTGGATAGATAGTTGTTTGGATGGAGACAGTTGATTGTCACTGCACCACCACACTGGGACTGACAGTTTATCTACAAACAGCTGTTATTTGTTGGGGCATCGTCATGTTGGTGTGGACTCACATGAAGTCTGGGCCAAACCTGAAGACTGGCTGAAACTGAAGACTGGCCGAAACTGAAGACCGGTCAAACCTGAAGACTGGCCGAAACTGAGAAATAAAACAACACTAACCTGCAGTTAGCAGAGCTCTTTAAAGCAGCTACAGTTCAAATGTGGCTCCTCGTTTTGCTGCGTCCCCAAGGCTGTTAGCAGCTCTTCACCTGTCTGAGAGAAATATTAGCTTCAGAAAAAAGTGCAGAGCTGCTCTTTCTCTGTTGTTGCTTCAGGGCATCTTCAGGGCTCAGGATCCTCGAGTCTTAACTCAGCAGCTCTTTGTCAGGAGGAATTTCCCTTCTCATCGCTGACACAATGCTGACGTTGGAGAATTTTAGTGGCCGAGCTCAGTAAATACGCAGGATTTTGTGTTAATGACTTTCACAGCAGCACACCAGACACTATGATATCTATCGATAGTCTGTGTATGAGCCACAAACACCATTTAAATATGTGACACAAGTGAGAATTAGCACCATATTTTTAGCCCCTTTTAGATCTTAGTTTTGGTTTAATAGCAGGTGTAGAGTTTGGTTAGGTTTCATACAAACAGGGGTCCCAGAACAGCAAGGAACACCTCAGGAATCAAAAATTGGTTGTCCAAATTGATCTTATTATTTCCCTCATTAAATCCCAAGATGTCAGAATCCAGCTGTGTGTAGTATTGCACATGGTTTTGAAGAGGTGAACAGCTTGTTAACAGGTGGGGTCAAGATTGGTTTAAAGACATTTACAGCTAAACACTTGGCTCCGGTTCTGGGGACTGGAAAAAGACCTGATCAGACTGTTCTGTGCCTGGCTCCGGTTTACTCTCCACGCTTCAACTTTGGGCTCTTCGTCGAGTTTTAGAAACCCACAGAAACAAGTAAACATGGTAAAGTAAGTGTGTTTTTTAATGAGGGGCTGTTAAAGGCCTCTGCTCAGAGGCTTCACATGCTGTGCTGGGTCTTTCAGGACAGCATGTGTGCTGGGAGGGACAGACTTCAGGGCTGAAGCCTGCAGACTGGGAGGCTTTTACCAGGCCTCCACTGGATTATTCATGGGACCGACAATAAAGGCGAGAGAGAGTGTGTGTGTGTGTGTGTGTGTTAAAATGTGCACACAGTGACTCTTAAGGGCATATTTTTTAAAAGCAGGCAGACAGGAAGAAAAAAGGAGGCATTTCTGTGTGTGGAGCAACTAAATTGAACTCCAGCTCTGTGTTTGAGTACAGTTTTCTGTTTGTCTGGTTGGTTATTTTCCAATAATCAGTCAATATTAACTGACTTATCAGGAGACAACAGGGAAAGAGCTACTGCCAGGAGCAGTTAACTTCTTCCATGTTGTTTCAATGGATCTTGATGATGGTGATGATGATGATGGTGATAGTGATGAAGACAATAATGGTGATGATAGTGGATGATGATGGTGATGGTGATGATGGTGATGATGATGGTGATGATAATGGTGATGATAATGGTGATGATGATGATGGCAGTGGTGATGGTGGTGATGATAATGGTGGTGATGATAATGGTGATGATAATGGTGATGATGATGATGGCAGTGGTGATGGTGGTGATGATGATGGTGATGATAATGGTGATGATGATGGCAGTGGTGATGGTGGTGATGATAATGGTGGTGATGATAATGGTGATGATAATGGTGATGATGATGATGGCAGTGGTGATGATGGTGATGATGATGATGGCAGTGGTGATGGTGGTGATGATAATGGTGATGATGGTGATGATGGCAGTGATGATGATGATGATAATGGGGATGATGATGGTGATAATGGTGATGATGATGATGATGGTGATAATGGTGATGATGATGATGGTGATGATGATGATGATAATGGTGATGATGATGATGATAATGGGGATGATGATGGTGATAATGGTGATGATGATGATAATGGGGATGATGATGGTGATAATGGTGATGATGGTGATGATGATGATGATAATGGGGATGATGATGGATGCTACTGGTGATGCTGCTGATGCTGCTCTGGGGATGCTGATGGTGCTCCTGGTGATGCTATGATGATGCTATGGGGCTTGCGGATGGTGCTAATGGTGCTGCTGCTGCATGCTGGTGCTCCTGGTGCTGCTGCGGCTGCTGGTGCTGCTACTTCTGCTGCTGCTGCTGTTGTGCTGCTAATTGTGACTGCTGCTCCTGCTGGTGATCCTGGTGCTGCTGCGGCTGTAGCTCCTGGTGCTGACTGCTCCGGGGCTGCTGCTGGGCTCCTGGTGCTGCTGCTGCTGGTGCTCCTGGGGCTGCTGCGGGTGCTCCTCGTGGCTGCTGGTGCTCCTGGTGGCTAGCTGCTGGCTGGTGCTCGCTCTTGGTGCTGCATGGCTGTTGGTGCTGGTGGATGCTGCGCTGCGGGTGCTCCCTCATTGTGCTGCTGTTGGTGCTGCTGCTGCTGCTGCTCCGGCTCCTTGTCCTGCTGCATGCTGCTGGTGTGGTGCTGCTGCTGCTGCTGCTCCTGGGGCTGCTGCTGCTGGTGCTCCTGGTGCTGCTGCGGCTGCTGGTGCTGCTCCTTCTGCTGCTGCTGCTGTTGGTGCTGCTCCTTGTGCTGCTGCTCCTGCTGGTGCTCCTGGGCTGCTGCTGCTGCTGCTCCTGGGGCTGCTGCTGGTGCCCTGGTGCTGCTGCTGCTGGTGCTCCTGGTGCTGCTGGTGCTCCTGGGGCTGCTGCTGGTGCTCCTCGTGCTGCTGCTGCGGTGTCCTGGTGCTGCTGGTGCTCCTGCTCCTTGTGCTGCTGCTGCTGTTGGTGCTGTGCTGCTGCTGCTGCTGGTGCTCCTGCTATTGTGCTGCTGTTGGTGCTGCTGCTGCTGCCCGGCCTTTTGTCCTGATGATGATGGGTGGGCTGCTGGGTGTGGTGGTGGTGTCCTCTGATGCAATGGTGGTGTGTTGATTGACTGCTCGATGGTGATAATGATAATTGTGATGATGATGGTGATGATGATGATGATGATGATGATGATGCAGTCCATAAGCAGCAGAAACCTTCTGAAACGTGTTGTTGACCAGCAGATCGTCCCCAAAGCTTCATCCTGGTTGTGTTGCGTCACAGTAGAACAGAGTTAATGTGAACTGATCCTGGAGAAGAATCAGTTTCTGCTTTCTCATGTTTCTCACTTTACATTTATCAGACTTTTGGTCTTTGAGACTCTTGGGCAGCTATGGAGTCTGAAACTCTGGTGTCAGAGGTCAAAACCTCTGGAGCTGCTGATACAGCACAGGTTTCTGTTTTTAACATGTTGTATAGTCAGTGCTTATTGACAGCAGGCGAAGAGATGCTGTTAAACTCCTCTGACCACAGGTTTTTCTTAACAAAGCAGGTCACTGAGTAGCTCAAAGCCAGATTTTAGGATTTTAGCGTGTTCATGACTGTATGTTTGTGTCTTACATTCACATCTGGGATTAAAACAACAGGGAGAGTGTGAGGTCTTCAGGTCATTCGAGCTGCAGATGTGTGCTCTCAAAAAAGCAGCATCTGCGTCATGGACCAAAAATAGCCAGGCTGTTTCTGTTCATCACACGCTATACACAGTATATTTCATGACTTTCCCTATATACACATGCACAGAGGCCAACAGAGGCCATCTGTGTGCTCTCAGGCTACGGCCGACTAGAGTTCTCCAACCAATGTCTCCTTCACATTTGTGGCATTTCACAGTTTTTCACCAAAGGTCAGACACACGAGGTGTTGACAGCCACTGTTAGAAAAGAAAATCTAGCAAAGAAATTTTGTTTCAGCAATTTTTGTTTCTATATTTGTATTTGTTACACTTAGCCCTGGGCTAAATGTATCCTGGGATATTCTATTGATCCAGAACCTGAGGGACTTGTAATGTCTGGCCATCACTTCAGTGTGGTACAATGTAAACTGGGCTAATGCCTAGTTTGGCATTAAGGTTTGCCCCAGCTCTTCAGGACTAAAAATAGAAACGTAACTCTGGGCTAACGGGCTGAACCAAAGCTGCAGCCAAATCCTGACTAACAGAGCAGGACGTCTTCAGGCTGTGGAAACTATTAGACCCAACTCACATGGTCACAGTGGTTAGTGGTTCTCACCTGTTCTGTTCAACAGAGATCGCAGCCTTAGATCTGCTGTAATCAGATCAGACTAAATGAGATGGTTTTATCCTGGACTTGTCTGTGCCCCTTTATTAGACTCAGCCTTGATGTAACTTTGATGAGCCTTAGCTGTTCTTGGATCTGCATAGTTTCATGTAAGAATGAAGCATCTTATTGTCCACACTAAAACACAAAGCTGACTGTGTGATCAGAGCTGTCCTGCTGCAGGTTCATCTGTGTTGGTGTATTGGGTCATCTACCACTAGAACTCTACTGGTTCAGGGTGGTGTCGTGAAGTTTGTAACTAACAAGTCTGTGAAGCTGATATGAAGCTGATCTTTCTGCTGGTCTCTGGAGCTGGTCTGTGTAAAAAGAGCTGAGTCCAGCTCCCACAAATTAAAGCTGAAAATCAGGACTTGAATTAAAATGTTCCTTAGTCTTTTAATTTTCTTTCTGCACTGTTTCCATAGATACAGCCCTGATGGACGTATCAGAGGACTGAAGTAATTTAGTGTTTTTAAGCTGCGAAAATCATTTGTGTAAATCAAATTCAATGAAGCAATTACTGGACTGAACCGTTGAATCAAATTCAAACTGGATCATTTGGCTGCAGCCCCAGTACATACTGCAGCTTCTGTGTAAGTGATTCTCTGTTTCTAAATGAATGTGAGCATTCAAGCATATCAGCCTCTTATAAATAGATTTTTGAAACCTAAAAATCCAGGCTGTCAGGCTGTAAGGGTCTGGGGCCAGGATTTCATGGAAGAGTTTTTGGGGGCTGAATACGATGACCATGGTTAGAGGTAGCAGGTTTGTGTTTTGTGGAAACAGAGGTGTGCTGACTGCTGAACATTGTTCTGTGAAGGAGTTAACACACAACAATTTAGCAGATGTTAGCAGTGTGTGTGTGTGTGTGTGTGTGTGTGTGTGTGTGTTTGTGATCAGCTGATGTAAACAAATGCTCACTGGTTCTATTTTTAGAAGCGTTATAATATGAGCTGCTGCGTCTGCCAGACCAGAGCTGGAGCGTTTTCTCTCAGCGCCGCCCCCGTCGCTTGTTTCATTTTCCAATAGTCAGATCCAGCACATGCGAGCCTGCGGTCCAGTTTACATCCTCTTATTATTGTGTGAGCATCCATCCATCACTCTGACTGCTGTGTGTGTGTGTGTGTGTGTGTGTGTGTGTGTGTGTGTGTGTGTGTGTGTGTGTGTGTGACAAAAAACTGCAAGTCAACAAAAAGAATTTAATCAAGTGCAGGATTGAATGCACCCCACAAACATCACGTCCAATGTTCACACACACAATTTCTCCTGTAGCTTCCAGGATTAAATCTCCCACACCAGCTCCACAGGTATTACTGGACTTCCACCTGTCAGGGCGACCCCTGATTTGTTCAGGAGATGTCATGTGACCACAGTCGGCCCAAGGCTTCAGTTAAGAGCATTTTCAGACCATTCCCATCACAAACAAACTGGTTTAGAGTTTAAGTAATAAGTCGCCAACCAAAGTTTTAAACTGGTCTGAAAAACAAATAAACTTTGTTCATTTTATTAAGTTCAAGAGAAAATCTAAATTCATCCCACATGGTGTCACACAGTGTTGGCCCAGGGCTGTATGTGTGTCAGTACATGATATATAGTCGACTGAATCGCCTCAGATCGACTGTCACATGGTGCATCATCACCATTTTTCCTGCTCAGAGCTTGTGAACTGTACACGCTGCCTTTTTTGGACTGCAGCTGTTTAATTGGTGGAGCATCATGCTGCTGCCACTTCTGGTGGTTTTCCTCTGATCACGTCTGTTCAGATGAGATCTGACTCATTCACGCATGAAAAGTTGATTTATGTACACCGGTTTCGGCTTTGGGTCGACCTCCGGCTGGTTAGTTTTGGATTGGATCTAAAATTTCAGACATGTGAAAGCACAACTTTTCTAACTCAGAAGATAAATGTAATAATAAAAAGAACATTTGCTGATCTCTGTCCCTTTGCCTGCATGTCACAGTGAGACTTTCTGTTTAAAGGTAAATACAGTTGTTAGTAATAGCTCCCTGGTTGCTCTTATCATGTAAACAAACATACCTCAGGCTGGTTTTTACGTTTGATTTTTGGAAGCAACTCGTTTGCTTACCTGGACTGTGAACGTAGTCCATTTTAGTCGAATCAGAGCTACAGTCGTGTGTGTCCACCGCTGGACCTGGTCAGCCTCCTCCGCCTGATTCCTGCTGTGGCTGCCTGCCAGCTGTGCTCCTGTACACTGAACCACCTGTAAGTCAACCAGCTGTGTCTGCATTTGGATCCTGGTCCCCGTTGGCTGTTCTTAGACCTGTTAAACCACCAGTTTCTGCTGCCGTAAGCCTTTCTTAAATTTCATTATTGTATAGCTACAACTAATGTGGGGTAAAAGCCAAACTGCCTCCTCTGCAGTTGGCTCATGTTTTATCACTCTGAGTGCTTTGTGTAACTTCCACTGATTGACAGAGGCTGGTTGGCAGCTGCAGATGTTTTGGTGCTGCATGCAGCTGTTCTGCCATTCTGTCATTTCTTCTTCCTTCAGAGCAGCAGAGTCGGGCGAATTAACAGTTCCTGATTCTCAGATGCGTCATGAGTCGGATATGAAAAAGTGGAACACACATGCAGTTAAATGGTAAAGCATGCTGACTCCCAGCATGCACTGCAGCAAGCTTTAATATATATATATATATATATATATATATATATATATAACTGATTAAGTTATGACTTGGTCCAGGTTTTGTCACAGGAAGTGCAGTTTAACAGTGCTCTCTGAGCAGCTACTGTTCCTACAGTACAGCAGCTGCTGCATCAGTCTCCAATACTCTTAATAATCAAATCAATAATCAAATCAAATAGTAAAGGTCTGACGTGACTGACTGTAGGAGAAGAGCGAGCTATAAAGACATTGCAGGCAGTTTGAATAACTAGTGTCATCACAGACTGATCATTACTGCATTTCATAGCTTCTCTGTTTCTCTACAGTAATTTACTGTGCTCAAAACCCAAAGTTGTGACTAATGTGCAAAGCGGTTTAATCTCTGTAACTCAATTCATTTGATACTTAAGTGAAAATGAAAATATTGAATTTCATTTAAGTTTTTTTGCTTTGTACTTTTCTGTGTTGGTTCTGAATTTATCTCCTAACTGTATTACACCATTTATATCTTTATATATTTATATCTCGTGTTGTTCTTCGCTTCCAAGAAGTTTCGTGACCTTATGTGACCCCTGCAGTCGACTCCGCAGCTCAGCCTCATTTTCTTTCTCGTGCACATTCATTCCATCGGGGCTGAAGCAAAATATTTTTAGATTCACTTCAACATTCACCACCTAGAGAGCGAAGGTCTGATTTTTGGACACTTGATGTGCATCTTTTTGTCTTTTAAGCCAAAACCAACAAGAAAATAAAAAAAAAACACATGCTCTGCATCTTGTAGCTAAACCCTGAGAAAAAAGTTTTTGATTCGATTGATTTTAGACGCATTTACTGATTTTTAAAACCACTGGAATACTGAAACTAAATAAACTGAACCTGTTTTTAAAAGTAATCAAACTGCTGTTCATGGTCACGTGATATGAAAACGCTTTGGAATGAAAACATGATGTTTCTTTCTTTCTGTCTTTTTATTGTCCCTGTGCCAGAGACATTATGCTTCCAGGTTGTCTGTCAATCAGTCTCATGCTTGTGAAAATGGTATCTCAGGAAAAATCCCACTTTTTGTGAGTTTGACAGTCAGTCGTCAGTCAATTCGTTTGTCTTGTTCTGGGTTAAAAATGTCACCTCGCCCTGAGCTCCATCCCTGTGTGACACAGAGTTAAAGTGTGCGTCGGGCTTTCTCCGCTGTCGGTCTCTCTTGTGTTTGTTGGTTTATCTGAATGTGACCCGTTACACAAACCAGTCACGCTCCGATCTAATGGGCTCGTCCGTCATTCCCGCACGACGCTCCCTCCCCACATTCACACACAGCCGCTTCCTGTCAGACCATTACAGTGATGGATGGGTGAGGGAGGGGGGCCTGTGACCACTGGCAGCTCTGCATAACAACAAACCATCAGCGGTGAAAAGAGACTGATTTCCTCCTGCACTGTACAGGGGGAGTGATGGAGGAGAGTGACATCAGGAAACAGCACCATAAAAAGTGCTCAGGGAGAAAGAGGCTGGAGGTAATCATGACCCATAATGCTTTGCAGCAAATACCTCGTGGGCCACTTTTGATATTGAGTTTGAGGCAGAATTCAACCTCTCACAGATTTCATTTCCTCCCACCTCATTTCATCCTGCTGATTTTTTTCTTTAGACCAGTCTCCACTGGAACAGAGAGTTAATTTTCTCCAGTGTGAGAAAACACAACTTATATATGTCAGAGTTTATTCGCAGGTTTAAAGTTTTCCAGCAGTAAACAGGTGGGAAACTTACAGGTGGGCTTGGATGTGAAACTGTTTGTTTATTCAACCTGTGCAGCTCAGCTGGTTTCATGAATCTTCACACACTGATGCTTTTGGCCTCTGCAGAAATAAGTTGCGAGCACAGTGTTGACTTTCTCTCACACTTAATCTTGATATGGTGATGAGGATTTCCACATCCTGCAGACCAACCTGCTGGTCCATGTGGACCAGTGTCTGAGTCCACCTGCTGAGTCTCAGCCCAGGGTTCCCTCAGTTTGAGCTCTGGGTTTGGTCTCCACCACCTCCTGAGGGAAACCTCTGGCTCTTTAGCTGCTAAATCCTCCACTATGATCAGCAGCTGGTCTCTGACTGGGTCTGTCTGCTGTTTGCAGGTAGAAGACTGTTGTTTTTTTGGAAACCAGTCCCCCAGTCAAAGTCCAGCCCCCGACATGCAGACTCACAATATTTATGTTGAACTCTTCCTTCAACAGTAAACACAATCTTTCCTCCATTAGCATAATACTACCAAAACGTATATTATACTAGCCAAATATGTCTTCTAAATAAAAAGTATAGTGTATCTGCTTGTATTTAATATTATATAACCCTCTCTTTACACTGTGTAATGTTTTCTGTTTTATTCCTCCCCTGCAGTCACAATATCATGACCTGACTAATATGAAGACATTGCTCAGTGAATAGACCCTGACGCCCTCCTTCTGCTCTGCTCTTGAATGTTTAAACATCCCTGACGCACATCGAGGCAGCTCGTAAACATAACGTCGCATTTGTTCTGTCTCTGGCTCAACTCGCTTCTCAGCCTTCATCAACCCTGAAATCCGGCTTACGTTTCAACTGTCTATATAACAGGAGCTTGGAAGTCTGAGCCAAAAATAGATTTTTGGTGCCGTGATATTCAGAGCAGCTCTTCGCACGCAGCTGCTCGTATGCTTATTCTCTGCTTCCAGGTCTCCCCTGAGATTATTAGTAAGAAAGACTCCCACTGTAAAGCAGAAGAGCAGGGAACCACTTGTTGTAGCTGTTGACACTCCAGCCATTTTAATGCAGCAAATATTTGTTAAATAACAAACAGAAACGATGCCGATTGACCGATGTTGTGTATATTCACCCCTGTGGCTCTTTATCGTGGGAATACAGAAGGAATTTGATCCAATATTTCATTTGGATAAATGAGCTTTGAGCATTAAACATACACATGTAGACTTAGCTAATGATAGGACTGGTGCAGACACATACACATCAGTGACTCACTGACACAGAAATGTTGTTTTAGATGCATTTGTTGTCTTTTAGTTCCTGATGTAAACAGGGGACACTGGATCTGCTGCAGCCACATATGAGTCCATTAAAAATTCATATATCACAGGCACTAAAGGTGGAAGCACAGTTGTTTTAATTAGCTTTTAAGATTACACTGAGCTCTATGCACAAACCTCAACATGCATCTTTATGTTTTCATCAAAATGTTCTGCCAGCTCTCCTCTCCGCTTCCAAACTGCAAACACGGACTCTGAAGACCACAACAGCACCAGGTTTCTGTCCTGTCAGCCGGTTAATTGTTTCACCTGGTTCTTTAGTGTAAGTCAGCTCTTAATTAGATTTGTCGAAGAAGAACTAGCAGCTGAGTGGTGGGGTCTTCAGCTGTTCTGTTGACGGGCGTGTTAATTATCTGTTAATCCAATTATGAACCTAATTAATTGGATGTAAATCAAATGAATAAGCCAGTAACACCACCTCTTTCACATTACTGTGGTCCAGGTCCTCGGGGAGGAGCTGGAAAAACAAACAACATGGAGCAAGGCAAAGGCGTTTTCCTGCTCCGGTCTCTGATCACACACAGCCTTTGTGATTCATGTTAGTGCTGATTTTTAACAATAATACCCCCCCCCCCCACGCACACACACACACACACACACAGTTTTATCAGGGTGTCCCTAATAAATTGGCACCTCAGGCAGTCTAATCTGCAGTAAATCCTCCTTTAAGAAGATGATAAAGTTCAGTTTGTTCATTCTGTTTCAGACACGTGTTGATCCAACTCTGATCTCTGTGCTGTCTGTGCTGTCTGTGCTGTCTGTTCTGTCTGTGCTGTCAGTGGACATGACATCAGTGTTTCACATAGAGCAGAGATGTAGAGATCAGTTCCAACAAACTGTTTCTGTGCATTTTCTTCCTCAGCCCCCGACTGGTCCTGAACAGTCGCTTCATTGTTCCACAGCTCGACAGCACATCTGCCATTGCAGGGTTCATACCTGTGACCTTTGGGCCGAACAACACACACGGCGTCCGGTGGGTTATAGACAAACAGCTTTTTGAAGTGGCTCATGTGCTTCGCTGTTCGTGCTTCACAAACAAACCTTAGAGGGCGCAGGTGTGTGCAGAGAGGCAGGAGCATCTGTTACTCTGCTGCAAACAGGCCTCTGCTTTGGTCTGTGACTCAACGTTGTGTTGGTTGGTTGGTTTTTGGTGCAGCTCCTGTTGCTGCTGCCTGAGTGGGCTTCACTCAGCTTTTAAAAACTGCACGAGGCTCAAATCTTTGTCCAAAGTAACGTGCTGCAGGGACCAGAAAAATAAAGCCCAGACAAAATTATCAAAGTTATGTTGCAAAACTACAAAGTCTTCAACTTGTGATGTTATAATTAAATTGAAACACTGTGAATTTTCTGCCCAAGTTGTCTAGAAAAGCCTTAATTACTTTGTTGATTTAAAAAATAGCATTTTTCAAGGGAGGACTGTGTAGTTTTAAAACTTTGAGAGCTCAAACTGTGGTTTTTATGTAGGTGGTTGCAGTTATATGACAAAGGGGGACGTGGGTACTGACATAAACACGTCACCAGACTGAGAAGCAACAAATAAAAGAAATACCAGCAGCTCAGAGGCCTGATGTGTCAGGTCTTAGATCTAATGGTCTGTGCAGACCTGCTCCCTCTCTAATGAGATCATTCATAAAGTGAGATCACTTTGGAAGCAGGTCACTGAGGTCACACCTGGAACAGAAGGTGCAGGTATTTTAGTGAATAGATGGTCTCCAGGTGTTCGCAGCGTCTCAAAGAAGCAGATGAAGCATCAGAGGAAATTAAATCCACAGGCCGATGAACATGAGACCTTTAGTTTGACTGGAGCAGTTGTTCAGTGACTTTTAATGTAAGTTGGGTTAATAAGCTAAAAAAGGTTTTAGGATCTTACATATTAGTGATAGAACATAATAGGAGTAATCTCTTCAGCTCAAACTCTCATTTGTCCGTCCAAGGAGAAACTGCTCATTAACTGAGTCTTAATGCTGAACTGCAGATCTCGGCGTTGATGTGACAGCTGCTCGGCCGAGCGGCTCCATCTCGTCTTCTCTCATCTCTCACTGCTCAGAGGAAGAGACGCTCGGCGGCGTCGCTCACAGTGGACGAGCACTTCACAGCGAACGAGGCTCCGTATGTGAGCGCTGGAAGTCGGGCGGACAGAAGGACGGAATAATTGGGTCAGCAGAAATTAGGCTCAATGTGAGGCTCGTCATGTGTAGCTGCCGAGTTTCCTTTAAAATCTCTGACTGGAGCCAAAGTCTTTACAGTGAAGGATCTCAGTGAATTACAGTTTATCTCAAGTATCACATGAAGCCTGGTTTCATCAGAGCTCCCTGATATTTACCTCCCAACACTGAGCTGGGATTTAGTTTGAATGTAGTCGGGTCAGTGTGAAAACTAAATATCGTCTGAGAGCAGAAGATTTAATGTCCTGATGTGCAGACATTATTTTACTGCAGTAAAGTCACTGGTGTGTAAGAACAAATTACTGTAGAACTGTTTATTTCACTGAACTGTGCAAAAACTGTAAAACAAGTCATCTAAAAGACTGATTTTAGAGGGTTTGGTAAGAAAGGTTAAAGGAGGTTAAAGACGGACTTCACTGATCTCCAGCCAGCCTCCTGTGTGCATGTTCTCCCTGTGCTTGTGTGGGTTTTCTCCAGGTCCTCTGGTTTCCTCCCACAGTCCAAAAACATGTATGTCAGGTTGATTGGTGACTCTAAATTGTCCATAGGAGTGAGTGTGAGTGTGTGAGGTTGTTTGTCTCTATGTGGCCCTGTGATGGACTGGGGACCTGTCCAGGGTGGACCCCTGCCTTTCACCCAGAGAGAGCTGGGATAGGCTCCAGCTGATCCACGTGACCCCGGTTAGGACTAAGGGGGTCTAGATGATGGATGGATGACCCTCACGTGTCCCATTTTTAGTTCAGCTGAAAATTGTTTTAACTTTAGTGGACAAATCAGCTTCATTCAGTCTCCTTTCACCACTGAATCTTTGTTTCTGCTGCCACAGTTTTAGGAGCTTCAGCTTAATGTGTCGTTGCTGTGTGAAGAAGTTTTCTGCAAAAGTACATCTTTAAATAATGTAAGCTGTTCCAGTTGTCAACTCTACAATCAGCTTTTTGAGGTTTTCTTCAGGAAATTTATTTATTATATGTTTTTTATTTTTTTAAATGTTCATATATTTGTAAGTAAAGTTGCACCGTTGTGAATATTTGCATGGACTTGCATGAGGCATTTGTAGGCAGTGGTGTTAATGAACTGAATGACAGAATATCCAGGGTGACACCAACAACATGTTCACAGATAAAGGAGGAAGTGCTGTTCTGATGCGTTCAGGTCGTTCACACGATAACAGGAACAGACTGCGTCTCGTCATTGATGTTAATGCACAGCGATGCTGAGTTAATGAAGGTTCATCATATTTGATCTGTCACATCAAGCGTCATCAGCTCAGTTTATAACCAAAGACAGTGGACTCTTTGTTCTATTCCAAAAGACACCAACACAAACCCACCGGTGGAAACTTTTCACTTACTTTCAATCAAACCAAACTGTACCTGTCAGAGCTAATTTGATTAAAAGTGTTGATCTTCCAGGTTTTGCCTCCAGGCAGCCGCAGAGCTCTGCACTGATTGACGGGGCATCTCCAGCTCCTCCACCTCTGGCTGAGCGCAGACTTTGCCTGGGTGGGCTCAGGAAGCTGTCAGCAGCAGGGGCTGGATGAGCAGGAAGCAGAGTGTAGATGGATGAAAGGACGGAGTTAAAAAACGGATGGTTGGGTAGATTATGGGTGGAAATCCAGGTGGGCGACTCCCCTCTCCCTCCACTCCATCTTTAAGTCAACGGGGATCGACTGAGCCGGCCTTCTACGGGGCACATTATCATTTTAACCAAGAATAACACTTTGCTAGTTGGCTGGCTGGCTGCCTGCTAGGGATTTCTGTCCTTCCCAATATAATTAGTGTGTAAAGGGAGCCAGGAGAGAGCCCGGCGCCAGATAGGCTGAATAATACAGGGGGTGGGGGGTACTGATGGATAATTTAACACCAATCTCCAGAAGGCAGCTACACTTCTACAGCACCTGAGTGCACTGAAGAGAGGATGTGACATGTGAATGTAAGACAGACTGACAGATTTCCATAATAATAAATCATCTTTTTTTCCATTTCCATAGAAAAAGATTTGATCTCAGATGATTAATGGGAAACGCTCGGTGGGGAGCGTCACAGAGAGAGAATAGTTATTCACACTGTTCATATGAAATGATAACTGTTATTTCTTCTGTTTCCCCTGCAGATTATTTTCCGTAAAATCAGTGATGTGAAGAAGGAGGAAGAGGAGCGGCAGCGAGCAAAGAACGAGGTGCAGATCACCATCCCACAGGACCATCCGGTCCGGAAGCTCTTCCAGAAGTTCAAGCAGCAGAAGGAGCTCCGCAACCAGGGAGCTGCAGCCGCCACGCAGCTGGACCTGGAGAAGAACCAGGTGGAGCAGCACCTGCACCCCAACAGCCTGCAGCTGGGCCACTCCAGCCTGCAGCACTCCCTGCCGCTCAGCCTGCAGCGGCCTCAGTCCTCCATGCAGAACGGGGCCCCGCCCAGCAGCAGCGTGCTGACTGTGTCTCAGGTCACGCCCATGCAGAGCTCGTTGGCGTACGGCCATCCTGGCGAGCCTCCCGCCAAGCAGAACAACTGTGACATCATGGAGCTGCAGCCCAGTTCTGCTGGAGGGGGGGCAGGGGAGCAGGCGGTCAGGCTCAAAGTCAGCGCCAGCCCTCCGCTGGGAAAGCCGGCCCCCAAGGCCAGCGGCTGGATGCGCCTGAAAAACAACATGGCCCCAGTGGAGGCCAAGAAGGACGGCCTCAACAACAACGTCAAGGCCGTTTCCGTGGAGATGCTCGCTCAGGAGGGTAAAGGTCAGGAAGCAGGGCGGAGTGGGGATGTAGAGGAAGGCGGAGTGTCCAGCAACAACCCCCTCCGCAAGACAGACTCCTGCGATAGCGGCATCACCAAAAGTGAGCTGCGGATCGACCGAGCGGGGGAGGCCCGGACCCCCGCCGCGGTCACCCCCCTCCTCCACAGCCCTCTCCCGGGCGGAGCGGGGTCCCCTCACTCTTTCTGCCCGATCCCGGAGCAGGCCCTGCAGGCCGCGCTGCAGGAGACGCGGCTGGAGCTCCGGGGGGACATCCAAACTCTGGGAGGCCGTCTGGGCGCCCTGGAGAGTCAGGTAGCCGAAATTATCAAGCTGCTGTCGGACAAGAGGCGGCCGTCCACGGGGGCGCCGTCCGCCTCCATCACACCCAAAACCAAAATACAGCGTCAGGACATATTCACTGTTTCCAGGCCTGTTTCTCCAGACTCAGAGAAGGATGAGGGGCTCTGAGGAGAGCCGCACCAGTGGCAGGGAGTCCCTGGAACTACAGCAATCAGATGCCTCAGTGTACTGCGATCACCATTATCACGTCCAGGCTTCTTTTGTGGGTATCCAGCTCTGACGGATCCAGTTATGCCCTGGTCTCAGTTCTCCAGAATGAAAACGGGCTTCTTTACCATTTGCACACTGACTTTTAGCTCCAGGTTCTGTCAGAGTCCACACTCCTCAGTGACCTGGACCAGTTTTTTGATTGTATATACCTCTCTATGCATGTCCAGCTGGATTCTGGCCTGCCAAAGAAACTACAACTGAACGTACTTGTTGCCTGTATATTATGCAGTTGACTGCATGCAAATGAAATTTAGAGACATTTTACTGAGCTGCACTGTATATACAAATATTTTTCATTGATAATTTACTATGTGGACATTCAGGGTTTGCATACTGGTAGCACTATAAACACTGAATATCAAAAAGGGTTTACTTGCAAACGCATCGTGCATGGATTATTTATAACTAGAGGAATTGAAAGGGATGGAGTTGTTTGTTTTTGCTTTGCCTGTGAGATGAAATAGTCTGATGTAATGAAGCAGCATCCCTTATCGCAGGGGCGGGAATTTTACATATTTTTTTATATCGGTTAATGATTTCGCTTCTTATAATAATTTCTATTTTTGATTACGGAGCTGACCTTGGCCTGGTTATGTTGTCTGGTAAAGCCCAGGTGGTTGTTTAGTTGGGATCGTCCTGGTGTCTATGCATCGTTCAGGTACGCCGCTAGAATATTCTGAATGTTTTACATTTGTTGTCATGTTGGTGAATGAAGGAAGTTTTTTTTTTTTTGGTTCCATTCCTCTGCATGAATCAGGGATGGCACAATGCACTCTGGGTAAAACTGGCATGACAAGAAGGCTTTAAGGAAATAACAGAGTTTAGTTAACACTTAGGAGTCCACTCAGCACAGTGACAAGTAATCACACACACACACACACATACACACACACACATACACACACACACACACACACACACACCAGTGTCACTGAGCTCCTCTAACAGCAGCAGCTTCACCGCCAAACACTCCAGTAATAATAAAAAAAAGAAAGACTTTACTTTTCTGATAACAGTTTTCTAAATCTGCATGTGGAGGAGTAGTTTTATGCTCCGGATATAGATACATATAGATACGCGTGAGCCGACACCTGCGCACACCTGCATGGTGCGATGGCGTCTCCTGATGTCAACCCCGACTACTTTTTTCACTGGAGAAGGAAAGTCGGGTGTTTTTTTTTTTTTTTGTTTTTGTCCGAAGCAGAGACGCCGTCCCTCCTCGTCCTGCTCACCCAACGACGCCCACATACATGTAACCACCGTGGAAACTTGTGTTCATCATCTGTTTGAAGTGAATGAGCTGATGGGAGGCACAGCCCTGAGCTCAGAGGTGGACTGGAGGTTCCAGGTCATGTAACCCACCTTCAGGTGGACGTGTTGACTTTATGTTAAACAGCAGGCTGGACTTGGAAACTGGGTTAACTGAGTTAAATCGTACTGAACAGAAAGTCAGTTTATTATTGGACCATATTTGTGATACCATCTCTTATAAAACACCAAACCAAACAGTCTAAGTCCAGGATTAAAGCACAAATAAGACTCATTGTGCCAGGAAAAAAAACAACAACAGTGAATATGACAACTAGTTCTAACCCCATGTAGTTCTAACCCCATGTAGTGCGTCAACATGGGAACAGCAAATTCTTCAGAACGTTCAGCTTCTCAGCAAAGTTTTCACACTTTAACGTGTCAAACGCTGAACTTTCTATGATCGGTCAGTAGGTTTTGGTCGTGTGTTTCCAGAATGTAACAGGTGTGATGGTTCAGTTCATACACTACATACGATACACTGTATGTGCATGAATTTAAAGAGACGATGGACAAATTGACTTAACTGCAGCTGAAGGCAGTGTGTGTATTTGTGTCGACAGCAGAACCTCCACGTTGTCACAGTTTTTGACAAACACGTGTTTTCCAGTTTGGCTGATTCCTGCTCAGATTCACTTTGTCTGCTGTCAGCACACCGGAGAGACATGGCCGTTTGTAACTAATCACAGTGAAGATGAGTTTAGACCTGAGGTTTCTGTCACTGCGAGCTCATCAGGTTTAACTGTGGAACGTTCTGTTTAATTTACTTTATATCGTTCATTTAAACGGGAGTTTCATCCTGTGCACGGGGGCCTGTTTTCTGTACCATCCTGTTTCCCAGTCCCTCCCTGGGAGTCACTGCTTCCCAGTGCAGCTCTCCTCCTCTCTGCTGTCGGCCGCTGAGCAGATCCCCTGCAGCAGCCAGGGTAAGTGCCTTGCTCAGAGACACCTCGGCAGCAGTTTCAGGCGACTTGGCCCCAAGGATTGTGCAGAAAGCAATTTACTGGTGGACGTCAGTGATGGCTACCACTCCCATCTGCTGTATCTTACAGTCATGATCAAATATAATGGAGAAATAGAAAACATTCGATTCTCTCACAGTCGTAAAGGAAGTTATTGTCCCATAATGTCAGGGGGCCAGTAATTTTCCCAAGTCTTACGATTTGCATTTGCCTGAAAAAAATTTACTAAATGCATTAATGAAAAATCAAATATGCAGGCAATTAAACCCGTAACCAGCCGTAACCTCAGAGGGGGTTTAAATTGTGGAGCATCATGTGCAGAACAGCCTGAGTCTGTCCAGTCAGAGCTCCTGTTATCACTGGATTTAAAACCAAATGCAATTCCAGTTAAAGCAACAATTATTCTTTCATATGTATCTAAGAGGTTTTCACTTAGGGGTTAATAAGGTTATATACAGTGTCTAAATATAGTTTGATAGTTAAACAGTAAGAGTCTGAACATACATACATCTCTAATCACGTTTAGTCTTTTCCCTCGGACTTTGCCTTTAGCAGGAGCTCTGATTAGAGACTAGTTCTGGGTAGGACTTGCTTTAAAAATCTATCATTTTAGATTTGCAATACAGCGATTCTAATTTTCCAATATCCCAGTGGAGGAAAACGCTCCCTCAGCAGAGTGTGGTGCAGCACAGCGGCCTCGTCCGCGTCGGCTCTGACAGTTTTCCTGTCGGCTCAAACTTTTGCAGCCTGTCAGGTTGTGTTAGGAAACACAGGCAGCAGAGAGCTCATCCTTTTCTTTATTAATTTGACAAGGGAATGAAGGGCGACTCGTCCTGTGATCTGAGCCCTGCACACACACACACACACACACACACACACACACACACTCACTCACACTCAACTTGAATGTACAAAAGCCAGTGTCCCCTTTTCCTCTTCAGCCTTTCCACTGGAGCGCTGATGTGTTTTTTCTTTACATTTGAGGAAGAACTTTCTACTCTGAGTCTTTCTTTCTCTGTCTCTTCTTCTCTATCCCACCTCTCTTTGAAAAACACCTCCTCTCTCTCTTTGTGCATCTCATTGTTTCTCCTCTGGGGCCTCCCTGCCTCCTCTCCCTGCTCCACCCTAACCCCTCTGATCCTCTCCTTGAGCTCCACCACGCTGTGCTCAGCATGCCGATGATGTACAGTCTGTCTGCGTCGTGCCGACTGGCTGACACCGTGAATCCACGTCTCCGGGGACGGGGCGGGCGCGGGGGGCCCAGGGGCCTCATTTATTAAAACGATCCTTTGGCTTGATTCGATTCCGCGTATTACATTGGAGATGACACTAAAAGAAATGGAAGTCATTTCCTGCGTAGAGATAGAATTTTTTATTGTTTCACTCACACCTGCAGAATTTTCTCACCGGGATTAATTTTTCATCAATGTCAGCTTTAGCTCTGAGTCGCTCGTAAAACTCTGGAAGATTTTAATAAACGGGGCCTTTTAGGAAAAGCTTTTCTCCTTATTTCTATGAATGTTATCCGTTTCTACGGTTTGGTTCAAGCAGTGGTATGGATCAACACTGAAAGCCCTCACTGGCCCATGTGTCGTTTTACAGGTGCACACCCAAACTGTAAACTGTAGTGTTGGCTAATAAAGAGACGTCTGGGATACTCTCTGGGGGTCTTGTCTGCCTCTGTCTGTCTCTCTGTTTTTAGAAACAGCTTCCTCTGCACTCAGTTTCCAAAAGGGGCATTAAGAAATCAATCGCCCGTGCTGATCTGCTCTGGCACCGAGCTGGAGGTGAAACGACACGAGGCCGTTTCTCTGCCTCTCTTCACCTCCACCTGTCCTGGTGGCCGAGGTTTTTCCTGAACATGATGTTGGAACTGTATTAATTCACATGACAGTGTGTTTTGTTTTTTTTTTTTTTTTTTTTAGTCCTGTACTTAGAAACAAATCTATGAGCCTTAGAGTTGAAAATATATGTTTTATTACACTGAATGTAATCTGCAGCCAGTGGCTTTTTAGATTTTACTCCTCATCATGTTTCAGATCTCAGAGTTAGCAGTCTGACTTTAAACATCTCAGAGGGCTGAAGGCCCAAACAGGTGGAAAAAAAATCCCCCAAACTGATTTATCTCGTCAAACGTGTGAAAGTGTTGAGGCCTGAGCCCTGAAGCTCCAAACCACTGGACGATATCTGCAGTGACTGTGTGGAGCAGATACTTTCACTTACCTACTACTTCTGTATTTTTAAAAAAACATTAGGGAAGAGCAGACTGTTTTTCTAGCTATGTAGAGAAATGATGAGGCAGGGAACAATATCAGATGACTGATTGTAGAACTGAAAGAACCAATAATTAAATAAACCAGAGCAGATCAAAAAGAGTTTTTGTGCTTTGGAAACTTGAATATAATTTCCAACACTGGTCGAAACAGACGTCTGCAGCAATTTAAAGTCAGAGCACAGACACAGCTGAAAGTGGAGAGTTGACTTTATTCTGGTTTCTGAACTTTAACAGTTGACTTTTCTCTGCAGGTCCCACTTCTTATTAAACTAACTGCTCCGTCAGATGGCACATAGAGGATTTGGAAACCTCAAATCTTGTACTTTTCATCCTGTCGTGCAGCTTAACCTTTGTAGACACCTTTGGTAATATTCACTGTTCTCCTTCCTCTCGGGGTTTTCATTTCTCCTTCACTCGTACTTTTTCTATTTCCTTCTGCCTTTGTGACCAGAATTTCTATTCCGAGCTCCTGGCTGCTGCTTTCTAATATGAAATAGTCTTTAGTCCCAGTTTAACTTTGACAGGTTAGAGGTGTTTACACTGTGAGTGTTGGAGTCTTTCTGCTGTTTCAGCATTTGAAATAGGTTGGTGCCAGTTTTCTGAGGTACCAGCCAGTCTTTGCATCCATTAATCTGTCAGACTAATCTAATCGGGCGTTTCTCTGACAGAAGGGACCGTTTGTGGCGTCAAAGGCCCTGGATCTCTGCGGCCAATTACCGACGGACAGCAGAATTATCACGGTTAGTTTCCCGTGGATGGTGAGGGCTGACGGCGAGCCGCAGGAAGCACAGAGGAGAAATTAGCCTGTCAAGACTCCAGCCGGCCCACCTGCAGCTCCGCCTGGACACACGAAGCCTCCACTGTCTCCAAACGTTAAAGCTGAGCCTCATTTTGGTGCCAAGATGAAACACATGCTTATCCCCATTATCTTCTCTTCACTGCCCCTGAAAGTAGAGAGGAGGAGACACAGTCTTTTACCCAAACTGACACCCGTCAGCCTGGGATCTGCCTGCAGGTTCTCCTGGAAAATAGATTTAATTGCTGCTGGTGAGAAGGGAAAGTGTGAAAGGCTTATTTCTCCCACAATTCACAGCTGAAGTCTCTGCAGTTTGAAGCTCATTTACTGCAGAATTGTTTTTTTTTTAGTGTCAATCATGATGTGGGTGTTTTATAAACTATTTTAGTTTCTGTGTGAATCAACAGTTTCTTAAAACCAAAACAACGTCACTTTTCTTTAGCCTGATTCCAAATCTCAAATATCATCCATTTTGGGAGGAATGTTCATCTTCGAATGGGAGAAGTGGATGTCAGGAATATTTCTGTCATCAGCTAAGCTCTTGTTAAACACATGGTGAAATGACCAAAATGAGGCGCTAAGGTGTTTAATTTTTCCAGTTTGGCAGAAAGTATCTAAAAAGTATCTGGAGATCTTTGGTACTTTCTAAAGATAAAGCCTCGTGGTTCTAAATGTACAACATGTAAAGTGAAGTTGATTAAGTTTGTTGTTGTTACCTGCAGGTGCATTTTGCCATCGGGGAGATGAAAAGTGACTGTCTAAAGAAAGTGGAGTTTGTGTAAATATTGATCCAGTGTCCATGAGAGGAAACATCAGCAGACACACGAATTCAGAAAGGACGAGCTGCGATTATCTGTGTTTGTTTGTTTGTGAAGATTCACTTTAGGTCCACGACTGACTTATGATCATCTCTGAGCACTGACGGAGCCTGAGAGACGTGAAGCCTCTGGTATGTATGAAGCTCAAAGTGTCGTCAAACATCACAGCACTTCTCAGCTGTTCATTTTAAATCAAGGCCTTTTCTGCTAAAAGCTGTAAATGAATCTTAAACCACTTTGGAAAACATTTGGTGTTAACAGGAAGTCAAATTAAATTTTGGATGCTCTTTCTGTTTACACAATGAAAAATAAATTTAAACCCCTTTCATGCATCTCCACAGTTCAAAGTTCATTTCCTGCGTGAGGATGCGCTTTTCCAGATTTACCTGAATGCAACCAATCAGCTGGCCGATCACAGCGACAGTGAGTTCATGCTTCGCTCATCCTGATGAGTTAATAAGAGAAGTGCACACAGATTTCTGGGTTTATTAGGTGAATGAATCAGTTGTGTTGCTGTTTATGGCTCCCAGTGTTAAATCAATGTGAGTGAAGTCCTCAGGGATGACCTTCAGCCTCCACGGCATGAGGCAAGATCTGTGATGCACCAGCCGTAAATATCAGCCTGTCGTGACCCTCACGTCAAAATGCAAAACTTCAAAAAACGTCATATGAGCCAAGCTGGGATGTTTCCTTTAGTTTATTTACAGTTTATTCACCTTGAACCTTCTATGTGACATAAGTAATGAAATTGGAAACAGACCGACTTGTTTTATGATATTTTCAAAGGCAACCGTAAACACACATTTATCAAAACTAACGCTGTGAGAGTAGAGTGAACCAAAATGTCTCATCTGGTCTCTAAGGAGTCGGTTTAGTTTCACCTCCTTTGATTTAAAGCTGCAAAGACTAATGTGTCTCTGGGAAGTCGGTTATCAGGCACTGGAACGTCTTGATCTTCATGTGTCTCTGAAATCAAACACAGCACTTCCCCCATCAGAGCTTTACGGCAACGGAACATGTTTTGCTCCAAACTGGAGGCTGCGGTCATGTTGTCTAGTCCTTCTTGTTGTCGATACCAGTGGAAGTGCTTTAGTAAACCCTGTAGTGTGTTTCATTATCATGTAGAGGATCAGCTGGATGTCTGAATAATTCAACTGTTAATAGAAAATATCTCCAACCGTGGACCCAACGTCCTTAGACTGAAAGGTGGATCTGACCGTGCATCCTGAGGAGCATCCTGATTAGCTGATTGTGCTGATGAGGACGAGGATGCGTTCATGTTTCTCCTGCTGCTCCAGCAGAGCAGTGGAACCAGAGCCCAGTGGACTCCTTGTTCCTTCAGAGCCTGTAAACAGTGACGGCCGTTCTCAGCATCTGGAGCTGGTTTTTGGAAAAAGAACCATGTGAGCCAGGTCAGCGGTGTGGCTCCCTGCTGGGTTTTTAATAGTTTCTGGACAACAATGGAGGTCTACGGCACAGACCCATAAGCTGAACCAGGTTCTGGATTCACACACATTCATTGGTGCTGTCAGTGTCTCTGTGACACACACACACACAGAATCAGTGGCACAGTCAAAATTAACCCTCACCATAATAATAAAGGAGCTTCAGCTGTGAGGCCTCCATGTTACTTTTGCAGACACTTCTGACTGCAGTGATTATAGTTGGACACATTTAACTCTGAGAAGTTTCTAGACTGAAAGGAAACAGTGGCAATAAAATGTTCTGGTGTTATAGTTTAATATGTTTGTGTCTAAGATAAATCTGCATTTTTTTAAACTAATTGAATTTTTTCCTTTCTTTGCTTTTTGTGTGTGTTTGTGTTGATGCATCTTTGTTTACATGTGACCAAACAGGTTTACATGTGAAACTGCATGTTGTGACTCTGCATGTTGTGTCTGTGTGTGTATGGGTTGTTCTGTAATTCAGTGTGTTGGGCGTCTGTCTTCAGCATATCAGGACACTGGTCTGGTTTCAGTGGATTACATCATTAAGAGGAGGTGGAAGAATCACTGACTGGGGGGTCCTGAGGGTCTCACCCCACTGAGCCTTTTCGCTGTGCTGCGTTCAGCTGCACGAGTGAGCGCACACACAAAAAACACTTTGATTTCCTTGTTGTAAAAAGTTTGTCCTTAACATTTTGTGACAGCTGTTTCTTCACTGATAATAATTTATCTGTTACTTTTGTGCAGCCTTTCCAAAAAGGTTTTGTGACTACACCTGGTTATTGTTTGCCGACAAACAGCTCCATCACTTAACACCTGGTGACACCACAAACTGTATTTGCAACACTTTGGTTTGTGTTTATATCAAACTGTAACGTGTTGGTCAATAGGCCTTAGATGTGTTGCTGGATGTATTTTGAGACTTTGGCCAGATGGTATCAGATGGTATCAGTCTCTTTATGCTATAACTGAATAATCACCTGCTGATTCAGGTTTAAATTTAAATCACGTTTATTTTTCACTGTCTAAAATAATGTCAGTGTGTTTTTTTGTGTTATTTAAAGGTCTTTGGGGAAACATCAGCCCCTTCTCCTGTCAGCTGGCTGGAAGGATGTGTCCCTGTTAGACTGTGTTGCACCAACAATCCTGCTCTGTATTGGCTGCATGTTTCCAGGTAAGACTGCAGTCTAATGTGCTGCGGCTAATTAGCTATAGCTTGCAAACTAGTGTTAGCAGTACACGTCTCCCCAGTCAGCGTTTGTTTGTTTGCTCATTTGTCCGATGAAGCTGCAGGACAAATAAACAAACATGTTCATATTGGTGAGTGGGATAAGGAGATTTAGCAGGAAAGCAGATGTGGACCGTTGTGTTGTGCAGCTGCTGCTGCTGCTGCTCTCTGGCTCAGTGTGACCGTCTGCTCTGTGTCCTCACTGCTTTCTGCAACATGTATCAAGATAAAGTCTCCATCTATGGATACTGGACTTCTCTAAGGGGAGAGCACAGTGCACTGATCGACAGAGCCGATATGAAAATTAGTATCAGTTGAACTTTAAAGGTTCCCTGTGGGGGGTTTGATCACTAGACGTGCTATGGAGCCATGTTTATAAGACTTCCATCGTAACATTATAAATGTTCTGTGAGGAAGCAAATTCACTCAACACATTTGTGTAATGAGGAACATGGAGTGTAAACAGAGACTGCTGTTTCCTACATTGCAGGTTAAACATTTAGCCGACACCGCACACGCTGTGGTTCATAAATAAACCAACCTCATGTTTAGCGTTTCTCTATGCACTTTAGACACGTTTACATGATGCAGTTTCATTCTATGTTGAGATAAATAACAGTTTTTATCATATTATATCTGTGGCTTTGAATATTTATCTGTCCTCCACTCACCTTCTTTTATTTGTGATCACTGCATCATTATCAGGTTACAGACACGTTCACGTTCTGATGGCTGATTTGAATTTTGTGAAATGAAGTGTGGATGGACCTCTAGACGAAAGCTTAAATCTATAAAATATAAATATGTATAAAGTCTGTCTGTGTAGATAAAAATGGTTATGGTTATGTAATGGTTAATGCAGTGGTATACTGGTAGTGTGTGTGTGTGTGTGTGTGTGTGTGTGTGTGTGTGTGGCCTCCTGGTGTTGTAGTGACATTCTAGTTTTATCTCCTGCAGGGGGAGGTGGGTGTGCTGTGACCCCGTCTCCACCCCCCACAGTTTTATTATATGTCAGTGATATTTAAGGCTGATAGGCTGACGGGCAGACTGTGTCCAGTAGGCAGTCTATTCTAACGCAGCACGGAGGACGGTGGGTAAAAGCAGTTAGATATATAAAACCTCTGATTGAGGAGATCGATCTGTCCGTTATTAAATTGAATTGTCTTATTCCACTATTACTGCACGTCTAATAGTGTTTGTCTAGTTTTTGATTCCATTCAGTTCATTTTAGCTTTATTTTAGGGTATGATTATAGGAAGCTTATGGTTAAAGATGTTTGGAGGTCAAACAATGTCTGAAACCACTACATCTGTCAAACATCTGTTCATTTGAGGGGGGATTGCTTCCTATAACCATCCATCGTGTCCTTTTTTCACAGCGATTGGTCAGGTGTGTGCAGGTGAGGAAGTAGGCGGAGTCTACACGTCTCTCTCAGGCTCTTTTTTGACAATAACAGTGTCACCCTGCGATCACGAACCTTTAGCTGTGAGTGAGCGTGGCCACGCCGAGCAACTAAAAACCACCTGATGTGTTGTCTGACCACATCTGCTGTGTTCCTTGTGATAGAAGACTCTTACCTTGTGTTTTGATTGAAAGAAAAATGTTCTCAGATCAGTTCACTGCATGTAAAAAGTACCTCATTTTCCTTTGAAATGCAGCAGAGTACCAAATGTGCTCTCCATATTTATTCTAAACCAAAAGGCTTCAGTGAATTATTGCTTCCCGTGATTCTTTTTATGATTCCAGAGTTGGAAAAATACTGTGTTCAGTCTTTGCCCTCCAATTAGCATGGTAACGATCTGAGGGTACGTCCCCTGAGGAACCTTTGTCGTCCTCGCAGGTCCTCTTCGCCCTGCAGGAGCACCTGTATAAATCATAACCTCAGCTGGTACCTGTCAGGCTGACTCAGAGGCAGCAGAGGAGACGTAGCCCTGAAGGTTTGACTGCAAAACCCACTGACCTGCCCTTAATCCCAACCTGCAATTTATTAATGAGGAAGAAGTGGGGAGGTGGCCCCTGTTTCATTGACCTGGACAGAAAGTGGTAGCCTGGGACAATCGTCAGCTCTGGAAGGTGTCAGACGGATCCATTTCAGGTGCACGACTGTGTGGCTGACAGCTTGATGTCAGTTTGTGGATTCAGCTTGAAGAACTGTGCATGTCAAGGTGTTTAGTTTGGTTGTTTAGCTTTTTTGACCAGCAGGACCTGGACCACACGCTAACAGGCTAATTAGTTTGTCTCCAGCATCACCAGTGGCAGAATCACTTTATGACAACGTTACTTTTTTGGACTAAGTTGCCAAACCTCATTATAGCATCAAAGTGGCAGCTTCATGCTGCTTGGACTTTATGCTGTTACAACGTTAATTGAAGCATTTTGCAAACAACCCTTTTTGATCAACAGGTTTTCATCTATATTTTTCTCTGAAGGGGGGTAGGCAATTAGTAGTGCTTTCTTTGGCATTAAAACCATGAGTGTCACATAAAGATCTAGGGCCTTGATCACCTGCCCTTTTCCCAAGTTAATCAAAACTGCCCCTCTCAACATTAATTAGAAATAATTATATTATGGGCAACACGAACATGCAGAAAACAGTAGTCAACACTAGGTGCTAAGTCTCCTTGTTTATTTGCCCCAGCTCTGCCATCTGCCATCCAAAACACAGGTGACCTACATTCACTATGGTTCCTGATCAACATCAGGTGCTAGGTGGTGCTTCATTTAGAAATATGTGATTTCACAATGATCCAAGAGGATGTGCTTGATATGACTGATAATTGTAATATTGGAAAGTAGGTTCTGTACTAATAGGTTCCCCTTTTTTTATTTTGATCCCCTGTCCCTGAGATCTTCTCTGCATGTCCCTGTTCTAAGATTATCACGAAGAGCACAACAGTTGCGTTTATTTGGAATTGTTTTTATCAACACCGGATGAGTGGAAGTAAAGGAAACTCTGGTTTGGTCTCCACCAATTACTGAGATACATCTATCTGGCATGTTACATGTTCTGCTTTGTCCACCAGTTTGTCTCTAACTTTGTCAATGGGTTGGTGCTGGTTAGGCTGACTTTCTTGCAGTGGGTTTATCACAGTTGCACCCAAACTGAACTATGGTAAATATGCTCTAAAACCAAAACAATGAGCTAAAGGAGGCTAAAAATCACTTTACATTTGTAGACGATAATTCATCAATAATAGCTCCTCTTGCCACACCACACACAGCCTGTGGATCCATTGCTAATTTAAAAATGTGACTTTTGGCCCTTTAAATAATTTTCAGCATCTTAAATCCACAGAGGAATTTTTGTTCCAAACCAGGGTTAGGGCGGGGGTTGGAAAATTGTAGATCCTGTGGCACATTTCTCACAGTAACTCACCAAGCCCTTTGACCTTGGAGTAACTTCTTTAAATTGAGCATTTCGCTCTGATAAAATGTCTCTGATATGAGTCAGGGTGTCTCCATCTGAGCTCCCAGAGGAGGTTGCCGACCTCAGGTTAAGAAACTCCGTTTATGGTTTTATGGTTTCACTAACAACCTGCTCCTCCTCTCCTTCTGCTTCTGCATTATAGTCCTCCTGCTAAGAGCTGCTGCAGCCCCACAGCCAGAGGAGGAAGTGATAATGTCAGGGATGATTAGGACAGCAGGGGTCATTAGAGGGCCTCCTGTCCAGGCTGTTGAAGATGGCAGAGATCTCAGGAGACACTAACCTCCCTACTGCTTTTAACCTCGCCATGTTGTCTTCCCCCATAAAAGCACTAAAACAGACTTCTGTTTGTCTGCATTTCCCCTTTTTATGTCTGTGTTTCCCCAGAGAAGTGCCTGTGCATCATCACTGTCACTTTATTAGCTGGAGAACATAACTACTGTTTGGGTCTTGGTATGATAAGCTGACTGACTGAGTCTGACAACAAAACTATTCCCATTGTGCATTTTAAAACACATGCACTTAAACTGAATGTCTTCTACTCAAAGTGGTTTTTATCTGACCTCTCTGTCATTGATGAAGAACCTGCTGGTTCTTAATCTCCAGCAGGTTCTTTATCTCTGCTGAGAACGTCCGAAGCTCTGTCCGTTTAATGTGTCTGAGTGTTTCTGTGCATGTTTTTGTTTGCACTGCAGCTTAAAGTGCCCCAGTCCTTATTTTTATATTTGAGTGGAAAAAGCAATTCTAGATCTCAAGCTCTCGTTCTTATTTCTACTCTGCTGCAGATTTAAATATGGTCTTTTTATCTGCTCAACCTTTTCTGTCATTTATTTTTTCATGTTTTTGTTCAAAATGCTCTTTTAAAGAAGCAGATTGGTTTAAATCTTGTTTTGACAATTACCATCAGCATGTTATAGTAAACAATGTCCTGTTGCAGTGTGGATGGCTGGGAAAACATGAATATGTTGATTAGTATGTGCCAAAGTTTGATATTGGTATTACAGGTTTTTACCAGTTTTACTCAGTATTAAAATAAACAACCAACAATAAAACCAGCAATCCTCAGACACTCGTTTCATTCTGTGAAAAGTAAACACTGAAAGATTTGCAGTGTGAGCGAAACCGGACAGACACAGCAAAGGCACAGGAAGGGTTGGTTTCACAGATGAGCCCTCAGCTCCTCAGTGACGTGTCACTGGGACTACAGAAACCTCATGTCCTCAGGAATCACACCAATAACACTTAGCAAGGATTGTTTTTCTGTCCCGCCGCTGGTGACTAGCCAGCATGAAGCTTGGCCTCAGAGCTCGGGTCAGTTAATTAAGCGCTAATGAGTGGACACATCATTAGGCAGCACATAAAGACGGGTTATTCTTTGAAGGACTAATGATCATTTATGTTAGTTACAACAATCAGTTTTTTTTAAAAGTGCTTACTTTATAAGTCTCTCAGATGAATAATGGGGAGGTAACTGAAAGGTCAAGGTGTGAACATCTTTTACACAGAGGTTATACATTCAGTGTTGCTGGTCAGACAGACTCCACAGTCACACCTCAGGGCCACGGGGTAGGTGTACAGTGGGTCGACGTTTGGCTGACAGTTGGGCAGTTTCACTGTGACCAGACGGGTCTTGTTGTAGGTGCAAACCCTCTGGTAGGACTCAATGTAAGGAGGGTCCAGGACCGGCTTCTGGAAATTCAAACAGACAAACAAACAATGACATTTGCTGTAAAAGTTTCTTCTTTTCCTAAATGTACAACCTGGTCCGAGCATTTCCCACAGCATTAAACATGAACGTTTTGGATTGTACTGATCAGCTTGTGCTGTGATACTTTTCCTCTTTTGAGCACATATTTGGTCCAAATGTTAGGAAACATATGTTTTAGGTCACGTGTGTGACTGCACCATGCATCTGTGCCGATAGCACACAAAACAAATACTACATGAGCCTGCTTCTCTTAGCATTACTCCACAGCACCCCCACAGGTCAAACACTGCAGGGTGACTTCATGCCGTCGATCAGACTCTTTGCTTTTTACAGTAACTGGAATCCTCCATCCAGCTATCAAGCAGTGTGTGATGGATGATTTGTGATGCATCTACCAGGCCCTTATTCATTTCTTTCTTAATTCTGGGGTTGCAGGAATTTAATCTAGAGTTTGGATCATAATTTCAGATGGATGCAGAGAATGTAATAATGTAAATCCAGAAGCTGCAATTAGAAACTGTCCATGACCTGAAGCTCACAGATTTGACTCCTGACCCCCCCACCTCCCGCCCGCCACTCGTCTTTCCTCCAAACTGTCCCTAAAACAAGACATGGACTGACTCTGCTGTGGTCTGCCCTCCCTGTGGGGTAGAGCAAACAGAAAGATGAGTCTCCACCCTGAGGAGATCCAAAGAGTATCACAAAACAAGGCTCAGGCATCACACCAGCTACACTGCAATAATAAAGCAGAGAGAATCATGAGCTTCCTAATGCTTGTTGTCACTGAAAACGATGTACCAGATTTCACAGCATTTTTTTTATTTTTTATTATTTTTTTTGTAATCAGCATCCGGCGTCTTATGAAATCCAGTTGCCTCTTTTATGTACTTGAGGCATCGTTAAGGAAACTGCTGCTGTCACTTCAATCTCTGGATTCCATGTTTCTTTCCATTCTTGCAGAACGTTAACTCAGTTTCAGGGTACATGTTTCCAAAAGCCTTCTCTCCTCCTCCAGTCTTATGCAGGATCTACATGTCAGACAGCCTCTCTTTACTATGTGACAATCAGCAGATATTAGTAAGGTAATACAAACACAGAATATAGTTTCTTAGTTATCTCAGATATATCTGTTTCCATCTGTTTGTGTATCTACTGTGTCTGTCTAGCAGCTGAAACGCTGCCAGTCGACCTTGTCCTGACCTCCCTGTGGAGGGAGGAAAGCAAAAACAAACTTTCTCCATAGGGACCACCTATCTCTTCATCTCTGTGTCTGCTGTATCGTCTCACTCTCTGCCTGTCTCACTCTTTGTTTGTGTATTTGGCTGTCTGACCATTGTCTTTCTCTTCTTTCTTCTACAAGCTGATGCAAACAACAGGTTCATTTTCGTTTGTGTAAAGTCGTCAGCTTCGGTTACATCACCTCTCTGTATTATTACGTTTGCTCTCTATGTGTCTATGTGTACAGTACAGTAGCTGCCTCCCAGCTGCTCACCTCCCAGGTCTCACAGCGCCCCCAGCAGGCATCCGTGGTGACGTGCAGGCCCCCACAGCCGGGTTTCCTGGCCAGGAAGGTAAACTCCCGGACTGCACAGCCGATGAAGCGCCGCAGGTTGACGGCTGATGCGTGGTGGATAGAGTCCGGCTGAAGAGAGATCCAGAGTAGAAGCCAGAGAAACACCAGCTCAGGCTTCCTGAGTGAGAAAATAAGACACATTTCAAAGAACATGTTAAGATACAAAGAAAAGATGGAGATACATACGAAGAGGCAGTTTAAAGGAAGCTTTTTAAGCATTTGAGGTGAAGGTACAGGAGAAACTGGGATGGTGCTGCCAATGATGGCGACAAAAGGCAGGGAAAGTAGGGTTTCTTGCAGGAATCAGGCATAATTTATATTTCATGACTTTAACTAACACACAATTCAGATTTTCCAAGTGAAAGCTTTCTGAGGCCTGTTATGTCACCATAAAGAGCTCCTGCTGAGCTAGTTTTTCATGTGGCTGTCAGTTACATAAGCTTTCAATAAAACAGTTTAAATTATTAATATTACAGCAATTCTAGTTTTAATGTTTTTGTATTTAATGTAAGAGGAGTAGATCTTGTCAGTTAGATTCTGTTATTAAAGTTAAACTTGGTGAGACAGCTGCCACTGTCTATCAGACACATAGGTCTGCGAGGCAAACTGCTCGCCACAATATGGTTAAAAGGTTTTATGGTTTTTGTACTGGATGTATCCAAGAGTCCATATAAAACAGTACTTACACTGACCAGATTGTCCAGTTGCAAATTAAGCTAATTGAACTAGTCTTTCTGGGTTTACTCACCATTGCGACTTCTTTCTTTGCAGCATCATCTTCTCTGTGTCACACTAAAGTTGAAGCAGGTTGTTGTTATCAAACATGCAGCTTTTAGGCCTGCACTTTCAGCTCTGTTCTAAGGTTTTTCTTTCAGAGACCACTATCATGAACCACAGTATTTGTCACTGTGCTCCTCAACCCCCGAACCACCCACTAATGGATCTGACAGTACAAGCTGGGGCTTTTTATTATCCCGGGTCCTGCCAATCAAGTCCTCATCTCTGTCTCTCTTCCCCTGACTCCCTAAATCCCCTGGAGGCCCTTCAGCCTGTCGCTGCCCATCTAGTTCAGACACCAGCTTGTTGCCACTCCATTAGCTTGATTAGGAAAAGACTCTTCCCTTTTGTTAACAGTCATCCGCATGGAAGAGGGGGAACAACATACTTGAACACAGTGTCTACCTGTGTCTACTCTCACTCATGAGAGCTCAATTAGCTGGCTCCAGAGGCAGGTCCTGCTCCTGTTCTCACATGCCGACTGTAATGACTTCACCCCTGAGCTCCCACACTGCTGGTGGACTTATTCTGCCATTTGTCTCATTATTTTTAATAGTTTTTTTTTTTTTGGTTGTTTTTCTTTTTTTGTTGCCAGTGACATTTCCACAGGACATTTCTTCACATGCAGGGAGAAAGCTGGTTATTACTCAGACCATGCCTTACAGGCTTTACTGCACGGATCGCTGACTTAAGACAGAGCGGATGCATGTCGGAGCCTCAGCTCTTGCAAGAGACAATGATGAGAAGGAAGAACAGACATGGAGATGTGAAGAAGGGCGATGAATTGATTTGGGTGAGTAAGCACCTCATCAAGATATTACTGTCAGAGGCCCTGTGGGCAGTGTGTGGAACCAGCGGACCAGAACTTTTCTCAAGTAGTTTGGGAAATGAATCCTTAAAAGTAAAGTTGAAAGTTAAGGCCAAGCAATTAAAGTTAGATTAGAAAATATTGAGGAGGATGAGTCAGAGACAGGTTCACTGTCTTCTCAGACACCATGTCCTCCTTGCTATCAGAAGGAATTACCCCTCTGGAGGCTATTATTGAACAATGTGCACGGTGTGGAATAACACAGTGCATGTAATTGGATAATAATGTTGATTACATTGAAAGTTTATTGTAACCCAGTATAAAAGGAGGATTTTAACAAACAAGCTTTTGTGTCATGTCATCATTCGCAGATTGTTAGTGAAGGATTCTTTTAAAGTTGCAGCTTCATTTTCTTGTTATACTTAATTTACATCTGTGAGGAAATTCATCTTCTTCATTTAACCCAGTCTGACTAAACAAATTGGGCACCTACATGGCAGCAACCAGGAACCAAGTCTAATCATTCTAGTGTCTTGCCTAAGGGCAATGACAGGCAGTTTCCTAATGTTTAACCAACATGCATTTATTTAAGTGAGAAAGGAAACGTTTGACACTGTGTCAGTCTCCATCAGCAGGTGACGTTTTATTATTGAAGCACGTTATTTAACTTCATGTGATTTGGTTAAAAGTTGATTGTTTGTATTTAAGGTAAAGTTACCCAGAGGTATTTAAATGTTGTTTCTAATCCATTCAAATTAGAATAATTAACATAGAAATCAAACTGTGTTTATGTTTTGGATTCCTTCCACACATTTAAAGTTTACAAACATCTAGATTTATATTATTTGCACTGTAGGAAACAAGATACATATTAAAATTTGTATAGATAATTCATAATTTATTGATGATATACATTTTGCCTGCTGCACAGAAGACCCACCAGAACACCTGCATGTGTCTTGGCAGGGAAACTAAATGAATGATCACAGACATTTAGGACCCTTCGGTTGGAACGAGACCGTTTACTCTGACCAGCTCATGATAAAACAGGATGTTACAGAGCATAAAGATCATATTGTGCCTTTCAGCTTTGCTCAAATAAACAATGATTTCACTGAAAACACTTTGAGACATCCTGTGGAGTTGCCTGCAGACCTCACCTGCTTGACAGTAATATGATGCTGTGCTGACCTCTTGTGCTCAGTTGTAGTATTGATATTTTCTGTGATTTGTGAGCAGACTGTGGACTATAAATTTGAAACCAGGCACTTCACGTTATCCAACTGTGTGTATTTCCATAATCGTGTCTTTTTTATTTCTCTTTCCTTATATTTTAAGTTTTGTTGTTTAAACACCAAATATTTGTGTTAGGTCCTCCTGTACATCATAAGCATGTGCATGGCTTATTTATGACCAAATAAATACTGTAGATGTATGTATTATCTGTTTTTCTTTTCTTTTTTTGCATAAACAGCTGCCCAATATTAAAGGTAGCTAATACATAAACAGTGCCTGTAATGCTTCTGTTGATTACACCAAATCAGTTTTACTGACTTTATATTCATAACTACAGTATAATTATTCTGTTTTTATTCCTATTTTTCAGTGTTTGAGTTTATTTTGTAAACCTGGAGCGTTTTACGCGCATGCGCAACGCCTCCCAAATAGCCGCGGTTTGTTCGTAGCGTTAACCGTTTCCACAAGAAGTTTTCCTGACAAACACAAATGCCAGTTATTGTGACGACTTTATTTGTAAGGTTATTCTGTACATGTTAGTGTTTCGGTTTACCGAGCACCAGAGAAACACTTCTAGTGTCCGCTTAAAGGTTTTAATCGGACATGTTAGCTAGCTAACAGTTAGCTAAACTGCGTTAGCCTGACTTAACGCTAAGCTAACTGACGCTAGCTAATTTAGCTCCATAAATGTTAGAGATAGCTCTGGTAAAATATGTTTAATGTTATCTTCTCTTTAGTAATACATTGTCAGAACTGTCACCATTATGTACCAGGATTAGTTGACCTATTTTAGGGTCAGTTAATCGGGACCATGACTTTGCTTCGTTTTTTTTCCATAATTGTCGTTAAGCTAACGCTAGCTAGCCACTGGCAGTGCAGAATAAATTGATGTTAAACCACTTTATGTTGGTGTTTTCATTGTAAAAAATATAGTTCAACCTAGGTTAAACACATTTTTCTGTGTTTTATAATTACATCCGAGCTCTGCTTTTATTCTAATGATGGTCTATTTTAAATGTAGTCTGTGTTTTGCTAACTTCTCTATTGTCTTTAGGCTCCACAGTGACCTGACATTAGATTTAAGTGCTAGTGCTCCTGTTGGGACTGGACCTTTTGACCCAGGTGACAGCCACCAGAGCCAAACTGCAGGGAGGGGTGTGTGTGTTAAACCCTGACTGGCTTCTATATTTAGTTCCCCAGTGAGTTTTTTTGCTTGGCCCCGTTATGGCTCTGGCTTCTCCAGTGACAGTCCTGACCGTCCTGCAGCAGATCTGTCAAGTTGTGCTTCAGGTTTCATCTCCACCAACTGCTGCAGAGCAAGATTTGTTCTTCCACATTGGAGGTCATTATTGCCTGGACCTGCATCTTCATCAAAAACACACTCTCTTGTTGCATGTAAGTACAAACGAATTGAGCGTGTCTATTTATCTGAAAATGTAGAATAACATGTCTGTATCTGCATTTGAAACACTGCTTTGGCTGTTGAGTTTTTTGGTTATTTGGTGTTGAGGTGTGTATCCCGCTGTAATGGATCCTAGGTATCTTTGTTATTCTTGTCCTCTTGTCTGATTCATCTGCCATGTGTGTTACTTCTCATTTGTCTTCCTGAATCTGCAGGGCTACCCTTCTTATCTGCTTTATTAAAAAGTCCTCTGGTCTTCCTCAAGGACTCGTTATTTAACTGTGCTGAGCTGATCTGAAAGCAGCCATACAGTGTACCCTGCTGCTATTTTTGGGCCTGACAGCTTCATAACACTGACACTATCTCACATTCCTGCAGCCAAGGGGAGTGCACTTTGTAGTACTTGATAACATAAAAAATGAGCACGTTTAAAAAAACTTACTCTGAATAGCTTAAAAATGAATATAAAAGATCTTCAATCATTGTGCCCTTATGTGTATTAATTACTGATAAATGACCTATAGAATAATTGCATGTCTTCACAATGAGTTTGCATACAGAATCCAAATAATATAAATAATACATTGTCAGTGTTTACTTTTACTTTACTTTTAATCCACATAATGAACTTTGTCAGGACTTTTCATTATGACGAATACTTTGACAGGGCAGTAGTGACGAATAAATCCACATAAAACTTTTAGGCTTACAAATTGAGAATAATTCCCTTTTTAAGCCTGATAGTTTCTAATTCCCACATGTCTATTCTTTAATTCCTTACAGACAAACATGCTTTTTAAAATGTATGATTACCATTACCATCTTAGGATCTTTGGAGTTCACTCGACTGACCACTGCATTAGTGTTTGCAGTGATATGGAGCAGTGTGCTGTTTTATTTTTATTTTATTGTATATATGTTTATTTATATCTACCCAAGGTGAAACCTTCAACATTATAGAATTAGTTTTACTAAACTGAGCTGGTAACTGTGATATTTGTAGAGACCCATTCGTGGAGGGTGAGTCTTTAAAAATGTGTTGCTGCATCACTGCCTGCTCTCTAACCCAAATCCATTAATTTTTCTGTTTGTTTAAGGGTTACGTGATTTGTGTAACTTCAATTCATTTATAATGGGCACATTTATTTGTCTTCATCTTCACAGTAATCCAGTGACAGTGCTTGTTAAAACATTTCTGACATGTAAATCCACAATTCCCAGCAGATGAACAACATTGACACAACGCACCTGTGTACAGGATAACTGAAGTGAACTGAGAATCATTCTGCTAAGCACGTTGGATTAGAAATGCATATCATAATTTGCAGGGCAGCCTGCCCAGGTTTGATTGGTGGTAATCTGGGGATTTATTGGACAGTGACAACCCGAAGGTGAGATTAGCACTCTGTTGACTAGAAGGTTCAAACCCTGACCATTCAGGAAAACTAGATTTAATAGAAGTGTTTGTGGAGCTGAAACTAACACAAACCAGATTTCAAGAAATGTAAAACTGATGAAAATGTCTAGAGGATACATATGTTAAAATATCACTACGCTGAAAGTGTTCCTGCAGGTTATTTTGTCCTAAATTGATCTCTGCGTTGTGTTTTTAGGCAAATGAAAACAGGGATTGCCTCTCCCATGTGCTATTATTATATCTTTTAGGGTGTGTCTGTGAACGCTGCATGTGACAGGTTCGGCAGCACAGACTCCATTCATTTATTACAAAGAGTACAAAGACCTGTTCATAATCATTAAGAGAACTGTGAGAATGCATTGTTGTTGCACAGAGAGTCACGTATTGAGGAGAAAACATCAGGAGAGAAAGTTGTTGTTAGTGACACACCTGAAGCTGCGAGGGAATGTGGTAGATGGGGTTTTCACAGGTGTTTGTTTACAACAGCTGTACGAACTGCATGTTAGAGGGTTTGTCCCCACACCTCAAGTCAGTTCAGTGGTGGTTACACTTCATCGCCTCAGTTCAGATTTGTTCAGGTCAGTTCAGTCGACACCCATTTCATTTTTTATTTCCCTTAATGGCATGAGTCACTACAGACTTAACAGGGCAGGATGTCTTTTTATGGTGTCAATAGAACCATTTTACAGTAAATAAGCGACAGATTAGTTCCTGGCCCTTAGTGCCTATTATTGTGTAGTATAAGTAGAGTGTGTCAGTCCTTTATTAATGATCCTTGTGCCTCCCAGCATTATATTACATACATGTACAGTACAGTATGTGCTTGTCGACAATACATAAAACTGGAATGGTGACTTAGAGAGCTGCCTGCAGTCTCTGCACAGTCTCATGAATGATACGCAGCTGAAAGAGCTGCATCAGGTTCATCTATGTGTTGGCTTTTTTCATCCATCCATTGCATGACTTTTGTCTTCGTCCTGACAGCTCTTTATTTTGTTGTACAGTGACTTTTTGTTTATTTTGGGTTGTGTTTAAAAGAAAATTACACCTGTAGCTCTTGTGATCTATATCTGCTTGACTGACTGCTGCTATGTGTAATTATGTTTGCAGCTCACTTTGATGAATCCATTTTAAAAGAATGTAAAGTCTTTTAACTCCCCCCTCCCTGTGCTTCATGCTGAACACTTTGTGATGCGTTTCACTGCTCTTTGCCTTGTTGCTGCAGTTAGAGCTGACAGCAGTGTCACAGGCTCCCTCTTTCTGTCTCACTCTTCATCTGTGCTCTTCCTTAATTCACTTTGTGTTTTCTTTTCTCTATATCTCTTTAATCTTTTCTCTTTTAGGTTAATCTCTGTCTTGAGCCTCCCCCTCTTGATCTCTTTATCTCTCTTCATCTGCTGTGTCTGACTGGTCTTTCTCAATCTTTTTTAAACAGAGCTAAAGTGCAAGGCACCAAAAATCTTCAACCGTTCTCTGAAAAGGACGTGAGAGTCGCTTCTTAAGTGTGACTCATACAGGAACATTGTGTTTCCTTGGTATTGTCCTGAATCCTGCTAGACCAATGAACTACCTTATTGAGGGTGTTGTTAATACAACGAGTAATATGAAGCAATAAGAGCTGCAGTTCTTCCAGTAAATGCTACCTGTGTTTGAGTTTTCCATTCGTCAATGTCTAGAGACTTATTTACAGTCATTTTTCTGTTTCCCTTCCTCTCTTTCTCGTCCTCTCATCCTTGCTCGCCCTATCTCTGACTCTTTCAAACCCCCCCGTCACTCGTGCGGCAGCTCATGTGAACATTTGGGATAGCTCAGATGCCATGCTATAGTGGTTAGACCCCCCCCCCCACCGTACACACATATTTGAAAGTGTAGCTTATTTTGGTGTGTGTCAAGGGCAGTGGTTCAGTTCATTAATTGTAAATGTGTTGTTATGAACCCTGGATAAAAAAAATGGAGCTATTGAAGTTGTTTAATTTGATATTACCAAGGGAAGTGTGGCATCCTCGCACTTGTTACTGCTACTGGAAGTAATGGAGAGGTGGTAGTTGAAAGTATACGAAGTAAACAAAGTTGATTTAATATGATACTGTGTGATTTGCCCATTTGAATGAGAAAGACCGTCTAGTGTTTGACCTAATCTGACATTTGGTCTGAATAGCCTGGTGCTATTTCACACTTTTATTTTAGTCTCATTCACCTGTCCATCCTCCTGAGCTGTCAGTCATATCTGAGATCAGCAGAAAAAGACGTGCAGGGCAAATCAGAGGCACCTTAAAGGAGTTTCACGGTGTGATTTGTTTAGGCACGCACATTTGGAAAAGTTCTCTAAATGTCAGACATTTTTCTTAGTTCATTTCTTCATATCTCAAGGCAAAATGGAACAAGACAAAACACAGCCCAAAACTCAGCACTCTAGTCCTGTACTTAATCTGAACTGATGGAACAGTCTTTCATTGCTTTTTAAAAGATGATAAACGCCCATTGACTATTTCATAGGTCTTTTCTGTGTGTTTGAAAATGGCCTGGTGGAGGTACATGGCTTTCTGTCTTTGAACGGTGTGACTGCTGAACCTACAGTCTCAGATGAAATTTTCTATATCTGTGTATGTTGAGTGTGTTAATGATGTTGACTTTTCCATAAAGCGCATTTTTATGTTGTTGTCCTCATTAGTGAGGGCACAGAACATTAAAAGCTGCTACACATGTGCTACTCAGTGTGTCCGCACCATCTCCCAGGTGTGAGCAGAAACACTGGAGTCCACACAATAACCAGAGAGGGCGTTTACTGGACTAACATTACATTTCTTCTCCTTCCAGAGCGGTGCCATGCTGTGGAGAAGCTCTGGATGAGAAAGTATGTCGTCAGACTTCTACTCCAGAGATGATCTGGTGGAGAGGGGGTCCATTCCCCTGGACATCGACAACGTCCACATACTACTGCAGGGTCAGTGTCTTTCAGCCTGGAGCACATATCACAGTGCAGTAATGTTAGTTTTTTGGGGGATTTGGTAGCTACTGTGGTGAATAACTTGTTTTTTTTCAACAAGCTTAGTGAAGGCTCATTGTTTCAGGTCCCCGCTCACATTTAGAGAAAGTCTGAGGTCATGGAAGTGTAGAACAAAAACCCCTGCATCTTGATTTCAGTGTTTAGGCTTAGTTGCTGTGACAACGTAATAAATATTAAACCTCAGTTTGATGACCCCATCTCAGTCTGCTGTTGGCTCTGTCCTGTTTCACTTGTGTCCCTTTCCTGAGGTCATGCTTGGTCTAAATTACAGAAACTGAGCCATGCTCTCAGAGACATGAGTCATGTTGCACAGAGACGGAGGGAAACGGAGAGAAGAGAAGGCTTTTACATTTTTTAAAATAGTTTTTATTAAACATTTGAATCGCAGAATGAGTTATCCATGAATATGTGTCGTCTGTTCTAACTCTATGAGTAGTGCTAAAATACCTAATCAGTTTTGTTGAGTTGGGATATCTGTGGGTTAATGTTCTCTAGTTAAATCTATCAGATGTGAAAATCTGTTGCTTTTCTCTCTTGTAGCAATTTAAATTGAGCCTTTGGGTGTTTTGGATGGTTTGATGTCAGCCTGCGCTTTTCTAAATTCTCATGGCCATTTTTGATATTTTATAGGCTCTATTGTGCTCACATTCAGAGTGTGTGACATAACTATTGCATCTCATAACTATGATTTGAATTGTTGACGACCCTCTGCCCCTTCGTTTCTCTGTCCACCCACCTCAGCTCTTTTCTCTCCTCATTTCGGGTCCATTCCTGCAAAATTCTCCCCTAAACTATTTTTAGCACATTTCCGCCCCACATTTAGAACACACTGTTTTTAGATGCTTTTCCAGCTGTGTCATTTCCGGCTGATACAATGCCTGATGTAAGTGTAAGATGATGTAAGACTAACACCCCCATGACAATTCAGGTTGTTGAATAGGAGTGGGAAAGTGTTTTTCTTCTGTAATGGTAATGATGAAAGAATGTTACTAAAATATCTCATACTGTGTGGGTGTCAGGTGTATTCATTGTTTCAGTAGCATTAGAAAGTACAGGTACAGAGGCCTGTACAGAATACTGTATATGTAATCTGATTTTTTATTAGATGATAGTTTTAGTGTGCTTAAGTATATCATACTGGTTAGAACCAACACATAGCTCAGGGTGGAGCAATAACTTTTATAATGCTGTTCAAAACGAAATCTGTTTTTGAAGTTCTGATCAGATCACTGAGCAAAGAAATGCTGCAGATTGCACTGAAAATCCTTGTCTAAGACTAGTCTTGAAGCTTCAATATGATGCAATTGCAATGCATTGTTGCATCGAGCTTATAAGTGTGCAGCCCAATGTATACCAGCCAGAATCTACAGTGAGAGAAGTTGGAGTAATATTTAATACAGTATTTGGAAGTAAAATACATCATAGCAGTAATTTATACAGCTACCAAGCATTTTGGTGTATCGGTGTATCACTGGTGCTAAGTTGGGTCCAAATTTGAGTGATATTTATTACATTTGAATCTGACCCACCAGCATAGTTCGCAGAATTACCCAGGAGTTTGTAGGAAGATTAGCTTGCTGCAGGTCTTGTTTGGGCAGGCCTGAAGTCACAGAGTCAAATTTGAAAGAGGAGGAGCCCAGAAGCCTCATGATTCCCTGCAGACTGAAGTTTAGACTTTTAGATGCTGATTCAGACAAAATTTCACCTTAAACTGATTTAACATTAGGTTTTTCTTCACATCTGTTCTCATGCAATCATGGATCTACAGTGTTTGGGGTCAGTGTGTTAAACTATGTGTTACCAGGAAAAACAAATTGGTTTTAAACTGATGTGCACCAGTTTTTGCTAGTCACATGGTCTAGCTTGAATGATCCCACCATGAGTGATCCCACCATAGGTGAGTTTATTTGTCTCTACAGAAAATGTAGAATTATATTATGTGACATTAAAGGTGTGATGTTATGATGGATATTGTTATTAATGTGAATATATTTGTCCCAGGTGGATATCTACAGACTAACAGTAGATCTGTTCAGGGTCAAATGTTGGATACTAATTAATCAATGAGACTTTAGCTCATGCATTTAACATAAGTTCTGTTCAGAACAATGATCTGTGTTTTTCTTTTTTTACTCAGAGTAAATCAATAATCAAATATAAGCTTTACTCTTTTGAAGGGATGTTTGTTCTTGGGGCCATGGTAGGTTTTAAAGCTGATAGGAAGAAAATGCAGTCATTCCCTCCTTTAGTCATCAGAACATGCAGTAGTTTGTAGGGGTGAGTGTAGGGGATAAACGATTTCAGAAAAATAAAGTTTAGCATGTGTGGTCAGTTCAGAATGACCCTCACTCCATTTGTGTTGATTGTAAAACATAGTTGCATTTCTCAGACCTGACATTTTAGGTTCTAGTGCAGATCTTTTAAAATAAGTTGTCACTGTGTTTGTTATGAACCTTGTTACTGATATCAATGATTCAGATTCAGGGGATCAGTTGCTAAAATGTTAGCACGCTGGAACTGACCTTAAAGTGCTGTGGTTACACCGAGTGGGTCTGTTTAAAATAATTCTTATGGCAAATCTTCAAGTGTGTCAGAGCTCTCTAGTTTCCTTCTCCTCTTGACTTGACAGCCGAGCTCTTAAAACCTTTAGGTTGCTCATCCTGTTCTGATGGTGTGAAGATTCGTCGTGAGCAGAGTTTTTGTCCAGATCTTAACAACTCAGATGGTCAGTGTTGCTGAAGAAACCTAACCCTTCTTTCCCTTCCCCCTAATCTTTGGTTGATAAGAGAGTAATTATAATAAGATGTCTGAGTCATCATTTGCACTCCATTTGATTAAGATTAGACTGCCTGTGAACTGAAGCCAGAGGTGGCCTGCTGTTAAACATATTAAGGCAGAAAATAGTCTGGAAGCTGTCAGTTAATGTGCCTCAGTGGACCTTACAGGTTGAGAGAGAGCTGGAGTTCAGCACAGAGGAGCAAGGGCTGCTAGTCTCCAGCTACTTAATTAAAGACTTCAGGATCTGCACGATGACAAAGAAGATTTTGAAGATATCATGTATTAGTGTGAGCTAAAATCTATTACATCTGCTAACTCACTAGTTTTTTGCTAATGTTTTACAGAAGTTTTTGTGCACATATTGTGAACTTTAGAAACAGCGGCAAAACTAAATCAGCTTAAACCAAACTGTGTCAAAGGAGTGGTCGGTTTTAGAGATAACTGCATGTTGGTTTAACTCTGACAACTCTGATGCCCTGGACGTTGGACAAAGCTCAGACTGAGATGTTCACTGAGTCGTTAACTTTATGAGGACGATGGAGAATGAGGACTGGATAATATGTGAGACCCTCCATACTGTCACTGACCTGAATGACTTTGTTGAGCTGTACACTGGTGAGTGGAAGCCAATTCACTGACCAGACATCTTGATGTTTAACACTTATCCTTAATGCTCAACACTGAAACCTTCTTGTTTATCATCATCATGATGATGCAGTTTTTATTTGTGCATATGAATTTTGCAGTTTCCTTTCAAACTAATCAACAAATTACATCCAAAGTGAAAAGATGTATGTGTACGTGTCTTATTCCAAGAAAGTACTTGCAGGGAAACTGAGCTACTGTGACACTCCTCTATGTCAAACTGCATTCCAGTTTTATTACTTATGTACCGCAAGAACTGCAGTAATGTATCGGTGCATATTTGTATGTCACATTATTGCAGACTGAAAATGTAACTTTCTCTTTCATGCATATTTGAAAGTACCTAAAGTGAAATTTATTTCTTAAAAATATGCAGTTATTAAAAAAACTGGGATGTTTGGTTGTTGTTGTTTGTTTTTTTTATTCCTTTAGATTCCCAGTTTCCACCTCTTTCCATTTCTGTCATTTATATGGAGAAGACAATGTTGTCCAGCCTGTTCTGATCGCATGGTGCCTCCAGTTAACCGCACAAACTGTTGCTAATAATATTATTAACCTTTAAAATTGAGTCAACTGTGCAGCTGCGCTCAGTATAAATAGTTCATCGTGCACTTAAAGCCTATAATTATAGGCCATATTATCACAAACATTTGTGATAATATCGGTTCAAATTGACATCATTTGTTTCTTCTTCCACAGTCGAACAAGAACAGATCCAGAAGCGGACCTTCACCAACTGGGTCAATGCTCAGCTGGCAAAGGTGAGCTGTGTCTCTGACCCCTCAGCTTTCTGTATGGTCGGGCCGAGGGGACAGAATCTGTGAATTCAGGCTGGTTTGTCATCATTTGCTCTGCTGCATAAAAACATTAACAAAACATCCACAAAAGACCTGGAGCGTGTTGAGGGATCAGGCCCTATTAGCATACTGAGCATACAAACATGTATCCCTTCCTTTCTAAAAGCATTAGCTAAACAGTGAGGCTAATGGTCATTAGCACACAGTTAGATTCCCCTCAGGGATACTCAAATAAGGTTGATGCAGCTGAATAAAGAAAAAAAAAAAATCTGGTACGCAGGAGCCTGTGAGGGCATGATATGATAGATCACCAGCTGTATTCACATTTACACACACATTTACCGTCTTGTAAGCTGTTCACTGTTACCAAAAAAGCTGATCTCACTGAGCAAGTAACGAACAAAGTAAATGCATGAGGCTTGTGATGCTTCATGAGAAACATCAAACCCTCTAAAACACAAATTGATTCTACTTCTAATCCCAGTCAGGAGCTTGTGTTTGCGCTAAACTCAGCATGGCCTGAATTTGGTCAAAGGCAGTATTGATGCAAAAGGTCACAGTCTTGTTTTCAGAGTACCTGCAACATGAGTCAGTTCTCCTTCTGCCTCATGTTGCAGGTCAGTTGTGACAGCGGAGGACAGTGGGTGGGTGCTGTGTACATAAATACAGCTTTGTGGGGAAAGCCACACACCGCACAGACACAGGAACGGACAGCACCGCCTCCCACCAGCCACCTCCTCAATCACCCACCGGCTCAGTACTAAACTTGACACTGCCAGTAAACTGGATGGTGGAAATAATTGTTAATCCTTTGGTGATTGTTCAAATTAGAGCTCACATTGCAACAGTACTAGTGTGTCACATGTGGATAGTTTGCTTTCCATATGACTGAGTGCACTTTAGATAACTGACATTCAACAGTGTGCTATTTTAGTTTAATCCGAGGTTCTTTGGGAACTTGAAGATCTTTGGCATTTCTGCACTGAAATGTCTCGTTTATTATTTGCCCGTATCCAGACATTATTATATCTGTAATCTGCCAAAATCTGCCAAGTGTGGTAGGAATGTCTTTCAGTGGCATCTTCCTAAAATACTTAATTATTGTACCCATTGTTCCATATTTACTAGTTGCAATCAAACATACATAACTTGTCTACATACTATACCTGCACTGTACCACTTGCTGTTATTAAAATAGTCTTACTGCCTTGATAATGGCAAATGTAAAAAGCCAAATGAAATAAAACGTGTGCATACGTTGTGACAGCGGAGGCCACCATGTATGATCGTGGATCTGTTCAGTGACTTTCGTGATGGCTCCAAACTGCTGGACCTGCTGGAGGTGATGAGTGGCCAGCACATCGTGAGTCCTTTCTCTGCTCAGCCATTAGCATGTTTTCAGCAGCTGTAAAGCTCCGACTGACTGACTGGATGGCTGCTTGTGTTTTGCAGAGTCGGGAGAGAGGCAGAGGAATGTTTCAGCACAGAAGCAACATTGAGAAAGCCCTCTCCTTTCTGAAGAAGAAATCGGTAACTGTCGGCCAAACGTTCATCCAAAATTTATTTTTGCTATTAGACAAACCAGACATCGACAGATTTTTAGAAATTAATTTTAAAATTACTTTTAACACTGGTTTATAGTGAATATGAGTCTATTTCCTGACAGGCATGTTTTAAGGGAGAACATTAAAATTATTCCACAATTATAGTTTTCCCATCAAAATGTTTTAATCCAGACTTTGTGAGGGTCTAAAATATTTTCTGCTTTTCTCCTCAGATCAAACTGGTCAACATAAACATTCCTGACATCATTGATGGACGACCATCCATTATCCTGGGCCTCATATGGACGATCATTCTACAGTATCATGTGGGTTTCATGTGCACACTCCTTATTCTATTGAGTTTTCCTATTTTTTTTTCTGCTCACCTTTGCGACTTATATTTATCGCAGTCTTCAGAAATAAAAGTCATACTGATTATAAAAAAGCTTCTTTCTCAGAAATGTAGGTTCTAGTTTTCAGTTTGAAATGATTTCCTTGGGTCAGTGTTGCATAAAGGAGGAAATCCACACATTGGGCAAACTTATTTAAACTGAACATGGTTTCTAATGTTATTTTTGAAATGTGAAGTTTGTCATTTTCTGGATTGAGAGGGGTTTCCCCTTTTCTGTCTTTCTTTTGGATGGATAGATTGATGAACTTTATTAATCCCAAACTGGAAAATTCCCATTTTGCAGCACAGTGTACAGTTTTGTTCCATGTTGTACAATTTTTGTTTATTTGTATGTTATTACCTTCACTGTAGTTTCCAGTTATAAATGCTTGGGATGATAAACAGAAACTGAGTGGTGCTGGTTTTCTTAGATTGAGGAGTTGGCCAGCAGCCTGTCATTCGATTCACGCCAGTCCTCCATGGAGTCTTTGGCCACTCTGGACTCACGCTCCACCCTGTCGAGCCGGTCAGCCAGCAGCAGTCCTGTTCCTCCCAGAGGTTCACCTTTGCACAACCGCTTCAGGGTTTCTGCTAAGAAGGCCCTGCTGCTCTGGGTCCGGGAGCAGTGCCACAAGTAAGCATTAATGGGCAAAGCTCCAATAGACTCTGGTGTTGTGGACAAGTGATCCAAAGGGTGAACAGTCCTCCCACAAGGACCTCTTGGTCATCTCCAGGTCTGATATAGAGACCAGAACCTGATCAGGGCTTTATTGTTAGAAGCATCTTCGGGTATGATTGATTGTTATCTCCCACCGTTTGGCTTTCTCTGATTGGTTAGAGTTTGGTTAGCCTTTGTGAATTTGTTGACTCCCAGCAGTAGCAGTATCAAAACAGACACTAGTGCAGACAGTAGAGAGCACAGCTTTATCATAGCAGTAACAAAATGATTTGTTCCACTCAGAGCTGGATGCTCAATCAACGTGAAGGACTTCAAGTCAAGCTGGAGGAGTGGAGTGGTTTTCCTGGCAATCCTTTATGCTCTGCGCCCTGACCTGGTTGATCTGTCCAAAGCCAGAACCAGAACCAACAAACAGAACCTGGAGGAGGCTTTCCGCATCTCAGAGAGTGAGCTAAGGATCCCCAGGCTGCTGGAGCCTGACGGTGAGGAACTGAACCGAGTTTCAATCAACCACATCAAAAGAAAACACATGCACATGCTAAGACAATATAATATATAATCACTATTGGCTTTTTAAATTCTGATATAATGCATAGTTTAACATTTGACTCTAGATTGTGTTTTATGCACAGAGATTTATCAAGTTGCACAAGCATTTTGATATTTTCCCGACACAGATTCACAGCGATTGGCCATGTGGTTCACTTTTTATTTTGATTTATTAGCTGCAAACAGTCGTGCTTAGTTTCTTGAACACTGCAGTTTGTCCCCGAGTAACTTCTGGTGTGTTACAAACACTCTTTTCTAAATATGATTCATCAGTTTTTCTCACTAACTTTGTTGTGTAGCAATAATTGATTTGGTGCCATGTGAATCTTTGTGAAAGTGTGCAGAGCGTAGCTGAGTGCAGTGACTGAGCCATACCCAGCAAGCCTAAGGGCAAGTAGGATGACGCTCTGACAGTCTGCTGACTCTCTTGCTGCTTGTTTGCTTCAGTCTTTTATAAAACCCCCACTTGTTTCGCCCTGCTCTGCCTGTTAATTTATTAGCAGGCTTTTGTCAGCTGGAGGTTTTTAAAGGCAGAGCAGCTACACCTCCATTCCTCAGATTCCGTCGGTAAACTCCACCTGCTTCATGAACTTATTCAGCTGTTAGTCTAAACCTTTAGCAGTGGTATGGAGTAGTGTCAGGCTGATCATGGAGGACTGTGATGTCGATGCAGATGTGGACGTTCGAGACCCTGATGAGAAGTCCATCATGACCTATGTGGCTCAGTTCCTGCAGTACTCCAAAGACCTACCAGTGCCAGAGGAAGAAATGCAGGTCTGTATCACTGTATCATGTTCTGCACAAAGGTTTTAATGTCAGTGTTTGTTACTGCAAAGGTCTGATTGATGTTTGACAGATGCAGAATAGTGTGTTGGGTTTAGTTGATATCAGCTTCCAGTTAATCAGTTGGGCTTATATGCTTTTAGAAGTTGCATTGAAACAAACTGCAGCCTGCAGAGCACATGTTGTAGGACTCTTGTGCATGCACAAATACATGCACAAGCATTGAAGTTATTTTGTTTATCATAACATGTTGAGAAGTATTGTATGTGTCTGTTGTTGCTCATATCTGTACATTGTCATGCAGTTATTTGCCACCATCTGTTCATCTCTTTGACTGGTACTTTTCAGAATGTTTTCTTGGCTTCCTTTTGACGTCCTTTTCTCCTCTCATTTCTCTTTCCTTCCTATTTTCCTCCTAGACACAATATCTCACTCCTCCTAAAAGCCCTTCTCCTATCAACCTGCCTATTCACTACACTCCTGCTATTTCTGCTTCACCTCTGCGACAGGTAGACCCGACCAACACAGCACACCACGGTTTCACTCTTTTCCAATACTAACATTTTTGGGAATATAGATAATCACCTGTTTAGTGAACTATGCTAACTAAACTGGTTTGCAAATGTCAGTTGTATTATTGATGCGTCACACGGCATAAGTCTGCCACACCAAACCTTTGAAGCATCAGTAAAAAACTTTAGATTTCAATACATACACATTATAAGGTTGTGCCAGGAAAGCTTTGTTTATTTGCGATAACACTGCAGCTCCTTCAATTTAAAAACTCTGTTGCTTAAAGCCAAGGTTACCTTCAAATCACATGGTGGTTATACGCAGGACTGAGCATGTAGCGTCAAACTAACTTACCCTGTTCTCTGGGAAGAAATCCAAAACCACAGCAAGGGTGTGTTTCTCTGCCTCCCATGAGATGAATAAAAGCCAGCAATTCCACAGCAATTTCCTCACTGAGATCCAGATGGGTATCGCCTGTCACAGCTAATGACAGACGAGTTAGGGTGGACAGCACGTCGACAAGATATCGGCATGTTCACGTGCAGCTCCTGTAGACATTTATATTTTTAATCCATGCACTGCATTGCTACTGCATGTATGTACTGTAAGTGTTATTTATTTTGCAGTGTTTGTGCAAGATATATTGTAGGGTGGAGAAACCAGAATTCTGCAAAATGAATCAAATCTGAAAAACATCTGAAAATGCATCCAAGCATTGCACAATCAAACATCTCACAATAGAGCCTAAAGTATTCTCATTTACAGGAGAGACGGTGAATAAAATTGTACATGTTGCAATATTCTTATGAGTAAAAAACAACTTTATAGGCAGAACAGACTTGTGTAAGGGCTTGGTTCTCTGCTGTGCACAGGCTTGCCTCAAGCACAAGAAATGGCAAGCCAAGTGGCATTCAGTTTTATGCAAAATCTCTCATGACTAGTGCTGGTGGTTTGTGCAAAAGCTGATTGTTTGACTTGGTTGGTCTTTTCTAGTATTAAAGACACTGTTGTTTGCCTTAGTTTGCCACAACATAAACTGCTGGAACCTGTGAAACCTAAGAACAGCTCTTTCTCTACAGCTGTTTTGTTCTTTAACTTTTGGTTTCCATCATTTCTGGCTTCCACTCATCACTGTTCTTCCACTGGCCCACTTTGGTTTAGTTGATATAGATGATGAAGCACAGTCGCTGTTAGTGGCTCTTGAGTTTCCTCACCTGTAACAGTGAAGACAATGTTTAGCTTTTGACCTGTGTGGACAACATACCCAAATAAAACTAAATATCCCTGATCCCGTCTAACCCCGATAAAGATGTTTAACTTGAAATCAACTACTGGGTTTATCCTGGACTTTTTCAGTCTTCTCCAGTTGATGACTGGTGTTTCTGTTTCATGTTCCAAGGTGACACCAGATCGCAAGGCACAGGAAGTGACATGCTGGCTGGTTCAGGCCCACAATGAGCTGCTGGAGGGATGGGACTCCACAGAGGGTGAAAGCTACTCAGAGCGATACCATGTACGTTTGTGGCTATAAACCACCCTGAGAAGTTATGCTGAACCCTTGTGTTACCTGGAGTATTGTCACTGCACAAGTGTGATACATTGATATTGTATCATGGCAGTGATGTTTCAAATTATGTTTGTTGCTTTTAGTTACAAAACAAAATGTTGTATATCAATAATGTTATGCAGTAAAGGTGGATACTTGATATTTTACTATTGTATCTTTTTTTTTTGTTGTTGACCACTGAATTAAGATATTTTCCTCCCCTCAGGTCTTTCAGACCTTTCTGGTGTCCTTCAATGAACAGCGGCGTCCCATCATGCCGTTGTTGACAGCAATGAGACGAACCTCAAAAGTGAGCGAAGAGCAGCGGGCTCTCAGAGAGGCGTGGGACACCCTTACTGAAAAGGTCTCTTCCACCCAAACTTCTAACAACCATTTTTGATATTGATGCAGTTGAAAGAAATTCTTTGCTTTAATACTTTAAACAATGCCAATATCTTGAAGACGTGTCGCCAACAGCCACCACGTTTATCAATATGCATCAATGTGTCTTTTATTGATTTAGCTTCGAGAATATAAAATTGAGTTGGACACGAGTCTTCCAGCCCCGCTGGACTCGGTGGCCCGTTGGCTGCTGAGAACAGAGGGGGCTCTGGCTGAGGAGGAGGGTGACCCTCAGGACCATGGCCGTGCTGCTGACGAAGCCAGGGAAAAACAGGAGCTGCTCAAAGTGAGTATTTTTTTCTTTCCCTCCAGAGAAATTGTTCAGAGTGTTGACATCTAAATGAATAAATGTGCCCTCTGCTGAATATTGCTGCAGGTTTGCCTGGAGGAGATGCCGCAGCAGCTGAAGACCTTCCAGTCCTTCCAGAACTTGGACGAGTATGGAAACATGACGGTTCCTGTTGACAAGATGGATGAGCTAAAGAGGAGGTACTTTTTCAGAACATGATTTTATAAACACTTACAGCACAGGATCCGTGCTACACTGCAGTATTAAACGTGTCATTATTATACTAATGATTAAGTTTGTCGTTCTCCAATAGGAAGTTGAAATTTTGAGCTTTGATGTTAGTTTTTCTCACTTACCTGGAACAAACAACAGACTTTTCTGTCTTCTCTTTTTTTTATTTTCATGCACTGTTTGAGCCTGAATATATGTGATGTCTTCACCAGGTTCACAGGTGTGAGAGTGAATGCTAAGTACCATGGGATCAAGCTGGAGTACCGGGAGCACCGCCACACAGTTTTAGATCTGTTGGGGCAGATCAGGACCAAGCTGCGGATCTGGAAGAGACCTTATATCTCCCCAGAGGCTGTCAGGGTGTTGCTGCAAGAGTGGCATGTTAGTAGTTATTTGTTCAGATTTGTTTAATAGTTGGGAGTGGTTTGAATAAAACACTATGTTGGTGCTGCGCACACTATAGATGTTTTGGGGAATAATCCTAATAGTGTCCTGGTTGTGAGAATGTGATGGTGACATGCTAAATGTGTTAAATATGCTAAATGTTAGCATGCAGCATAGCATGTTAATTGTTTATTTTAGTCTCTTCCCCATTAGCTTCTGTAATAGCATTTTCTGATCTTTCTGGGATTTGTGCATGTTTATGCATGGCTATGTATGTATGCTGCACATTTATCATAAGGCTAAACATGGTGACATTAACCTTAGCAGTAGGAAGTTATGCTACAGTCCACATGTCCTCACCTGGCTGCTGTAAAGAGCACAACCCTAATGGCTGTAGACTTAAAACTATCTTCTTTTCATCCATAGGAGCTGGTCAACACACAGGAGCTCCCTTCTTTGTTGGAAGCAGCTCTTCATAAGCTGAAGCAGGTTTCTGAGAAATATTCAAGTAAATCTGCCCTGGGTAAGTGTCGTGTGACTTTGTGACAGACATCTATACCTAACTGATTAAAGAACCTGGAATTTATATCAACAGATCTAACAGTCTTACTGTTGTATGTGCTTACCTGGTTTTCTGCTGTTTTCCTTTGCTCCTCAGCTGCAGATTACAATCACGTCAGTCAGCAGGTCAAGCAGCTGGAGGAGGACGCTGCTGTTGTTTTGGAGGAGGTGACCAAAGCCAAGAGCACCATGGGACGGGTCCTGTCTGCCTGGGACTCCTACAGTGACCATCTTAGTTCCCTACAGGCTTGGCTGGAGCAGGACTCTGGAACACTCAGTCATAGCCACAGACCAGAGGTACTGTAGATACAATAGAGACAAACAATATTTTGTAGAAAACCTGAATGCAACAATGCCGGTCCTTCTGGTTTGCTTCTTTTCTTTTGAAGCAAACCAGCTACGCTACAAATAGCTACATCTGCATGCACGTTTACTCATTCCATTTTACAAATAGTGAAGAATTAACCAGAACTCCTGCAGCAAACAGACAAATGAGCCGTTCTTCAAATGTTAAGATTGTCACTTTTTATTTCATTAACTTCCAATTAGGGGAAAATCAGTATTTGAAGCATGTGCACAGATTTCTGTTGAGATCAACAACTTAATTAGGTCAACTATTTGCTACTGCAGCCAGTTCTTTGCTCCACCGATTACATCTCAACGAGACATTCAGCCTTCCTACAGACCAACTCTGCATTTAAAGAAATAATCATGCGAACACAGAGATGTATAAATTATAGATTATTATCTCTTCAGTATTCCTTCTGCCTCTTGATTCAGATTGTTATGTTTGTTAAGGTGACGCCAGAGTCTATGGCTGAATGGGCTTCCCGACAGGCCCACCTGAATGAAGTGGGTAACTTTCTGATCGAATCAACGGACCCTCAGACCAGCAGGAGCCTGGCAGAGGAGCTGCGCAGACTTAACATGCACTGGGCTGAGTTTGTCAAGAGAAACACGTTTGTAAGTTACTGAACAAGGAAAACCTGGTTGGTGAGAAACACTGAACCCTGAGCCAATGTCCTTCGTTTTGCTTAGCTCTCAGGCACTAAGTTCTCTTTCCTGTCATGGTGCTGCAGCACAAGGTGGAACCAGTGAAGAAGTTGTGTTTCTGCCCAACTTATGACTGAAACATGCATTTGCTTTTCAAATGAGCTGTTAGTTTATGTCACATATTTCACGAATGAACTGCAGATAAATATGATCATATATTTCACAGAGCATGCACTATATTTCTTCCTACATACCGAACTTTTTGTAGAGCTATTTCTTTATCAGGATGAGTCGTTTTGACGTCCTAATTTGCTTCTGTGTTTATTTCCTGTAATGACTACGAAGAGCAGAGATTTTACCTTAATGTCTTAAGCCTTTGGAATTGAACCAATATCTGTCCCATTGTTAAAAATGCTCCCACAGTGGAATAATAAGGAGTGGCTTCAGGTTTGAAACTGCTGCTCCACCTATGTTTTTTTGTCTGTCAACAATTAGAAATGCAGTGCTTTTTATTCTTTATATTGGTTGCATACTACTAAATGAGTCAGAGTCAGACTATTGCATCTAATCCACTGTGGTGCTGATACACAAGACATTTAATGCTGGAATGAATTACTGCAGCTCAAACACATCCCTGTAACCAGCTTTTGTTGTCTCATATTGAGCTTTTTTTGTAATTCTTATGTTTTTAGGGCAATGTGGCTGAGGCTAATGCTAACGTTCAGGCCAGAGTCCAGGACCCACAGGCTCTGATCAAACAAGCCACTCTCATTCTTAAAGAGCCTGTGGAGGTAATGGCAGGTCCTTTGCGAACCTACAGAAAAAGAATCCAGGTAAGACCAATGGGATCATTAGCCAACTATTTGTTTACACTATTATTAGTTTGCTCTACAGGGCCAGAAATACTGACTGTTGCTTTCTTCTCTTCAGTTCATAATGAAGAAAATAAAAGCTGTGGATCTGGATGCTCCCTCCGCAGAATGCCCTGCAGATCAGCTACAGAAACTGAAGCTCGCCATACCTGAAGTATGAATAATATTATTTCTTTTACACCCTTCACTCAGCTGTGTTTAGCAGCACAGCATCTTTGTTTTGCTCCTGGCAGCTACAGTTTGTGGATGTGATATTTATAAGTTAACCTGCTCACGTCCATCGCTAATGTCACCAGGTGATGCAGACTCTGTTTGAGGCAGAACAGGTGTGTGCTGAGCTGCAGCACAGTGTGTCGGGTCTGGACAGTCGCCTCGCTGAACTCCTGCACTGGGAAGCAGAGGCCAGGGAACTCTACCAGCTGCTGAGGGCCTCACAGCGACAACAGCGGGGCCAGGACCCGCGAGTCAGGGTAAGGTGATCCACGATGGGCTGTTCTACTTTATGTCCTTTCATAAAGAAACACAGAGGTCATAAAACATGATTTATTTTTGCAGGTCCTGATTTCCCGTGGTTTACAGATGGAAGGTCAGGTGGTAACAGAGGAACAGGACCTGCAGGTGATGGTGATGGCAAATCAGAAAAACTCTCCCATCCAGTACCTCCACGCCGCCACCATGCAGGACAGAGTGCAAGCTGCTGTTGCTCAATCACAGGCCAGTTGTCATTTGGAAAGGAGCATCCTGTTGAATTTTGTGTGTTATGTAGTTGGGACAGTAGGAAAGGACTCAGCAAGAGAAATAAAGCAGATTTTGATGTAATATATTCACAATGTCAGTTTTTATAACAGATGTAACTTCAATTCCAGGAAGCCATAGGTATGCTGAGCAGCCTGGGAGCCAGAAGAGACCGGAGCAGAAGCCCTCCAGAAGGACCACCGCCATCAAAAATCTTTATCGAAGCTAAAGAAAAGTCTCAGCATGTGAGACCTTCAGACACCAGGCAGCCAACTCAGCAAAGGGAGAAAAAGTTAGTTGCTCGTCAGTGTCACGGATCCTTTGTGCCAAAGATTGTGGTGCAGGAATGCAGAGAACAAAAGATGATCTCTCCCCCGATGCCGTATACATATGCCCAAGCTGTGATGCAGAACAGGACAAAGTCAAAGACACAAAGCCACGCTCAGGTATGGCAGGAGACCGCTGCACAAAAACAGCCGCAGACCCAGGCACCGCAGAAACTGCTGCTGCAGCAGCAACAGCTTAACACACTGTCGGAAAAAGAGGCACAACAGCAAGAACCAAAGCAGAAAGCACAGGAAGAAGTGCAACATCAGAAGCTGATGCAAACACAACAGCAGCAGCAGAAACAGGAACTGCAACATGTTGAGCAGCAGGTAGAAATGCATCAATATCAAGTTCAGCAGTTTATGGTAACTCATACACAGGTTGAAACACAAGTCAAACACACACCAGAACCTCAGAAGGAGACGTCGTCTCAACAAGGTGTAATGAAACCAACCACAAGCTCCCAGGAGCTTCAAAGCAGGAGGGCTCAGGCCATGAAAAATCGGCCCTGGCTTCAGAAACCAGGCTCAGGAGAGCATGAAACTCCAGTTCTTTATTCCGAGCAGGATTCCTTTCAGCTTCCAGCTCAGACTACACAGACACAGCCGAATTCAGACAGAGAAATGGTATCGATTCAGGTTGTTCATCAGCAAACAATAACTCCTGGGCCTCTGCCTGCGACATATACCAAGACTATTAGCCAGTCACAGCAACAGCAAAAAGAGGAGCCTCAAAATATAGCGCAGCAGCTGCGAAAACATCAGCAGCACAAGCAGCAACAACCACAGAAACAACAAAAACAACCACAGCTACAAGCTGATTCAGACACCAAGGCTAAACCCCAGGCTCTAAGCACGACTCAGTCTCATCCACAAACAAAGCCCCATCAGTCACAGCCCCAGCCTATGGTTCAGACTGCATCTCAGACGGTCATGCAAGTGCAGTCCACAAGGGAGTCCAGCCCCACCACAGACAGCCAAAAGCCACTGAAGACCATGTCACAAAACAGAGTGAGCCAAGCTCAGTTAGAGACACAAGTTGTTCCACAGCCCCACGGCCCGGTGAGGACACAGTTATTGGCCCAGTCACAGGCACAAACACAGGTCCAGCCCCAGGGTCAGACTCACTCCCAAATATGTGCCCTCTCTGAACTTCTGCCAGGTATGCAGCCACCATATCAGCTCCAGGGTTTAGCCCATGGTTCAGCTGTTGCTCAAGTACAGACATGGCCTGAGGTCGGACCCTCTTCCCCTAGGCAGGTTCCACTGCAGACCCAAATTCAGCCACCTGTGCCATCTCACATTCAACTTCGTAGTCATCCACAGTCATGGGCTCCTGTCAGAGCCCCTTCCCCTAATCCACCCACACAAATCCAGCCACAGCCCCACACACAGTCAATACCCAAGCCTCAGACCCATCCTCAGTCAATGCCCCAGCCTCAGACCCATCCACAGTCAATGCCCCAGCCTCAGACCCATCCTCAGTCGGTGCCCCCGTCTCAGACCCATCCTCAGTCTGTGCCCCAGCCTCAGACTCATCCTCAGTCGGCACCCCCGTCTCAGACCCATCCTCATGCAATGTTGCAGTCTCAAACCCATCCTGAGTCAAAGGCCTGGCCTCAAAGCTCTCCTCAATCGATGGCCAAGCCTCAAACCCATCCCCAGCCGAAGGCCCAGACAAAAACCCATCCCCAGCCGAAGGCCCAGACTCAAACCCATCCCCAGCCGAAGGCCCAGACTCAAACCCATCCCCAGCCGAAGGCCCAGACTCAAACCCATCCCCATCCAAAGGCCCAGACTCAAACCCATCCCCAGCCAAAGGCCCAGACTCAAACCCATCCCCATCCAAACGTCCAGACTCAAACCCATCCCCAGCCAAAGGTCCAGACTCAAACCCATCCCCAGCCTAAGGTCCAGACTCAAACCCATCCCCAGCCTAAGGTCCAGACTCACACCCATCCTCAATCAGTTGTCCAGACTCAAACCCATCCTCAGCCGATTGTCCAGACTCAAACCCATCCCCAGCCGATTGTCCAGACTCAAACCCATCCCCAGCCGATTGTCCAGACTCAAACCCATCCCCAGCCTAAGGTCCAGACTCACACCCATCCTCAATCAGTTGTCCAGACTCAAACCCATACTCAGCCGATTGTCCAGACTCAAACCCATACTCAGCCGATTGTCCAGACTCAAACCCATCCCCAGCCGATTGTCCAGACTCAAACCCATCCCCAGCCGATTGTCCAGACTCAAACCCATCCCCAGCCGATTGTCCAGACTCAAACCCATCCCCAGCCGATTGTCCAGACTCAAACCCATCCCCAGCCGATTGTCCAGACTCAAACCCATCCCCAGCCGATTGTCCAGACTCAAACCCATCCCCAGCCGATTGTCCAGACTCAAACCCATCCCCAGCCGATTGTCCAGACTCAAACCCACCCCCAGCCTAAGGTCCAGACTCAAACCCACCCCCAGCCTAAGGTCCAGACTCAAACCCACCCCCAGCCTAAGGTCCAGACACAACCCCACCCCCAGCCGATTGTCCAGACTCAAACCCACCCCCAGCCGATTGTCCAGACTCAAACCCATCCCCAGCCGATTGTCCAGACTCAAACCCATCCCCAGCCGATTGTCCAGACTCAAACCCATCCCCAGCCGATTGTCCAGACACAACCCCACCCCCAGCCGATTGTCCAGACTCAAACCCACCCCCAGCCGATTGTCCAGACTCAAACCCACCCCCAGCCGATTGTCCAGACTCAAACCCATCCTCAGCCGATTGTCCAGACTCAAACCCATCCCCAGCCGATTGTCCAGACTCAAACCCATCCCCAGCCGATTGTCCAGACTCAAACCCATCCCCAGCCTAAGGTCCAGACTCAAACCCATCCCCAGCCTAAGGTCCAGACTCAAACCCATCCCCAGCCTAATGTCCAGACTCAAACCCATCCCCAGCCTAAGGTCCAGACTCAAACCCATCCCCAGCCGATTGTCCAGACTCAAACCCATCTTCAGTCTATGACCCGTCCTCAAGTCCATGCTCAGTTAGTGGTCCAGGCTCAAAGTCATCATCAATTCGTGGCCCATCCTCAAATCCAAGCCCAATCAGTACTTCAGGCTCAAACCCATGTTCAGCCAGTGGCCCAAACAAGTCAAACTCAACCTCAACATCAAACCCAAGCGCAGCCTGTAGTCCACCATCAGGGTCGTTCCCAGCATATGACTCAGTATTCCACACATGTTCAGCCACACATCCAGCATACAGGCCAAGGTCCCCAGGGTCAGCTACAGGCGTGGGTTCAAGTCAAAGGCTCATCCTCTATGTCTGTCCAGCATCCACAGGCTACAGCACTTCCACAGCCTTACAAGCAGGATTACTCACAGACTCAGACTCCACCCCAGCAGTGGACACCCAAACAAGAGCGAGAAATTCAAGCCATTCCCCAACAGTATCCTCAGCAGATGGGTCAAGCTCAACAGTCTCAGGCTTATCCAACAGTTCAGGCTCTTCCACAGTGGCCCCAAACTGGAATCCAGGAAGGACCTCAGATAGGGACCCCTGGGTATTCTCATATAGGGACTTCTTATGCTCAGTCTCAAATGCAGCCACAAACCCAAACCCAACCCTGGGCTCAAACACAACCCCAAACAAGGCCCCAGAGTTCCATGCAACAGCTTCAGATAGGATCTTATAACATGGTTCGTATGCAGACACAGCAAGGACAAGGTCAGCAACAGACATGGGCTCAGGGACCACCACAGTTCCAGCCTCAACTTTTTTCCCAGCCTCAATCACAACAGTATCCACAGGTTCAGGATCAACCACAAACTCAGCCTCAAATCCAATCTCAGATACCTCTCCAGCTGCAACCACCACCCCAAGCCCATCCTCAGCTTCCCTTACAACCCCAGATTTCAACTCAGCTGCAGGCTCCACCCCAAACTGACACCCAGGCACATCAGTCAGTACCAGTAAAATCCAATGCCCAGACTCAGCAGGCCCACTGTAGTCTTGAATTCCAGCAGTTTCTTCCACAGCCCAAACATCAAGCCCAGCAGCAACTGCAACAGAAGATTCCAACTCAACTGAAAAGTGAATCACTTTCACAGCCCAAACCTCTGGGCCAATTAGCACCACAACCCAAGGTTCAGTCACCATCTCAAACCCAGGTTCAGTCACCAACCCAACCCAAGCCAGAATCACTGCCTGAGCTGCTGTTGACACTGCCCAAACCTAAGGCCGAATCACATATTCAGATCAAGCCACAGGCACAAACAGCATCACAACCTGAGGCTCAGTTACCAACTGAATCCAAAATCCAAAAGTGTCCATCCCAACCCAAGGCCCAATCAGTGTCGCATCCTAAACTTCAGACACAATTGCCACCACAGCCCGAAGTTTTAGCTCAGTCAGCACCATTACCCAATTCCCAGAAAACACCACAGTCTCCCCAAAAGGCAAGACATCAGACCCAGTCCCTTCCACAGTCAAAACCTCCAACCCAGTCTCCTCCACAACCCAAAGCTCAACAGCCCCAAACCATTCTGCTCTCTCAGGTCCACGTTCTGCCTCAGTCCCAGGCTGACTCAGCAGACATTTCCTTTAAACCTCCAGCCCTGGCTCAGGCTCCTCCCCAGGCCTACACAGAGGCTTATGCCAAGGCCCAAGCATTGGCCAGGAATGGCTTTGAAGAGGCCAAGCACTGTCTGCAGGAGCACATCCTGGAAGCCATCAGCGTCTTCAAAGACAAACGCATTTCACCCGAGCAAGTATCAGTGAAAGAGGTAAACCAGATACTCCTCTCTGATTTATAGAAGTCTTTATTAAGTCTGTTTTGATACATGCATCACAATCATGTTTGTGCCTTTCCCCTCAGGAGACTCTGAGGACATTGGACCCAGAGTTGCTGGAGGAGTTCCTGAGAGCAGCCAAAGGCATGGAGGCCTTTTGTACCCCCTCACAGCTCAGAGACTTGGAGTTCTTCACCCAGTCTGTCAGAACACAATGGGAGGTAAAACACAGATTCACCTACTGTAGGTTTGTTGAGTTAATGTGTGAGATTTTAACTGCTGTCTGTAGACAAGTGTTCAGATTAGGTATGTCACATAATTGCTTGAGCATGTTTTTAAACCATAAATAACCATAAATAAAATTAAAAGTGTTGTAATGTTTCCCGCCTTTGTCAGCTTTTTTAGATATGATGTCAGCAAACTGCTTAATCACATGTATATAAGGCATTCATATAGTAAACCTTTTCATGAATACTGTTTTCCAACATGTCATGTGGGTTTTTGAATCAATCTATTTTATCTCCTAGGCTGTGAGAACTGAGATCTCAGACTTTTTGCAACAAATACAGTTTGAAGTAACAAGGAAAGACTTTAATGCAGCTGCCCTGCAGTGTGAGATGCACTTAAGCTCCCCATTAGAAAAACAAGCCCAGGTAGCTAAATAACTGCAACCAAGCTCTGGCAGGTGTGCGTCTGAGGACGACTATCCAGCCAGTTAATCTGCTCTTTTTATCTAAGCCCTTTTCCCCTCCTTCTCCTTCTTTTTTGTATGCCTTCAAGGAGCCTGTCAATGGGACATGGTAAATGTGACACCTCCTTCTAGTTTCTCTTTAAGAGAGTGCTGTTTTGGCTGGGGTGTGTTTACACTACCACACAACATTGTTGAGAACTTTGATTATGGGTCAAAAAAGACAACACAAAAAGCTAATATAGATGGAAGTCAGTTACACTCGTACACAGTATAGATGACAACACATTTTTTAGTAAAAGATAAAAACAGCATTCTTTTATTTTTATGTGCATTGTTGGCTTCTGACATCTGGGGGTTGTCTTGTGTGTTGTCTTTCCAAAAATGATAAACCAGTGATATTTAAGTTTGTGCATATTTGTAATAATCAATAAATCAACCCAAAAATACCCTAAAACCTGAACTGAAACATCACAGGTCTGGGTTTAACTGGCTGCAAATGCAGTGATAACCATACCTTTATGCTCACTCTTTTAACTGGTCATTGTTTACCAGGCTTGCTTCTCAGAGGAGGGCAGCTTTGCCCAGGCAGGGCAGCACCTCGAGGCCTTGAAGGAGCTGTGTGATACCCTGAGTCCCGAGGATGCTCACTGCTTGGCCCAGGCTCAGCTCAGGGAATGTGAGAAGAGGCTGGCTGCCATCCAGCGGCAGTTCAGTGGAGACCAAGATGCACCACTCCCTGATTCTAGGTAGGATATTCTGATGAGTGAGTCCTCAAAACAGTAGCAAGTGAGCACCCGAGAAACAGCTGGTCCCAGTCTCATAGTCATAAAAAATAATTTGATGGGATTATGGAATCCGAGAAGAAGAAGGTGCAGTCTGGAGTTTTAAATGACTTTTCAGGCATGAAATCCTTCAAAAACATCAAATAATCCACTCCCACTTGTGACTGTTAAAGAACCGGTTAAGATCGTAGACTGGTTCAGAAATTCTGACCCTCATGTCTTTTTCCCAGGATTCCTGTTGCCTTCACTGAAGCTCTGACCACACCGAAGGAGCCCACAAAACCAAATGACAAACCTCAGATCTCAGCTGAGGTATGACCCGCTCTTGTTGAAACCATGACCTGATCAGCTTTAACTTAAATAGATGTCCCTTAAAAATCTTTTTCCAGGGAACATTTTCAGACCATGTCAGACATGTATCACATTATTATGTTCGTTTATTCCTGAATACTGATCACCGTCTTTTACAGCCAACCACAAACATCTCCAGAGGTCTGAAATAACAGATAATGTGCTATTCCTGTGTTTCAGTTGTCCCAAGTCACAATGAAGACAGTGAGTGGGGAGAAGAGGGAGGTTGAAAAACAGACATCAGTGGAGGAAGAAGCCACCAAAAAGGAGGCTTTAGAAAGGTAGCCTGAAAACAGTCTAGACTTTGATAAGCTAACAGTTAGAGGGCATTGATTTAAGAAATAGTTTGGATATTCAGTGTTTAAGTTGCCTTTCTTTGCTTTCCAGATATGAGATTTGTAAGAAGAATCTGCAAACACAACTGGCTAAAAATGAACAGAGCATCCAGGATATCCCCTCTGACTCTGTCTCTCTTAAGGGGCTACACACACGGCTGCAGGGAATTCAGGTACAACACAAGTTTGTGTGTGTCAAAACAGAAAATAAAAAACACAGCATATTTCTTTCGATGTCTGCTGTTGACATTTGTGTCTGTGTGATTTATACAGTGTTTGAGGCAGGAGACAGAGTCTCTGTGGTCTGAGTATGCAAACCAGTGCTCTCAGTGTTCCAAGTTGAGTGGAAACACTGGTCTGGAGCAAGAGAAGGCAGAACTACAGGAACAGTGGCGCAGTCAGCAGTCTCACCTTCAGAGGCGGGGCAGCTCTCTGGGCACTGCCCTAAGACAGATCGACTCCACTGAGAACCACATGGTGGACTTCACCGACCGCCTCGACCGTTACATCAGACAGCCCAAAGACATCACTGTGTTCACTCTCACCAACAGCAACATCCTGAAGGATATTAAGGTCTGCTATTTGGCATTTACAGAATGTGTTTCATGTACTAGTAGCCTTCAGCAGTAGTCCCTTTGCAGCATTATGCAGTAGTACTACTTCATGAATGCATAGACATAAAGTAGAAAGGTAAATTTACTGTCAAACATAAACGCTGGCTACAAAACGTTCCTGTTCAGTGTGTGAAAGAAAACTCCTCTGTGTTCAGCCTGAATGTACATAACATTGTTTGTAGCTCAAGCAGCTTTGGCAGAAAAATGTGCATACTGATCTTTGAAACCAGCTCACACTTTGCTGTCATCTCATCTCACACTACGCCTGGTCTCCTGTTTGATAGGAACTGGATGACAACATCCAGAGCGAGCTGGACCAGTTGTCCCGTCTTAGCTCTGAGTCTAGTGATCTTGACCCCAGAGACTGCTTCCCTCTGTCCCGTGAGGTTGAGACCCACAAGAACAGCCTGGATCAGCTCCGACAGCAGGTGCAAAAGAGCGAAGCAGCTGCCCGTGCCCTTGACCGATTCCTTATGTCTCTGCGTACTGTGGATGAAGACATTTCTGGAGTCCAATGCGCCCCCTGCAGTGATGCTATGGTGCTACAGGACTCTTGCTCTAAGTTGACTCTGATCAGGCAGGGCATCGACAGTCTGAAAGACAAGGCACCTCAGCTGGACCTGCTGCTGCAGGGGGCCAGGCTAACAGTCACCAGGGATGGTCTCCCTGCCTCCTGCCTGGACATGGTGACTGCCCTGATGAGGAAGCTGGAGGAGGCTGACAGTGGGCTGGTCAGCCAGCAGCAAGACCTCAAAAAAGACACCCAGAGCAAATCCCTGGGCCTTAGGAAGAGGGCACTGCTGGGGGAGCTGAGGAGACTGCAAGACACGATTGAAACTCAAGGTCTCAAGGAGCCCACCATGCCTGCTGTGCAGCACAGGTGTGTGATGTGTATCTTCATCCAATCCAGTCTATTCTTATTTTGTTATGTCTTCCTAATTGTTTTGGTCAAGACTTATAATGTCATGTCAACATGTTATGTTTCATGTCAATGGTATGTAACACAGACAGTGCCCTAATAGTCATCTTGCATTTCCAGGTTTCGTGCCCTGTCAGATTTGGAGGGCCAGCTGCAGACCCAGCACACTGAGCTCCAGAACATCCGTGAACTGCAAGAGAACCAGGGGGGAGGAGAAAACCTCCTGGAGGAGTTGGAGACTCTGTGGAAGGAGACTCAAAAAGGTTTTTCTGACAGGTGGGTTATGCAGGAGTAGCATGTTCAGCAGAAGTAACGAGAAGAAATGAAGCTATAAGGAATAACCGATACGTCCGACCTCTCCGCTGACGCACTTTAGCTCAGACTGAGCTACATATGTACTGCAGCTGTAAATAGACAATAAGTATCACCACAATTAGCTAATAGTCACCATAGCTTCCAATGGATCAGAATGTCTTCAATAATAGTGGTATTGAGGAGTAGTAATTAAGTAATTCATGTGAGCTCTTTAAACAGTTGCTCATACAGGTGGATGTATGGCCAACAGAAAGACGAGCCATCGCTTACAATCCACTCTGTTGTTTTATTTCTTTTACAGGAAGAAGCAGTGCAGCGTACTTCTGGAGCTTCTGAAGAAGTTTCAGACCTGCCGCAGCCACCTGAGCAGCACGGTGCAGCGAGCAGAGCAGGCGATCAGTGATCAGGCTTCCTACATGGGCAAGGACAACCTGCAGAGAAGTATCACCAAAGTAAGGCCACCAAACATTTCCATCTCAACATTTGTCTGTTGAGGAAACAGAGCAGTCCACATTTGAGATCACTGTGTTCAGATGTTATATGTTAACGTGTGAACACTTCTCCAGCTCCGTGATATTAAAGAGGAGCTGGGTGGCCTTAGGGAGCACATGGAAGAGATGAGAGGTGTTTGCCGACAGTTGCAGTCCCAGCTGAAGACGTTCCCAGACTGCAGTGAGACTCCCTTTGAAGCAGAGGCTGACGCACTGATGGACACCTGGCTGGATGTAAGCATCTGCTCATGGTGCATTTCCCTAGAAAGTATTTTTAGAACAGACTCCAGGAGAATTCTGCTAAACTTGCTGAGGAAACCAGCAGATCAAGAAAGATTTTTACCTCTGGATTGTGCACCATTGAAATTATAATTACTACATAAACCGTAGCTGTGACTGTGGCCAAATATTGTTGCGTTTTGGTGCTGTACAGGTGACTGAGAAGACTGATGCGTACGTGGATAACCTCCAGGTGGGGCTGGAGCTGTGGGAGAAGCAGCTGATGCTGGGCAGAGAGGTGGATGGCTGGGCAGGAGCCAAACTGACCCTGTTCACAGAGAGCCATCACTTCCAGAATGAGCAGCAAGTGCTTGCCGTGAGGGTAAAGTTTCTTTAGGAGCAAATTCATTTTAAGGACATATTTAACCATTCAGATACTTCACTATAAGGAGGCTTTAGGTTCATATACATAGAGTTCCGGGTCATACCAGGTGGTCTACTAAACTAAATGAAATGATCATTGCTGTTTTATAGGATGAGATTAGTGCCAATGAGGAGAACATTGAACATTTCCACAGAAAGTCTGTAGAGATCCAGGAGATGCTGCAGAGTCAGGAGGCTCCACTGGAACTTCAGGTAAGTTCAAACATTGACCTTATTCCCTGTTTGGTTACCATCTAAATCTAATGCTGGTGCTGTACTCTGGTTACTAGACCGAATATGTGTTTCTGTTCTCTATCTTCTTTACTATGATTTTATTAAGGTGATTGAAACTCAGCTGAGGAAGAGGATGGAGCAGGTGAAGGAACTGTTTACCGACTGTGCTGACGTCTTTGAGGAGCTTCTAGCTGTGAAGAAACACCTTGCTGAGAAAATAGTGGCGTGCCAGCTGGCAGTAGAGAACATCCAGAGTTCTGTCAGTAAGGTTGATGCCTCAGGACCAAAGGTCGAAACCCAGATAGAGGTACGCAGCTGTTTGGTGCTGTAGTTCTGCTGTTGCTGGAATAGCAGACGTTTTTACCGTTCTATCTCTCGTCCTCATCAGGATCTCTGTGATGATCTGGAGACTCAGGAGAAACAGTCTGAGGATGTGTTGAAGGAGGTGGGGTTGGTTTCCAGCATGGCCAATCCTCAGGTGCTGGAGGCACTGTCTGTTGACTGCCTCAAGCTGAGGGACGCCATCTCTCGAACCAAAGACATGATCCACCTGAAGAGAGAGGAGAGAGACAAAGGTCTGCTCAAAGTCATCATAGGTTAGTCCTGAGTTTCTCACATTTATGCACTGTGGGATAAAACATCATCTTTTTAAACCTAGTTTTTTTTTTTACTGTTTCGTTTGTGTTGTTTATTTTATATACTAACATTTCTTATTTTCTTCAGTTGAAAGACAGTCATTCGAGCAGTGGTTCCAAGACTTGCAGCTGTCCCTTAATGAGTGTTTTGAGAACCCTGAGAGTAGAACAGATGTGGAAACATCTCTGCAAAGACTGATCGTAAGTGTATTTCTGAATGGATGGACACAGTAGTGGTTATTGGAGCGACAGACATGTTACTGATCTTCGGTTTCTCTTGTATCCATCAAGGGTTTCTTAAAATGTAAGGATGCAGAGAAACGTCTGGACCAGCTGAGGGATCAGCTGGAGCGGGGCAGACAACAGATTCCTGGCCAGCAGCTCTCTGAGCTCAACAACTGGCTGAAGGAGCAGCAGGAGGAGGTGGTCACATTCAGAAACCACTGCCACAACAGGCAGAAACAAATGGAGTCAGTCCTCAGTGACTTGAACAGGTAAATACTTTCCTCAGAGGGTCATTGGAAATGTAGTTCATCTTTCAATACATGCGATTACAAAAGTGTAAGACATCGCCTAAGCTAAGTGACTTATCCTTTACTTGCCCTTTGAAAATTTTGTTCTCTAGTCTACAAAAGCACCATGACAGTTTCCGTGAGTGGCTGCAGACCAAAGAGACCCAGTCTGTGGTATCAGACAGAGTCAAACCTCTTCTCAAAGATCTGCAGGATGAAAGGTAATCTCCAACATTCACACACAGATATGGAAATATCCCAGTTCATATGTAGAAAAGACACAATGCTATTTATTGTTCCAAGGATTCAAATGGCATTAAGGTGCAAAATTGAGAAATCACCTGCTTAACTTTTTGAACCACTTATGACTGACTGACTGACTGATACAGAGAGTGGATTTTTAAATGTGATTTTTAAACAGTTGTCACAAATATTATATCTGATAATAATGAGTAAAAACACAAATACAGAAATATTTAAAATTTAAATTAGGTAAAAAGAGTGAAATTAAAAAGTATGAATAAATATAGATATGTGAATCAGATTCACCACATCTGTCTCTTCCACTTTTCTTGTATACCTCATGTCTCTCTTTCCACATGACAGTGGTCGAGCTGAGACCCTGAGTGAGCAGTTAGCGTCGATACGCAGACAAGGCGTCAGAGCCGATAGTCTCCTGAAAGACGGCGATAACTTAATACAGCGCTACCGAAACCTAAAGGCTAGGCTGCAGAAACAGGTGGAGGCCCTGGAGGTGCACAACAGGTTTGTTACCCAGGCTGAGAGTACCAGGACCTGGATCACTGACCTTCTTCAACCCCTGACCTCTCCTGTCAGAGACACCCACGCTGAGGAGATGAAGTGCCAAGCACAGGTCAGTGAAGTTGGGGGGTAAACCCCATCAGCACAGAATATGGTAAAATGAATTGGTCATTTCACAAGTGGATATTTTAAGTTGTTAGTGGCGCTAAATGAAAATCAGCAATCGCCAAAGTCACTAAGGTTGATCCCAGGGGAACACCACCCAGTGGTTGTACTAAACCAACAGATGGACTGACTGATGGTTGCCATTCTTAGATACATGTGGCTGATGTGGCAAAAAATGTTCCAGAAGATTTCAGCATTTCTCTTGTTATGCCATCAGACCATCCTGAAGTCCAAACCAGAGGGAGACTCGAAGGTGAACAACCTGAGAAGTCAAAGCCAGAGTCTGTGTGAACAGGAGGACCTGGAGGAGAGCAAGAAAGAAGATGTTCAGCAGTCGGTCAGAGAAACAGAGAAGCAGTGGAGGGCAGCTCTGCAGACAGCTGAGAAGGTTCTCAACCAGGCTGAAGCTCAGACACTGTTAAACAAAGACTTAGACATTTTCAAATCACTGAATGAAAATGTTCAGTCCTGGATTAGAGACCAGAAGCAGAACCTGCAGTCTGTTGGTGGTCACATGCAAGTTGAGGAAAAGCTACTTATTGCACAAGTGAGTTTAAAACTACAGATCTGTTTGTTAAGGCTGTGGTGGGTTGGAATTTGTAGAACAATTTGTGAGGGTGTGTTTTTTAACGATTAAACCAAAGTGATTATATAGAGAAATATTTGTTCCCGTCAGGCTACTCTGACCTCCCGGCCTGAGGCGGAGTCAAAGCTCCAGGATCTGAAGCGACAGTGCCAGAGTCTGTGTGACAGCCAGGACCTGGACGAGAGCAGGAGGCAAAACATTCGGGATGCAGTCACACACACAGAGGAGCAGTGGAGGAAGGTCCTGCAGGCGGCTGAGGAGACGCTCAACAAGGCACAGAATGAAGCATCCACTGAAACAGACCTAGCTGCTTTCAAAGCCCAAAGGGACAGCATCCAGTCCTGGATCAAAGAGCAGAGGCAAAAGCTGTTGTCCCTTGGCGGTCCTATGCAGTTTGCAGAAAGGTTGCAGATTGCACAGGTGAGTTTCCAAATCTTGAAAATCTTTTTGTGAAGTTTATATTTTCAGAAGAAAAACTAGAAGCCCAGTTGCCATGACTCAACCTCTCAGTTTCTGTGTGTTTTTTTTTTACACTCAGGCTGTTTTGACCTCCCAACCCGAGGGGCAGTCCAAGCTGCTCAGCCTGAAGAAACAAGGCGAGAGCCTGTGTGAGCACCTGGACAAGAGCAGGAAACCAGAGGTTCAACAGCTGCTCCAAGACACAGAGCAGCAGTGGAGAACAGTCCTGCAGACTGCCAGACAGGCAGAGCACCGAAGTCTTGTGGATGACTTTGACACTCAGAGTAGAGACACTCAGTCCTGGATCAGCAATAAACAACAGAAGCTGCAGTCAGTGAGCAGTCACACACCCCCTGAAGACAGATGCCACACAGCTCAGGTTTGGTTTGTTTCTGTCTACCTCTTTTTGTTGGCTCCTATTTTAAAAATTGAGGGTTGGAAAAAGCAGCCTCTGCATTTCTCTAGATATTGTTGTTGTGTGTGTGCAGAACATCTTGAGCTCCAGACCTGAAGGCGACTGTAAGGTGAACAACCTGAGGAGGCGAGGCCAGAGTGTGTGTGACCATCAGGATGTTGAGGACGGCAGGAAAGCCCAGGTTCAGCAGATGGTCAGAGACACGGAGGAGCAGTGGAGGAGCGTCCTGCAGGCGGCTAAACAGCTCCAGGCTGCTGCAGAAGCTCAGATCGCACAGGAGGCCGAGAGGAAGAAGCTGGAGGTAACTCAGTCAGCCTTGAAAGGATGCACAGCATTAATATTATTGTTATTATTATGGGAAAGACACTTCTGTGTACAGCATGATTTGGACAGCCTATCAGGGAGGTCTACACTTATACAAATTCTAAACAGGGAAGCTTTAACCACCTCATTATGTGGTCGTCTTTTCCTTTGCAGCTGACAGAATTAGATACCCATCAGCAGGACACTCAGCACTGGCTTACAGACCTCCAGCAACAGCTGGACTCACTGGGCAGCCAGACCAAAGCCGAGGACAGACTGAAAACAGCACAGGTGAGTTAAGAAGCCAAAAGAACTGGGGGTCATGTTGCAGAGTGTAAAGTTTATTGTGAAATACAAACAGCGCTCCAAAGGAACGATAATGTGGTTCTGTGAAACATGCATCTATTCTACTTGGCACTTTTACTTCAGCTGTAAGATCTTAGTAAGGTGATAATTTCTGGCTTTCAGCTAATTGGCTTGTTGTGCATTTCCTCGGCTTCCTATTGGCCAAAAAGCAACCTCATACAAACACCTTAAATATTACTGTTGTGCTAGAGGGTCCATGGTGTTTAGTCAGGCATCTGCTATAATGAACTGAGTCTGCAGCTTTGTGTAAGGCTTTAATGCTATAATTCTAATAATAATGTGGATTTAAAATTTTAATGATTTCTTCAGTTGCATTAAAAAAACTTGTTACTTACTTACTTTATCGAATCCCCAGGCCATTATGAGCTCCAAGCCCAAAGGAGAATCGAAGCTCCAGGAGCTCAGAAGAAAAGGCCAGAGTCTGTGTGATCTGGACCTTGAGGAAAACAAAAAACAAGAAGTTCAACAGAAAGTGAGAAGCACTGAGGAGCAGTGGACGAGAGTCATGCAAGATGCTAAACAGGCCCTGGATCAGGCTGAGAGGCAGTGTGCTCTGCAGGGCCAGCTGAGGGACTACGAAGTCCTGAAGGACAGTACCAGAATCTGGCTGGAAGAGAAGCAGCAGAGCCTTGTTTCTCTGGACTCTCAGACAGATCCAGAAAAGACAATTAACACTGCACAGGTCAGTCTAAACAATAACGTAACATAAGTAGTTAACTTATTTTGTCCTTTTGTTGTCTTCTGCAACGTTATCATGTGTTTTCACTGTTAACTTTAAGAGTATCATCAAACAGTTTTCTGTTATACTTTCAGAGTATTCTTAGCTGCAAACCTGAGGGAGACTCTAAGCTGACAGAGCTGAGGAGACAAAGCCAGAGTCTGTCTGACCTGGAGGACCTGGACGAGACCACGCGTCAAGAAGCTCAGCAGGTGGTAAAAGACTCAGAGAAGCAGTGGAAGACAGTCTTAGAGACCGCGGAGAACACTCTAATGAACGCTGAGGTCCAGTACTCGCTCTCCAGGGAACTGGAAGCTTTCCATAACCAGGCAGGGAACACAAAATCCTGGATTAAAGAGCTGCAGGAACAGGCCGACTCCAAAGGAAAAGGCACTCAGGGCAGCCAGGCTCAGATAGAGGACAGGGTCAACACAGCAAAGGTAAATGCAAAGTATATTCTAAAATACAGTTTATATATTAAATTTACTAGTCTTTGGAATTACTACAAATTATTTTAGTGTTATCATTACATCTCAGGATCAGCCTTAACTCTATATGGTTTATCTTTAGATCATTTTGAGCTCCAAATCAAATGGTGAGGCCCAAGTGAAGGACCTGAAGAGACGAGCAAAGAGTCTCTGTAACCAGAAGGATCTGGGAAAGGACAAGAAAGTGGAGGTGAAGCAGACAGTCAGTGACACCGAGCAGCAGTGGAAGACACTCCTGCAGGGAGCTGAGGAGACACAGAGGTAGAGAAAGACGGATTTTCTGCCTGGCAAACATGGTGACGAGCAGTAAAACCGATTCAGACCTTTAAAAGCTCTTTTCAGTAACTATCACATAAATCACAGACATGTTCATGTTTTACACCAAAAACCTCTGAAGTCTTTGTGACCTTAGAGATGTATGAGGGCATGTAAGTGGAAACCAGTTATGTCCCCTCTGTTGCTGCATTAATTATGATTTTGGTTTGTAATGTCCCATCATCTACCATCTACCCTTCAGAGAGCTGAAGGGTGTTGTCGAGTCCCTGGTCTCCTGTCAGCACAAGGCAGGCCAGGCTGAGACCCGTCTCTCTGAGCTTCAGGAGCTGACGTCCAGTCTACCGAGTGTCTTCCCCTGGCCTGGCCTAGGAGAGCGCAGGCAGGCGGTGGAACAGGCCCGGTCCCTGCTGGACCAGAACACAGCCCTGGCCCCTGTCTTCTCAGACCTCCGCACACAAGTAAAGACCTCAGGGGAAAGAAATTTAACCACATGTTTTTGGAGTACAGTTAAGATTTTGTGGTTTCATAACTTGGTGAAGGTGCTGTAGCTGTAACAGACATAGCAGACATAAGCAGCTTTATTATTTTCCCTGCAGGGTTTTTTCCTAAAACTCTAAAAAAAAAAAAAAAAACTAAGACTGATTAAAAATAAATGAGGAAAATGTTGCAATGTTGAGCTGCATATGTTTTAAACATATTGGCTGTGCTGTTCTCCTCCAGGCTGCAAAGCTGTTTGAGACCACACAGGACCCCAGCTGGTGTGAACCTTCTTGGGCAGCCAAGGAGAAGTCTGTTCCTGCCCTGCTGAAAGCACTAACTGTGAGTGACAGTGATACTACAGATAAAGCAAAAGAGCATCTTTACTATTCACGGTTCCACTTTGTATTAGTAAAATATAAGGTTTGGAATTTAAGAGTTTCACTTTTTAACCTTGTAAATTTGTCCTAAATCTCTTTCTGGTCTCAATATAATCTCGTTTATTTCCCCTTGTCCACTGTTGGGTGTGAATTTCAGGATGCGGTAGCTAACCTGGAGCAGGGCATCCTGACAGAGAGACGATGCATGCAGCTGGTGGAGCAGCATGAAGCGGCTCAGGACTGGCTGAGGGATCAGGTTAAAGGCTTGGGAGCGCCTCCAGCAGACAGACAGGGTCTGCACACTGCTGTGAACACACTAAAGGTCAGGAGTCCTGAGAGAAGTTAATTTGAGTAGAAAACTACCAACTACTAAGTCCTAATAGCCAGTAGAAGTATCTGAAAAACCAGGTGTTCAAACTATCTGATTTCCTCCTCCCTCCTGGCACCAGGCTTTGCTCCAGACCGTGGACAGGGAGAAGAGGGAGATGAAGGAGTTGGATTCTGCCAGAGACAGTCTTATGAGTCTCTGCACCCCTGGAGGTCAGGACGCTTTAACCCTGGAGGTCAGCCACCTCCATGACCTCTGTGCCACGTCGGAGCAGGAGGTGAGGGAGCACCTGATGACCTGTGAGACACGTCTACAGGAGCTAGACAGTCAGCTGGCCAGGAGAACCCAGGGGCTGAAGGACAGAGCTGCAGCCCTGCAGTGGGAGCTCCGTTCTCTGGACCAAGCACTCAGTTACAGCAAACCGCAGAACAACATTGCTCAGCTCCAACAGCACTGGCACAGCCTGCAGGTTATTACTACTGTGCTGATACAAACACATCAGCTTTTGTAAATTATGCCTTATTTTGTACTGAATTTATGTATTTGTACAAATTCAGGTAGCACGTCACATCAGAAATGTAAAACCTCTGCAGATCCTGCTAATGTGAGAATGCTACTTACAGTATGTGCTGTTGTTGTCTCCTTGTGTTAGAACTGTGCGAAGTCTCTAGAAGACTTGGATCTGAAAGTTCATGAAATGCACCAGGAGCTAAAGTCAACACCACCCACCAATGAGCTGCCAGCAGAAATGATCAGTGTGGCTGAAATGCTATGTCAGCAGTGTGACAGGTATCATTCAGGACCACAACCACAATGGACTCATGTCACATAAAGTGCCATCTGCCCCCCTTCACCACAGGGGATGATCTGATCTGATTTATAACCTGATTGAGTCATACAGAGATTATATTTTATTTAATACCTGGTTTGAAACTCTCATGCAGTTAATAATAGTTAATATTTTTAATGTTTATTTCTACAGTCTGAAGTCCAGGCTGAAGGAGCGTCAGGCTTCCTGCTCTACAAACACAGCTCGCTATCTGACAGATTGTCTTCACGCCCTGCGGCAGTGGAACCAGAGAAAACCATCGGAATCCATTTCTTCTGTGCAGGTTTCTTTCAACTTTTCACTGCTTTGCTGACAAGTGTAAATACCATTTTGTCATTGTGCAGTTAAATGTAACTGAGAGCTGCCTAGTACAACTAGTCTTCTGCTCTTAGCTTAGCTACTGTTTTGCTCAGGGGCGTCTTATGGGTCTGATGTTGAACCTACAAAGAATCTGTTTGGTTTTGATATTAGGGATTTAAGAAGTTTAACATTTAAGCTCTTTGAGGCACCACTGGCTTCTCTATGTTTGCCTCACGATGTGTGATCTACCTGCTGATAGTTTTGTCATCACGGTAACACTGGAACACTTTTCCTTCTGGTGTTAGGCGACGTTAGATGATGGTGAAAAGTTGCAGGTCAACCTGCACGAAGCACTTTCTCATCAAGAGTTTCTAACTCACTGTCTGACATTGGACATGTTTGAGAAACTGAAGCAGGAGGTTTCAGAGACGCTCAGAGAAGCAGACACGCATAAAGCGTCTCTAAGCCAAAGTCTAAAGGTATTTAAATCAATATGTTTGGAATTGTAATATAGTTTCAATAATAATTCTAATAATATAATTATCTGACAATAGTTGTGTTACAATCAATGGCATTGTTATATTTTCATTCAAGGAACTTGATAAAACAAGGAAACAAAAGCCTACTGACGTTCAGTCCTCCGAGGTCCTTCGTGGTAATCTAGAAGAGACAAAGGCATCTTTGGTGGCACTGCCACGAAAACCCAAAAGCTCACATGAGAAAGAGCATCGAGCGAAATTACAGCAAAACATTCCGTTACAAGCAACACCTAGACCTGTTAAAGATGAATTGTCAGTTTCAGCTGAGATAATGCAGGCTGAAGATAAAACATTGAAGCCAAATGTGACTGCTGTCATAGAAGACACAAACAGTGGTGATCTGAAGCAAACCAGAGCTGAAACGACAAAAAGGAAACCTGAGACTCCAACATATGATTCAGATCCTCTTACAGCACAAAGTTCCATCATTTCTCAGCAGGCACAATCTAAAAATGTAAAGCTAAATACCACAGCTGAGCCTGTAGCAGCTCAGACCAAACATGCTGTTGTGGAACCCATTTTGATTGAAACAGTCACTGAAAAATCTGCATCGGTTCTTAGTGAGAACATTACACATGGGCCATCCACCAGAAAGTCCAAGGTGGAGTTTGAAATGGTGGAAACTTTTACTACTCAAAGGTCACCCAGGGATTTGACAGGATCTGCTGTATTAGAAGAAACAAAGCAATTCACAACCAGTATTCTAGATGTATCAGAAAGAATTACTGGCGTGACATGTAAAGACACAAAACAAGAACTGGATAAGTATCCTGCAAAGGGTATTAAAGGGGAAGCTGAAAAACCTGTTGTGGTCTCAGGACCAACTGAAAACACTGTTGTTGAAAACAGCAATCTTTCTCCAACCAAACAAAAGGCAAGAGGTCTAAAACCTTTCCCTCAAGTTGGTTCTACAGAAGAGATGACCACCAAGGAAGACCCAGAAAGTCAGAAACCAGTTTTAACTCCAGAAGTAGTCATAGCACAAACTGACATTGCTGTTGAACAACAAAAAATTTCTCCAACCAAAATAGAGTCAGGTCCTTTTGTAGAACTTGCATCTATGGAGTTGACAAAATCAAAAGAAGAACCTGATATTCAGAAACCATCGCCTTCTAAATTTGTTACTACAGAAGTGACAAAGACCAAGGAAGAGCCTGATACTCAAAAGCCGTCTTCAGTTCCAGAAGTGGTCACAGCATCAGTTGAAACTACTTGTGTAGAACAAGGAAAACCTTCTCCAACCAAAATAAAGTCAGAGGGTATTGAACCTTCCCTAGAACTTGATACTACAGAGTGGACAACAACAAAGGAAGAGCCTGTCAGTCAGAAACTAGTTTCAACTCCAGAAGTGGCCACTGCACAAACTGTTCTGGGACAAGGAAAACAATCTCCCACCAAAGGAAAAACAAAGGGTCTCAAACTAAGCCCCGAACTTGCTACTACAGAAGTGACAAAGACCAAGGAAGAGTCAGACACTCAAAAGCCATCTTCAGTTCCAGAAGTTGTCATAGCACAACCTGAAAGTACTGTTGTGGAACAAGGAAAACTTTCTCCAACCAAAAGAAAGAAAAAGGGCCTTAAACTCGCCCCTGAACTTGCTAATACAGAGGTGGCAAACACCAAGAAAGAGCCTGTCAGTCAGAAATCATCTTCAGTTCCAGAAGTGGTCACAGCACAAACCGAAATTGCCATTGTGGATACAGGGAAGCCTTCTCTAACCAAAACAAAGTCAGTTCGTTCTGTAGAACTTGTAGCGACAGAGCTGAAAAAACCAAAGGAAAAGCCTGACAGTCAGAAACCACCTTCAGTTCCAGAAGTGGTCACAGCAACAGTTGACATTAATGATGTGAAACAAGGAAAAGTTTCTCCACCCCAAAGAAAAACAAAGGATCTTAAACCTGCCCCTGAACCTGCTACTGCAGAAGTGACAAAGACAAAGGAAGAGCCTGACAGTCAGAAACCAGTTTCATCTCCAGAAGTGGTCACAGAACAAACTAAAATTGCCTTTGTGGAAACAGGGAAGCCTGTTTCTCCAACCAAAACAAAGTCAGTTCCTTCTGTAGAACTTGTAGCCACAGAGCTGACAAAACCAAAGGAAGAGCCTGACAGTCAGAAACCACCTTCAGTTCCAGAAGTGGTCACAGCAACAGTTGACATTACAGTTGTGAAACAAGGAAAAGTTTCTCCACCCCAAAGAAAGACAAAGGATCTTAAGCCTGCCACAGAACTTGATACTACAGAGCTGACAACAACTAAACAAGAGCCTGTCAGTCAGAAACCAGTTTCAACTCCAGAAGTGGTCACAGCACAAACTGAAATTACTTTTGTGGAACAAGGAAAACTTTCTCCAACCAAAAGAAAGAAAAAAGGCCTTAAACTTGCCCCTGTACTTGCTAATACAGAGGTGACAAAGACCAAGGAAGAGCCTGTCAGTCAGAAACTAGTTTCAACTCCAGAAGGGGTCACAACGCAAACTAAAATTACTGTTGTGGAACAAGGAAAACTTTCTCCAACCAAAAGAAAGAAAAAAGGCCTTAAACTTGCCCCTGTACTTGCTAATACAGAGGTGACAAAAACCAAGGAAGAGCCTGTCAGTCAGAAACTAGTTTCAAATCAAAAAGTGGTCACAGAACAAACTAAAATTACTGTTGTGGAACAAGGAAAACTTTCTCCAACCAAAAGAAAGACAATGGATCTTAAACCTGCCCCTGAACCTGCTACTGTAGAAGTGACAGAGACCAAGGAAGAGCCTGTCAGTCAGAAACTAGTTTCAACTCCAGAAGTGGTCACAGAACAAACTAAAATTACTGTTGTTGAACAAGGAAAACTTTCTCCAACCAAAAGAAAGACAATAGATCTTAAACCTGCCCCTGAACCTGCTACTGCAGAAGTGACAAAGACAAAGGAAACACCTGTCAGTCAGAAACCAGTTTCAACTCCAGAAGTGGTCACAACGCAAACTGAAACGACCTTTGTGGAAACAGGGAAGCCTTCTCCAACCAAAAGAAAGACAATGGATCTTAAACCTGCCCCTCTACCTGCTACTGCAGAAGTGACAAAGACCAAGGAAGAGCCTTTCAGTCAGAAACCAGTTTCAGTTCCAGAAGTGGTCACAGCAACAGTTGACATTACTGTTGTGAAACAAGGAAAACTTCCTCCACCCCAAAGAAAAACAAAGGATCTTAAACCTTCCCCTGAACCTGCTACTGCAGAAGTGACAAAGACCAAGGAAGAGCCTTTCAGTCAGAAACCAGTTTCAGTTCCAGAAGTGGTCACAGCAACAGTTGACATTACTGTTGTGAAACAAGGAAAAATTTCTCCACCCCAAAGAAAGACAATGGATCTTAAACCTGCCCCTGAACCTGCTACTGCAGAAGTGACAAAGACCAAGGAAGAGCCTGTCAGTCAGAAACCAGTTTCATCTCCAGAAGTGGTCACAATGCAAACTAAAATTACTGTTGTGGAACAAGGAAAACTTCCTCCCCCCCAAAGAAAGACAATGGATCTTAAACCTGCCCCTGAACCTGCTACTGCAGAAGTGACAAAGACAAAGGAAGAGCCTGTCAGTCAGAAACCAGTTTCATCTCCAGAAGTGGTCACAGAACAAACTAAAATTACTGTTGTGGAACAAGGAAAACTTCCTCCACCCCAAAGAAAGACAATGGATCTTAAACCTGCCCCTGAACCTGCTACTGCAGAAGTGACAAAGACCAAGGAAGAGCCTGTCAGTCAGAAACCAGTTTCAACACCACAAGTCATCACAATGCAAACTAAAATTACTGTTGTGGAACAAGGAAAACTTCCTCCACCCCAAAGAAAGACAATGGATCTTAAACCTGCCCCTGAACCTGCTACTGCAGAAGTGACAAAGAGCAAGGAAGAGCCTGTCAGTCAGAAACCAGTTTCAACACCAGAAGTCATCACAATGCAAACTAAAATTACTGTTGTGGAACAAGGAAAACTTCCTCCACCCCAAAGAAAGACAATGGATCTTAAACCTGCCCCTGAACCTGCTACTGCAGAAGTGACAAAGACAAAGGAAGAGCCTGTCAGTCAGAAACCAGTTTCAACTCCAGAAGTGGTCACAGAACAAATTAAAAGTACTGTTGTGGAACAAGGAAAACTTTCTCCAACCAAAAGAAAGACAATGGATCTTAAACCTGCCCCTGAACCTGCTACTGCAGAAGTGACAAAGACCAAGGAAGAGCCTGTCAGTCAGAAACCAGTTTCATCTCCAGAAGTGGTCACAACGCAAACTAAAATTACTGTTGTGGAAACAGGGAAGCCTTCTCCAACAAAAACCAAGTCAGTTCCTTTCGTAGAACTTGAAGCCACAGATCTGACAAAACCAAAGGAAAAGCCTGACAGTCAGAAACCACCTTCAGTTCCAGAAGTGGTCACAGCAACAGTTGACATTACTGTTGTGAAACAAGGAAAAGTTTCTCCACCCCAAAGAAAAACAAAGGATCTTAAACCTGCCCCTGAACCTGCTACTGCAGAAGTGACAAAGACAAAGGAAGAGCCTGTCAGTCAGAAACCAGTTTCAACTCCAGAAGTGGTCACAACGCAAACTAAAATTACTGTTGTGGAACAAGGAAAACTTCCTCCACCCCAAAGAAAGACAATGGATCTTAAACCTGCCCCTGAACCTGCTACTGCAGAAGTGACAAAGACCAAGGAAGAGCCTGTCAGTCAGAAACCAGTTTCAACACCAGAAGTCGTCACAATGCAAACTAAAATTACTGTTGTGGAACAAGAAAAACTTCCTCCCCCCCAAAGAAAGACAATAGATCTTAAACCTGCCCCTGAACCTGCTACTGCAGAAGTGACAAAGACAAAGGAAGAGCCTGTCAGTCAGAAACCAGTTTCATCTCCAGAAGTGGTCACAACGCAAACTAAAATTACTGTTGTGGAACAAGGAAAAGTTTCTCCACCCCAAAGAAAAACAAAGGATCTTAAACCTGCCCCTGAACCTGCTACTGCAGAAGTGACAAAGACCAAGGAAGAGCCTGTCAGTCAGAAACCAGTTTCAACTCCAGAAGTGGTCACAGAACAAACTAAAATTACTGTTGTTGAACAAGGAAAACTTTCTCCAACCAAAAGAAAGACAATGGATCTTAAACCTGCCCCTGAACCTGCTACTGCAGAAGTGACAAAGACAAAGGAAACACCTGTCAGTCAGAAACCAGTTTCAACTCCAGAAGTGGTCACAACGCAAACTGAAACGACCTTTGTGGAAACAAGGAAGCCTTCTCCAACCAAAAGAAAGACAATGGATCTTAAACCTGCCCCTGAACCTGCTACTGCAGAAGTGACAAAGACAAAGGAAGAGCCTGTCAGTCAGAAACCAGTTTCATCTCCAGAAGTGGTCACAACGCAAACTAAAATTACTGTTGTGGAACAAGGAAAACTTCCTCCACCCCAAAGAAAAACAATGGGTGTTAAACCTGCCCCTGAACCTGCTACTGCAGAAGTGACAAAGACCAAGGAAGAGCCTGTCAGTCAGAAACCAGTTTCATCTCCAGAAGTGGTCACAGAACAAACTAAAATTACTGTTGTTGAACAAGGAAAACTTTCTCCAACCAAAAGAAAGACAATGGATCTTAAACCTGCCCCTGAACCTGCTACTGCAGAAGTGACAAAGACAAAGGAAACACCTGTCAGTCAGAAACCAGTTTCAACTCCAGAAGTGGTCACAACGCAAACTGAAACGACCTTTGTGGAAACAAGGAAGCCTTCTCCAACCAAAAGAAAGACAATGGATCTTAAACCTGCCCCTGAACCTGCTACTGCAGAAGTGACAAAGACAAAGGAAGAGCCTGTCAGTCAGAAACCAGTTTCATCTCCAGAAGTGGTCACAACGCAAACTAAAATTACTGTTGTGGAACAAGGAAAACTTCCTCCACCCCAAAGAAAGACAATGGATCTTAAACCTGCCCCTGAACCTGCTACTGCAGAAGTGACAAAGACCAAGGAAGAGCCTGTCAGTCAGAAACCAGTTTCAACTCCAGAAGTGGTCACAGAACAAATTAAAAGTACTGTTGTGGAACAAGGAAAACTTCCTCTACCCCAAAGAAAGACAATGGATCTTAAACCTGCCCCTGAACCTGCTACTGCAGAAGTGACAAAGAGCAAGGAAGAGCCTGTCAGTCAGAAACCAGTTTCAACTCCAGAAGTGGTCACAGAACAAATTAAAAGTACTGTTGTGGAACAAGGAAAACTTTCTCCAACCAAAAGAAAGACAATGGATCTTAAACCTGCCCCTGAACCTGCTACTGCAGAAGTGACAAAGACAAAGGAAGAGCCTGTCAGTCAGAAACCAGTTTCATCTCCAGAAGTGGTCACAACGCAAACTAAAATTACTGTTGTGGAACAAGGAAAACTTCCTCCACCCCAAAGAAAGACAATGGATCTTAAACCTGCCCCTGAACCTGCTACTGCAGAAGTGACAAAGACAAAGGAAGAGCCTGTCAGTCAGAAACCAGTTTCATCTCCAGAAGTGGTCACAACGCAAACTAAAATTACTGTTGTGGAAACAGGGAAGCCTTCTCCAACAAAAACCAAGTCAGTTCCTTTCGTAGAACTTGAAGCCACAGATCTGACAAAACCAAAGGAAAAGCCTGACAGTCAGAAACCACCTTCAGTTCCAGAAGTGGTCACAGCAACAGTTGACATTACTGTTGTGAAACAAGGAAAAGTTTCTCCACCCCAAAGAAAAACAAAGGATCTTAAACCTGCCCCTGAACCTGCTACTGCAGAAGTGACAAAGACAAAGGAAGAGCCTGTCAGTCAGAAACCAGTTTCAACTCCAGAAGTGGTCACAACGCAAACTAAAATTACTGTTGTGGAACAAGGAAAACTTCCTCCACCGCAAAGAAAGACAATGGATCTTAAACCTGCCCCTGAACCTGCTACTGCAGAAGTGACAAAGACCAAGGAAGAGCCTGTCAGTCAGAAACCAGTTTCAACACCAGAAGTCGTCACAATGCAAACTAAAATTACTGTTGTGGAACAAGGAAAACTTCCTCCCCCCCAAAGAAAGACAATGGATCTTAAACCTGCCCCTGAACCTGCTACTGCAGAAGTGACAAAGACAAAGGAAGAGCCTGTCAGTCAGAAACCAGTTTCATCTCCAGAAGTGGTCACAACGCAAACTAAAATTACTGTTGTGGAACAAGGAAAACTTCCTCCACCCCAAAGAAAGACAATGGATCTTAAACCTGCCCCTGAACCTGCTACTGCAGAAGTGACAAAGACCAAGGAAGAGCCTGTCAGTCAGAAACCAGTTTCAACTCCAGAAGTGGTCACAACGCAAACTAAAATTACTGTTGTGGAAACAGGGAAGCCTTCTCCAACAAAAACCAAGTCAGTTCCTTTCGTAGAACTTGAAGCCACAGATCTGACAAAACCAAAGGAAAAGCCTGACAGTCAGAAACCACCTTCAGTTCCAGAAGTGGTCACAGCAACAGTTGACATTACTGTTGTGAAACAAGGAAAAGTTTCTCCACCCCAAAGAAAAACAAAGGATCTTAAACCTGCCCCTGAACCTGCTACTGCAGAAGTGACAAAGACAAAGGAAGAGCCTGTCAGTCAGAAACCAGTTTCAACTCCAGAAGTGGTCACAACGCAAACTAAAATTACTGTTGTGGAACAAGGAAAACTTCCTCCACCCCAAAGAAAGACAATGGATCTTAAACCTGCCCCTGAACCTGCTACTGCAGAAGTGACAAAGACCAAGGAAGAGCCTGTCAGTCAGAAACCAGTTTCAACACCAGAAGTCGTCACAATGCAAACTAAAATTACTGTTGTGGAACAAGGAAAACTTCCTCCCCCCCAAAGAAAGACAATAGATCTTAAACCTGCCCCTGAACCTGCTACTGCAGAAGTGACAAAGACAAAGGAAGAGCCTGTCAGTCAGAAACCAGTTTCATCTCCAGAAGTGGTCACAACGCAAACTAAAATTACTGTTGTGGAACAAGGAAAAGTTTCTCCACCCCAAAGAAAAACAAAGGATCTTAAACCTGCCCCTGAACCTGCTACTGCAGAAGTGACAAAGACCAAGGAAGAGCCTGTCAGTCAGAAACCAGTTTCAACTCCAGAAGTGGTCACAGAACAAACTAAAATTACTGTTGTGGAACAAGGAAAACTTCCTCCACCCCAAAGAAAGACAATGGATCTTAAACCTGCCCCTGAACCTGCTACTGCAGAAGTGACAAAGACAAAGGAAGAGCCTGACAGTCAGAAACCAGTTTCAACTCCAGAAGTGGTCACAACGCAAACTAAAATTACTGTTGTGGAACAAGGAAAACTTCCTCCACCGCAAAGAAAGACAATGGATCTTAAACCTGCCCCTGAACCTGCTACTGCAGAAGTGACAAAGACCAAGGAAGAGCCTGTCAGTCAGAAACCAGTTTCAACTCCAGAAGTGGTCACAGAACAAACTAAAATTACTGTTGTGGAACAAGGAAAACTTCCTCCACCCCAAAGAAAGACAATGGATCTTAAACCTGCCCCTGAACCTGCTACTGCAGAAGTGACAAAGACCAAGGAAGAGCCTGTCAGTCAGAAACCAGTTTCAACACCAGAAGTCGTCACAATGCAAACTAAAATTACTGTTGTGGAACAAGGAAAACTTCCTCCCCCCCAAAGAAAGACAATGGATCTTAAACCTGCCCCTGAACCTGCTACTGCAGAAGTGACAAAGACAAAGGAAGAGCCTGTCAGTCAGAAACCAGTTTCATCTCCAGAAGTGGTCACAACGCAAACTAAAATTACTGTTGTGGAACAAGGAAAACTTCCTCCACCCCAAAGAAAGACAATGGATCTTAAACCTGCCCCTGAACCTGCTACTGCAGAAGTGACAAAGACCAAGGAAGAGCCTGTCAGTCAGAAACCAGTTTCATCTCCAGAAGTGGTCACAACACAAACTAAAATTACTGTTGTGGAAACAGGGAAGCCTTCTCCAACAAAAACCAAGTCAGTTCCTTTCGTAGAACTTGAAGCCACAGATCTGACAAAACCAAAGGAAAAGCCTGACAGTCAGAAACCACCTTCAGTTCCAGAAGTGGTCACAGCAACAGTTGACATTACTGTTGTGAAACAAGGAAAAGTTTCTCCACCCCAAAGAAAAACAAAGGATCTTAAACCTGCCCCTGAACCTGCTACTGCAGAAGTGACAAAGACCAAGGAAGAGCCTGTCAGTCAGAAACCAGTTTCAACTCCAGAAGTGGTCACAGAACAAACTAAAATTACTGTTGTGGAACAAGGAAAACTTCCTCCACCCCAAAGAAAGACAATGGATCTTAAACCTGCCCCTGAACCTGCTACTGCAGAAGTGACAAAGACCAAGGAAGAGCCTGTCAGTCAGAAACCAGTTTCATCTCCAGAAGTGGTCACAACGCAAACTAAAATTACTGTTGTGGAACAAGGAAAACTTCCTCCACCCCAAAGAAAGACAATGGATCTTAAACCTGCCCCTGAACCTGCTACTGCCGAAGTGACAAAGACAAAGGAAGAGCCTGTCAGTCAGAAACCAGTTTCATCTCCAGAAGTGGTCACAACGCAAACTAAAATTACTGTTGTGGAACAAGGAAAACTTCCTCCCCCCCAAAGAAAGACAATGGATCTTAAACCTGCCCCTGAACCTGCTACTGCAGAAGTGACAAAGACCAAGGAAGAGCCTGTCAGTCAGAAACCAGTTTCATCTCCAGAAGTGGTCACAGAACAAACTAAAATTACTGTTGTGGAACAGGGAAAACTTCCTCCACCCCAAAGAAAGACAATGGATCTTAAACCTGCCCCTGAACCTGCTACTGCAGAAGTGACAAAGACAAAGGAAGAGCCTGTCAGTCAGAAACCAGTTTCATCTCCAGAAGTGGTCACAACGCAAACTAAAATTACTGTTGTGGAACAAGGAAAACTTCCTCCACCCCAAAGAAAAACAATGGGTGTTAAACCTGCCCCTGAACCTGCTACTGCAGAAGTGACAAAGACCAAGGAAGAGCCTGTCAGTCAGAAACCAGTTTCATCTCCAGAAGTGGTCACAGAACAAACTAAAATTACTGTTGTGGAACAAGGAAAACTTCCTCCACCCCAAAGAAAGACAATGGATCTTAAACCTGCCCCTGAACCTGCTACTGCAGAAGTGACAAAGACAAAGGAAGAGCCTGTCAGTCAGAAACCAGTTTCAACTCCAGAAGTGGTCACAGAACAAATTAAAAGTACTGTTGTGGAACAAGGAAAACTTCCTCCACCCCAAAGAAAGACAATGGATCTTAAACCTGCCCCTGAACCTGCTACTGCAGAAGTGACAAAGAGCAAGGAAGAGCCTGTCAGTCAGAAACCAGTTTCAACTCCAGAAGTGGTCACAGAACAAATTAAAAGTACTGTTGTGGAACAAGGAAAACTTTCTCCAACCAAAAGAAAGACAATGGATCTTAAACCTGCCCCTGAACCTGCTACTGCAGAAGTGACAAAGACCAAGGAAGAGCCTGTCAGTCAGAAACCAGTTTCAACTCCAGAAGTGGTCACAACGCAAACTAAAATTACTGTTGTGGAACAAGGAAAACTTCCTCCACCGCAAAGAAAGACAATGGATCTTAAACCTGCCCCTGAACCTGCTACTGCAGAAGTGACAAAGACCAAGGAAGAGCCTGTCAGTCAGAAACCAGTTTCAACACCAGAAGTCGTCACAATGCAAACTAAAATTACTGTTGTGGAACAAGGAAAACTTCCTCCCCCCCAAAGAAAGACAATGGATCTTAAACCTGCCCCTGAACCTGCTACTGCAGAAGTGACAAAGACAAAGGAAGAGCCTGTCAGTCAGAAACCAGTTTCATCTCCAGAAGTGGTCACAACGCAAACTAAAATTACTGTTGTGGAACAAGGAAAACTTCCTCCACCCCAAAGAAAGACAATGGATCTTAAACCTGCCCCTGAACCTGCTACTGCAGAAGTGACAAAGACAAAGGAAGAGCCTGTCAGTCAGAAACCAGTTTCATCTCCAGAAGTGGTCACAACGCAAACTAAAATTACTGTTGTGGAAACAGGGAAGCCTTCTCCAACAAAAACCAAGTCAGTTCCTTTCGTAGAACTTGAAGCCACAGATCTGACAAAACCAAAGGAAAAGCCTGACAGTCAGAAACCACCTTCAGTTCCAGAAGTGGTCACAGCAACAGTTGACATTACTGTTGTGAAACAAGGAAAAGTTTCTCCACCCCAAAGAAAAACAAAGGATCTTAAACCTGCCCCTGAACCTGCTACTGCAGAAGTGACAAAGACAAAGGAAGAGCCTGTCAGTCAGAAACCAGTTTCAACTCCAGAAGTGGTCACAACGCAAACTAAAATTACTGTTGTGGAACAAGGAAAACTTCCTCCACCCCAAAGAAAGACAATGGATCTTAAACCTGCCCCTGAACCTGCTACTGCAGAAGTGACAAAGACCAAGGAAGAGCCTGTCAGTCAGAAACCAGTTTCAACACCAGAAGTCGTCACAATGCAAACTAAAATTACTGTTGTGGAACAAGGAAAACTTCCTCCCCCCCAAAGAAAGACAATAGATCTTAAACCTGCCCCTGAACCTGCTACTGCAGAAGTGACAAAGACAAAGGAAGAGCCTGTCAGTCAGAAACCAGTTTCATCTCCAGAAGTGGTCACAACGCAAACTAAAATTACTGTTGTGGAACAAGGAAAAGTTTCTCCACCCCAAAGAAAAACAAAGGATCTTAAACCTGCCCCTGAACCTGCTACTGCAGAAGTGACAAAGACCAAGGAAGAGCCTGTCAGTCAGAAACCAGTTTCAACTCCAGAAGTGGTCACAGAACAAACTAAAATTACTGTTGTGGAACAAGGAAAACTTCCTCCACCCCAAAGAAAGACAATGGATCTTAAACCTGCCCCTGAACCTGCTACTGCAGAAGTGACAAAGACAAAGGAAGAGCCTGACAGTCAGAAACCAGTTTCAACTCCAGAAGTGGTCACAACGCAAACTAAAATTACTGTTGTGGAACAAGGAAAACTTCCTCCACCGCAAAGAAAGACAATGGATCTTAAACCTGCCCCTGAACCTGCTACTGCAGAAGTGACAAAGACCAAGGAAGAGCCTGTCAGTCAGAAACCAGTTTCAACTCCAGAAGTGGTCACAGAACAAACTAAAATTACTGTTGTGGAACAAGGAAAACTTCCTCCACCCCAAAGAAAGACAATGGATCTTAAACCTGCCCCTGAACCTGCTACTGCAGAAGTGACAAAGACCAAGGAAGAGCCTGTCAGTCAGAAACCAGTTTCAACACCAGAAGTCGTCACAATGCAAACTAAAATTACTGTTGTGGAACAAGGAAAACTTCCTCCCCCCCAAAGAAAGACAATGGATCTTAAACCTGCCCCTGAACCTGCTACTGCAGAAGTGACAAAGACAAAGGAAGAGCCTGTCAGTCAGAAACCAGTTTCATCTCCAGAAGTGGTCACAACGCAAACTAAAATTACTGTTGTGGAACAAGGAAAACTTCCTCCACCCCAAAGAAAGACAATGGATCTTAAACCTGCCCCTGAACCTGCTACTGCAGAAGTGACAAAGACCAAGGAAGAGCCTGTCAGTCAGAAACCAGTTTCATCTCCAGAAGTGGTCACAACACAAACTAAAATTACTGTTGTGGAAACAGGGAAGCCTTCTCCAACAAAAACCAAGTCAGTTCCTTTCGTAGAACTTGAAGCCACAGATCTGACAAAACCAAAGGAAAAGCCTGACAGTCAGAAACCACCTTCAGTTCCAGAAGTGGTCACAGCAACAGTTGACATTACTGTTGTGAAACAAGGAAAAGTTTCTCCACCCCAAAGAAAAACAAAGGATCTTAAACCTGCCCCTGAACCTGCTACTGCAGAAGTGACAAAGACCAAGGAAGAGCCTGTCAGTCAGAAACCAGTTTCAACTCCAGAAGTGGTCACAGAACAAACTAAAATTACTGTTGTGGAACAAGGAAAACTTCCTCCACCCCAAAGAAAGACAATGGATCTTAAACCTGCCCCTGAACCTGCTACTGCAGAAGTGACAAAGACCAAGGAAGAGCCTGTCAGTCAGAAACCAGTTTCATCTCCAGAAGTGGTCACAACGCAAACTAAAATTACTGTTGTGGAACAAGGAAAACTTCCTCCCCCCCAAAGAAAGACGATGGATCTTAAACCTGCCCCTGAACCTGCTACTGCAGAAGTGACAAAGACAAAGGAAGAGCCTGTCAGTCAGAAACCAGTTTCATCTCCAGAAGTGGTCACAACGCAAACTAAAATTACTGTTGTGGAACAAGGAAAACTTCCTCCCCCCCAAAGAAAGACGATGGATCTTAAACCTGCCCCTGAACCTGCTACTGCAGAAGTGACAAAGACCAAGGAAGAGCCTGTCAGTCAGAAACCAGTTTCATCTCCAGAAGTGGTCACAGAACAAACTAAAATTACTGTTGTGGAACAGGGAAAACTTCCTCCACCCCAAAGAAAGACAATGGATCTTAAACCTGCCCCTGAACCTGCTACTGCAGAAGTGACAAAGACAAAGGAAGAGCCTGTCAGTCAGAAACCAGTTTCAACTCCAGAAGTGGTCACAGAACAAATTAAAAGTACTGTTGTGGAACAAGGAAAACTTTCTCCAACCAAAAGAAAGACAATGGATCTTAAACCTGCCCCTGAACCTGCTACTGCAGAAGTGACAAAGACCAAGGAAGAGCCTGACAGTCAGAAACCAGTTTCATCTCCAGAAGTCGTCACAATGCAAACTAAAATTACTGTTGTGGAAACAGGGAAGCCTTCTCCAACAAAAACCAAGTCAGTTCCTTCCATAGAACTTGCAGCCACAGAGCTGACAAAACCAAAGGAAAAGCCTGACAGTCAGAAACCACCTTCAGTTCCAGAAGTGGTCACAGCAACAGTTGACATTACTGTTGTGAAACAAGGAAAAGTTTCTCCACCCCAAAGAAAAACAAAGGATCTTAAACCTGCCCCTGAACCTGCTACTGCAGAAGTGACAAAGACAAAGGAAACACCTGTCAGTCAGAAACCAGTTTCAACTCCAGAAGTGGTCACAACGCAAACTAAAATTACTGTTGTGGAAACAGGGAAGCCTTCTCCAACCAAAACCAAGTCAGTTCCTTCCATAGAACTTGCAGCCACAGAGCTGACAAAACCAAAGGAAAAGCCTGACAGTCAGAAACCACCTTCAGTTCCAGAAGTGGTCACCGCAACAGTTGACATTACTGTTGTGAAACAAGGAAAAGTTTCTCTAACCAAATTACAGTCAGAGGCTGTTAAACCTTCCCCTGAGCTTGATATTACAGAGCTGACAAAGACCAAGGAAGAACCTGATAGTCAGAAACCAGTTTCAACCCCAGAAGTGGCCACAGCACAAACTGAATTCAGTATTGCAGAAAAAGGAAAGCTTTCTGTAAGCAAAACAAAGACAGAGCCCCCAGTTTTTGCTATGGTTCCACAATCCAACATTGAGGCAGCTGATGTCGTTAGTGATGTCAAGCCTCCAATCAAGGGTGTTGTTAAATTGCCTGTCCCTCAGAAAGGGGGGATTTCAGAGAAGAGTCAATCCTCCATAGAGGTCAGTCCAGTAGGTGGAAAGGTTCCTGTTCAGCTTGGTAGCACTGCTGTTATTCAGGAGTTTCCCGGAAAGAAGATCGCCACAATCATTCTTGACACATCTGAGGTGTTTGTAGAGACAGATGATATTTCCTCTTCATCTCATTTTGAACCTCTGGAATCTGTAACTCCATCCATTTCCACACTGTCTAAACCTGCAGACGCAGAGTTCAAAGAGCCTAAAGACGGGTGCAAAAAGGCCCCAGAACCAGCCATTGCCCAGTTTACAGAAAGAGACTCAAGTACAGTTCCTCAAACACAGTCATCTCTCTCCTCCGAACCTACACATGCAACACATGGGGCAGCTTTCATTGACAAATTATGGAAAGACACACCAGAGATTCAAAAGAGATATCTGGTCCTCGATCTGCCCGACATAGACGTCAGCCAGACATATGAGACAGAGACTGTGGCTGAAGGTGTCTCTACTCAGCCAACCTCTGCTGTCTTTGCAGAGCCACAGCCTAATGAGAGAGACATTTTATCTGAGCAGGAAATAACACAGCTAAGTGAATCTCTGAGCCAGCTTAAGATTATGGAAACCATACATGGAAGACCCAAAGAGGAGCATGGTGTCCAGAAGCAGCATTTTAAAGTGCCAACACTTGTTCAAACAAAGATCCAGAGTGAAAGCGTGCCAGAAAACAAAGATAAGACTGCTGAAGCTAAGCCAGAGAAAGCTGCAGTAGAGATGACAAAGGTAAAGGTGCAAGAGATCTGCACTGAACGTCAAGATAAAGTGCCTCAAATGGACTCTGCTCAGCCCACCTTTTCTGTTTCTGACTCACAACAACCATGTGAGACCGACACAGAATTTATAGAAATTACATTATATGAGAAAGATATAGTGAAATCAAGCCAGACTGAAACTAAAACTGGGATGCTGAAAACCACACAGGAAAGACCTACAGAGATCAGGGGCGAGCACCTTAAGGTGTCAACACCTGGAGTGGACAGTGGTCTGGCAGCAGGGCAGCCGAGCGAAGCAGAGAAAACATCTCCAGAACTTAGTTTATCTGAGAGAGACACTGCAAAGCCGAGCGATACAGTGATTATGCTAGGCTTCTCAAAAACCACAAGGGAAGGACGCAAAGAGGTCAAGGATTACTACATGCAAGAAGACCCTGGTAAGGTGTCTACAGAAGACATGCAGGGTGCACTCCAGAGTCTGGATGACAAGTCTGTTAAGGTGCAGAAAATCCATAAAGAGACTGAAGTGCACGTTTTACAACCACATACACAGGCTGCTATAGAGGAGCTGAAAATCACATTTGTTGATGCTGCAAGCATGCCAAGCACTGACGTAGGCCAAGCAAGTACCCAGGCCAGAACAGTGACAGAAAACAAAGACCTGACTTCTGTTCAGCCAGAAAGCACCACAGTTAAGACAGACAATGAAATCATCATAATAGCCAAGGAACCAAAGATAGAAATATTTCAGATTAGTTCAAAATGTGAAAAAGTGCCTGAAATGAAAGATAAGACTGCAACTGACATCCATCCTAAGAAGGCTGAGGTTAGGACAGAAACTGAAGTGCAACAAATCATCACTGAAAGAGAAGAGATTGTCGCTCCAAGTGACTCCACCCAACAGATGTATGAGGCCAAGAAACAGCCTGTAGAAATAAGCTTATCTAAACAAGTCCAGGCCAAACCAAGCCAAACTGATACTCATCTAAAACTTCTCAGCACTACAGAGGAAGGACCCAAAGAAAAACATGCTAAAGTGCCAACACATGAAATGCACGATGTTAAAACTGTTACAAAGGGAGAGATACACACGAGCGTGCGTGAATACATAACTGTCACTACAGAGAAGAAACCCAGGATGGAATCAGGTCTCCAGGTTGTGACAGGTAAAGAAAGTAAAGATGTGACAACCACAGACAATGAGCCTGACAAATCCACAGTAAAGACAGTCAAGGTAGAAGTACATGAGAGTCGTACTGAATCCCTGTCTGGACTTAGCGGGGCCCCTGAAGCCCAAACTGACACTACAGAGAGAACAGAAAAGAAAGAACCCAAAGAGGTGGAGAAGAAGCGGATTGAGGACCAAAGGGAACCAGTGGTCAGAGTAGAGCTACAACAGTTGGCCCTCCCCATGGCCACCACAGCCACCACTGGTGAAGTGATGCTTCAGGACTTCAGTTTGCCACAGGTAAGACAGGAGAGGCACTGCTCTGACTTCTTCCAGTAAAATATTATTTGATCTATTCTCAGTGAGACATATTTGTTACATGTCCATGTATGTGTAGTGTTTAATAGCTTTTCTTGAAGAAAATAACATGTTTATGGCACCTGGACAGATGTTTCCCCATCTCTACAGTATGTTCTCTCTTACTGTGTGACAGTCTGTCAGGTACTGTCGGAGTAACATGCGATGTACGATCGTAGAAAAGTCATAATTCACATAGTATGGAATTATTTTAAAAATGGGACATTGTTGATTGTTACATGTCTAAACTGTTACCACACTGGTGTTTGATGCCCACGATAGGAGCAGGTTGTCAGTGCTGACGAGATATCGCCAGTATCACAGCAGGAAGTCCTGGCTGAAGTAACCCAGGAGCTGGGATCAGCTGCTCATGAAAGCCAAACAGACACAAGTGTCGTGGTCCTCGGGTCGTCAGAAGGCTCTGTCATCTTCACAGAACACATACAGCTGTTTACTGTGCCGGGACCCAACAGTGAACTCATTGAGGTACCACCTGCTCTTTTTGATGCTGCCACTAGGAGTCGCCAAACTTCACCAAATTTTCAAACCCTACTCAAAAGTATTTACTTAATTTTATTCACAAATACACAGTAAAGCTTCAAAACAGTCAAATATTATGTGGAATTAGGCCAAATTTTTACCTAGGCCCCTAAATGGGCTAAATTGACTCAAACCTGAACATTATGGAACCCTGTTCCATCCTTTGAACTGAATTTTGTGACTCCAGGCTCTGATGCATCTCTGTCTCTCAAGGTCAAACCACCAGAGGATGCTCCAGAGGCCCTGGTGACCTCCACCAGTGATCTGGGTGGTCATCTAAGCAGGCTGGTATTCAAAATCCTGAGCTGCCAGAACCGCCCAGCTGAGCTCAGCCCAGCAGCCATGTCCCGGCAGGTGGAGGAGGCTCAGGTGAGATGATACATGTCAGAAATAAACACTGCTGGGTCTGGAGCTGGCAAGACACAGATAGTAATGCCACCGATGGGTTTGTAATGTCATTTTAGATTTGATTGTCTAATAATCACATAATCTTATTAAAAATAATAATTAGAATAACTGTCTGTGTTAATCTGCTGAGTACAGGAGTGCAGAGACGCTGCCCAGGCCCAGGTGTCCCTGATTTCCCAGCTGAGAGGAGCAGATGTTGAGAACAGAGATGATCTGAAGCAGGTGGAGGACCAGTGGAGCGCCATTGCTCAGGATGCAGCTGCTGCTGTTCAGAGAAAAGAGGCCCAGCTGCAGCTGGTGACTGAGTACTGCACACTGACCCAGGCAGCCCAGACCACAATGGACAGACAGACTGCAGAACTAGACACAGTGAAAATGTGAGTTGTCGTCTGCTTTCTAAAACTGAAGCTTGGAGGTTAAGATGGCTCCAAGATCTTTTATAGCATTGTTGACTGGAATGTAAATCTTGAAGACAAAGGGAAAGAAGCTTCTCTTAGACCCATGTGTTGTAGAACCTGATGCCCAAATGTCAAACGCATGATGTTTAAAAGTTAGTTTTTCCTTTCAGGTCCCCATTGCAGAGCAGTTCCAAGGAGGCAGAGCAGCTGTGCTCCTTACAGAGAAGTATGGAGGAGAATAGAACAGTACTCGGGCAGCTGCTTGTGACCTGTACCAAACTTTGCCCCCAGCTCAGCCGGTCTGAGCGAACAGCTGCACAGGCTGAGCTGAAGAACCTCCAAGAGAAGTGGAGAGGTCTGGAAAGAGTTGTGGAGAGGACGCTTCATCACACAAATGCCCTTTCTCACGAGACCAGCAGCCTTCTGTCTGACATATCAGGGCTACAGGAATCCCTGGAAACAATTGGCAGAGACCTTGAAACCAAGTCTCCTTTGGGTACTCAGTGGAATTGTAAGAAAGAGCAGCAGCTGATGGAGGCAAATGCTGAGGTTAAAGCTGCCCACCAGAAATACCTCCATCTGCAGCAGCTTTCAGAAGCAGTGCTCCTCAGCTCACAAAGGGAGAAGGAAACAAGAGAGATACGAGAGGGGCTCAAGATGGTTCAAGACAAGCTTACCCACACAGAGGAACTAGTGACCTCCCAAACCCAGATCTGCAGCAATCCTATCATGGAAAAGATTATCATGGTGATGAGGGATGGCTTTGCCTGGGCTAAGCAAACAGACACTGACATTGAGGGCCGGAGGAAGAGGGTGGCTCTCCTCCCTGAAGAAGTTCACTGGCAGCTCAGAGATCTGAAGAAACTGCAGTGTGAGGTGATAGCCAAACAGGGTCAACTGGAGGCACTGGTGGAGGAGGTGACAGAGTTCCTTCCACAGCTGGACCAGGCTGAGGAGGTGCCCATGGTGCGCTCCTCTCTTGGATCCCTTGAGGGACTCTCAAAGTCGACCAGTGAGAAGCTGGCCAAAGCTGTGAGAGAGGTAGAGTCAGGACTGCAAACTAGAGAAAAGCTGTCAGAGCAGATTGCTGATCTGGACACCTGGGTTGTTGCTCATCTGCACAGAGAGGCCTCCAGGAGTGTGGACGGTGAACTCAGGAGCCCTGCTGAACTTGATCGCAGAGTTCGTCAGATCCAAGAGACCCTGGTTGAGGCTGAGAAGCAGGCAGCAGTCTGTGAGGCTCTTTTAATGAAGAGTAAAGACATGTCCTCTGAACTCAGCATCACAGAGAACTGTCAGCTTTTTGAAAAGCTCACCAGCCTCCAGGAGGAAATCAGAGCCATTAGCAGCTATGAGAAGGACAATAAAACCGAGCTGGATGATCTCATCCAGGCTGTTGATTCAAGCAAGAAAACCCTTGTCAGCATTGAAAAAAGCCTGAGGCAGATGTTAGCGGATATCAACAGGCACAAATTACCGCTCACAAACGAGTCCCTGAAAGCTTTGGAACCTTACAAACACATGATTTTGAAGCACAAGTCCCAGGTGGATCTTCTGCATCCTTGGATTCCCCAGGAAAAGACAAGGGAACTGTACTCGGCCATTTCTGAACTTCACAGCCAATTGACTAGTCTGGAAATGAAAGCCAGTGATCACGAAAGGTACCTGAACACAAGGCAGCGTGTGGAGGACCTCAAGGAGAACATTCAGCAGCAGATCCAGCAGGCTAAAGAAGACAACAGGGACATGGAGGAGAAGTACAAAATCTGTCAGAGCGTTCTTTTGCAGTTTGCTCTCATAAAGTTTTTGTGTGAGGAGGCCCGCTCCAAACTTCAGATAATCTCTGCTGACCTCTACCCCTCGCAGCTCAGTGCAGAGCAACAGAGGCTCAAACAGAATGAGAAGAACATTGACATCTGGGAGATTACACACTACAACAACCTCAGCATCATTGAGTGGAACCAGTTGAAGGACCTGGACCTGGAATCAGAGAAGAAAGCCACCCAAGCTTTTCTCTGGGAGACCCAGAAGGAACTCCAGAAAGTCACTGTGTTGGACCCAAATGAGACAGCAATCAACAAGGAGTACCAGAGAATCTTGGTTTTGAAAAATACTGTAGAGTCGAGAATGAGAGCACTGGATATTCTAGAGCAAAAGAAGGGAAACAGAAAAGGAAGTGGCTCCAAAGATCTCACGGCTTTGAAGAATACAGTCCTCAGTCAGTGTGACACACACATGGCAAGTGATCTTATTGTCATTTTATTGTTTTAGATTCCTTTTGTCATTTTAAAATGTTGTTTCCATAAACTTTGATGTTTTGATGAGTTTAGAAAGTCAGAGATGAATTTGAAAGTTCATTTGCTTTAATTTCACTTATTTTAAGAAAAACAGTTGAGTTGTGTCATTTTAAACACTGTGTACTGTATTTAGGGAGGAATTTGTTCTTTAGTCGAACTGACTAAAATTTGTTTCTAGATGAGGTTCAAAGGATTTGACCCATTCAAGTCTCGATAAGTCTAAGACTGTGGGTGGACATGTACTTAATTTATAAAAAATCAGTAGGGTTAGAACCGAAACCACCCCCAGGTCTACCGAATTAATACAAATTGTCTGTTGTTCTCACTTTGCAGAACTGCTCCCCTCTTCAACTTTGCAACACTCTGTGCTGATTACAGCGTCTATTAAAACTTGTGTTTGATTATGTTTTAGGAGAACATTACCCAAGCCAGGGAGTCTTTGAGGGGCTACATTTGTGCTGTTAGACAAGCAGTGTGGTTCCTGAAGAACATCGAGGTCACTCTCCTGCCACCGCAGGGTTCTGTTGGACTCTGTTCTGAGAGGCTGGACAAAACACAGCGGGCTTTGGTTGCTCTGCAGCAGCAGTTTCAGACACATGTGGAGAAGCTCCAGAGCCAAGTTGATCTGCATCCTTACCTGTCCCCCCAGAAGGTAGAGCAGCTCCAGGAAAATATTCTGAGTCAGCTCCTGGTGAGGATGTCCTCTCTCCAGGCGAGGGGCCATGTCCGACTGGAGTGGCTCAGCAGGTACTGGATTTATAAATAAAAGGCTGATTCTTCAACTGCTCGGACGTCCTTCGTGACACACTTACACTCAAACCTGTAAATGCACAGACACTGAACCAGCAACGGAAAATGGCAACAACATATACCCAAACAATCAATCAGGTGACTAGAACAGGGAAATAGAGTTGGGGGAAAGATACCAGAGGCAGCAGGAAGTGAGGAAACCCTACAAAATAAAAGTCCCCAAACAGGAAGTCCATACTGGTTATGACAAATGACACTATTACACATTACACATTACCTGTCAGAGACTGAACGACATCCCTCAGACGTTAGACTACATGGTCATTCAGTGCATTCAGATGTTTTTGTGTATGTGGGTCAAAACAATAGTTTTTCTTTAATAGATGTATTTTCTTGCAGATGCGCAGAACATCACAAAAATTTCATCAAGTGCAAAGATGAAATCATCCAGAAAGTGAAGAGTGCGGAGAACAGCCTCGTCCAACGTATCTCTCAAAAAATCACCTGTCTCACTGACTGCACTGAGCAGGAGGCAAAGCTCAAAGTAGGTAACCGGCTGCTCCACAAGGTTTGAGCACTCTGGCCACCATACTTTTACTTTTTTAAAAATGCGTTTTGCCAAAAATGTGAAGTCTGACATTAATGAAAAAGTAGACCCAGTATTTTTAATTTGTTTTTAGTTGTTTTTTCCTCTTTTAGGGAAGTTCTGTTTGATTGATAATCTTTCCTCCTCAACACTAAAGCTCAGTCTGTCTTTGTGCAGGCTCTGTCTGAGGAGGTGGAGTTCCTGCTGAGGCGCCTGGAGGAGCTGAAGGAGTGGTGCCCTGAGCAGAGCTGTCGTGGAGGCAGGGTGGCCGCCGTGACTACTATCTGGAAACGGGTATCTAGACTACAGCGCTGCACACGAGAGCTGAGAACTCGTAGCGAACAGAGAATTACAGAATGGACTGTTATCACCAAGAGTGTAAGTTGCTGTAAATACAGACATACATTCAGAACATTCAGCACTCAAAATATCCAACATAAAAAAAAGCATTCAACCTCTGGTGTTAGAAACACATTCCTGTACAGCCCAGACAGTTTAAGGCTGTATTGTTTTAACACGTGCTCCTCTCAGGTGGAGAAGGCCTCTGCTGTCCTGGAGCAGGTGGAGGCAGAGCTTCCTGATGGCTCGTGGGTGAAGGCGTCCCCAGAGGAGCTCCATGACCTGCTGCAGTCCTGGGAACAGTACCAAGACAGACTGGACTGTGAGCATCGATCCCTGTCTGCACTGGAACTGCGCACCGCTCGACTACTGGGTGTCCCCGCCCACCTGGAGAAGGCTCCTCCCACTCCTCTCTGTCAGCAGCTGCAGGCCATGCAGGCCCGATACGGCAGGTGAGATGTGACTCAATGTGGACTACGTAGCTTTATTTAGTTTAATGTTGCTGAAGAGTTCTGGTGAAGAACATTTGATCGTACATTTAACATGCAAGCTACAGTCCAACAGTCGTCGGATAACTCGGATGTTATTTAGAGATTTAAAAAGAAAAACAGACTAACAGCCCTGTGATTTAGACTAATAAGTAAGAGTATGTGGTCTGCAACTGTCCCATATGAAATAAAAAGTTTTTAATATTTTAATATTTAATACTTCAGTGGGTTGAAGGTTAGAGGTTATAACGTGATAGTTTAGATGGCTGGATGCATTTGTTTGTGTGTTTCCACAGTGTGAAAAAGAGGAGCAAGGAGGGTCTGGAGTCAGCCAGACTGGAGCTGGAGGAGAGAGAAAAAGCTTGGGAGGAGCTGCAGGGTGTCCGGGTTTGGCTGGAGACTACAGATGTTCTTCTGTCAGAGATGGAGAAGACCAGCAGCACAAAGGAGTTACAGGTGGGACACTCCTCCTCTTACACTGGCTTCATCCACTAGTTCTGCATCCACTCTGCAGATTTTGTGTGAGAGCAGGACCCAACACAAGTGTAGACATAGTAATCCACAGTGCTGCCATCACCCTATGGGGCACATGTGCACCGGTAAACAGGCCTTTTGTGTTGATGTTATCGCTTCACGAGGAACATACAACTGTTTCAAAACTTAGCAACCAAAACTTTGTAACAGAATGTTCAGGCCTGCAGGCTCTTTGTTTTTCTGTGTTCACTTCTGTCCAACCACCAACTCAGACAAACACTCTGCCCTGTGTCCCGAAACCTGAGCAGGAGCCAACGTGTCCCCATCCACTACACTTTTCATCCACACACACACACACACACACACACACACACACACACACACACACACACACAGAAACACTTGCAGGGGTTTGTGTTGATGAAAGACCTGAACAACCCTCCATCACCCCACAGCTCCCTACCCCAACCTACTCTTGAACCAGACACCTTTTGTTCACTACTGAAAGTGGATCTTCCAGGTGGCTTTTGTGGCCAATGCATTTTCATGGACACACACACACAAATACTCACACACACTTTTGCCTCTGTACTTGTGAGGACACTCACTGACATAACACAGGTCTTAGACCTGAACCTCTATGTAAACATAGTATTGACCTTACCCCTAAAACAAGGTCTTAACCCTCAAATGGCTCAATCAAGAAGTGAGGCCCTGAAAAAATGTCTTCTACAAAAAATGAAAAAATGGCTCCACCTTCCTACAGAGTCCCCAGTCTGAAAATGTACAGGCTATCAATATTTGTGTTGTCTTCTCTAAAATATATAAATGTCTGAGTTGTGATAGTTGCACAAGAACAGACGTTCTCACAGATTCTGTTCTCCCCATGGCCCCCCTGTCAGGCAAAGAAATTGTCTCCCCATGCCCTCTTCTTCCTCCCTCCCTTTGTATCTGACACACACACACACACACACACACACACACACAGTTTCCCATACAACATGCACCTCCCTCGTCCGCAGAGAATCGGACGTTTTCCGACCAAGGTAGCCTCCTTTGTATCATCTGTCACAGTTTTTCCATTTTAATGTTGGTTCTTATTGTAAAGTAGAGCCCGGCTGAGGTGAAAAGACTTGATTTTAACTGCTGAGGAACTGAAGGACTGAAGAGGTAGGCTCTGTTTGATGAAAGCAGCACAGCAGAGAGCTGATTACTTAACAAAGCAGCTTATAGGCGGTTTATTCACAGAGACATAAGATCAGTGTCTGGGTCCTTTTTGTTACAAATACTGTACAAAACTAAGGACACAGAGGTTTCTGTAAAGTTTCACCTGTTCTCACAGAAACGTTGCTGATATTGCATGTTGGAAAGTTCTTTTGAGGAAGGGGTTTGTTTTTTCACTGGTTGTCACAAAGTTGATCTGTGGCACTAAAATGTCACAAAAAGAAACAGCAAATATTGATGTTTTTACTTTTCCTGCAGAAAAAAGTTTATTCACAAGATTGTTTTCCCTCTGTGGTGTTCAGGAGATCCACATCCAGCTGTATACCCAGAAGGCTTTGCTGCAGCACATCATGGAGAGGGTGAAAATCAAGTACTCTGACACGCACACGCAGATCCCAGCCGAGATCGAAGGCCAACTGCGGGAAGTCACACCGTCACTGAAACGAGTGGAAGTAAAGGTACGTAGGAGTAGACTTAAAGGTGCAGCCCCTAGTGGTGACATTGCAGAATGCAACCTCCTGAAAAAAAAACTGTTGAAGCTGAAAGGAAATTTTGTTCTGAGCAAAAAACAAATCACAGACATCAAAGCCTGCATGTGATTCAGAAATAAACTTAGTCCAGATAGTTCCCTGTATATGGATACAGTTGTTTATAATATGGGGCACTGAACAAAAGAGGATTAGCATTTTCTATAGTCCTTACCAACACCTGTTTCCTGCTGAAGTTTTGGATATGTCTCTCTCTGATTGGTCGGTCAGGTGGGAGAGGCAGTCGAGAGGAGTGGACCCGTCCACAGGCTGGTGGCAAAGCTGTGTGAGATCCAGGCTGGTCTGAGGTCAGTTCAGAAGAGACTGGAACAGAGAAGCCCCACAGTGATGGAGGCAAAGTTCACTCAGAAGGTAGGTCAGATCATGGAGGAGTTGGACTTTTCTGTATGTGTTGTTTCTGTCATATTTGATGTACGATTTCATGTCTAAATAAACTAAACAAATCCCCAGCAAGTAAATCCCAGTCTTCATGTGCTTGTACATGCTCAGCGTGCGTGGGATGAGCTGGACGTGTGGCACTCATGTCTGGCGGCGCTGGAGGTGGACATGCAGGAGGTGGAGAAGCCGGAGGAGGCCCTGGTCCTCACAGAGAAACTGGTGGAGGTCCAGCAGTTCCACTCCCAGCTGGCCAAACAAGCCGAGCAGAGGACCACCCTCCTCAGCAAGGTCAGGACTTACTCCCTGCTTGTGCTTTCTGTTTTAATGACCGATTAGTGCCACTCAACAAGAACAGAATGACTGTTTTAGTTATTGACGCTGTCATATTGTTTGTGTTGAAGATTCATACGTGGCTTCAGGAGCATCAGGAAATGATCAAGAGCTCTAAGAGCTGGATGGCTGACGCTCAGTCATGGCTCGCTACTCCCTGCACCTACACCACAGCTAAATGTCTGAGCAGCCATGTTCACGCTCTGCAGGTCAGTACACCGTCTTCTACCACCCCGTCTTTGTGCAGTGCGAGCTGTTCGACGCTTCACGTACAGGAGATGAGACACAACACGTTTTAAAAGTTTAAAACGTTTTCATTGGTTGTTTTTGAGCAGAAACTGTTTTGTGTTGCAGATGGTGTTAGATGACTCTGCTCAGATCCGAACGACTCTGCAGGGCTTCAGTTCAGTCCTGCAGGAAATGTCGCAGGTTTGTGATGTCACGGCTCTCCAGGACCAGCTGCTCGAAGCCGATCGCCAAGTGGCCACCGTCCAGGGCAGCTTCACTGCTCCTCTGTCCCAGCTGGAGCACGCTGCTGCTGTGAGAGTTCATCTTTTTTATTTGAACACCTGTTATTCTCAGTTCTTCTGTCGGCTTACCTCTCTTTACCAAGCTCCTGATCCCACTGCTCATGTACTTTTCAGTTTTGTAAATGATCAAATTTACCGATTGATTGTAGGAGGTGGAGGCCATTGAGAGTGAAGTCCGGCGGATGGAAAACAATGTGGCTGAGATCAAGACCTTATTATCATCTCCAGAGGCTTTCCCCAGCCCCAGAGAGGAAAGTCTTAAGGTGAGTCAAGGAAAAGGTGATTGTCTGTAGTAGAAAAGACAAGTCAGAGTCAGTGAGCTCAGGATTTAACGGCTGAAACTATCAATCCTGAACAGTGAAACTTTTCATTACTGTTGCACTGGGTTATGCTATAAGACTGAAATACAGAAAATGAAGTTTTAATCATCTGGTTCTGTTTATCTGGATGCTCTTCTTGTGTGTACAGGCCGTGGAGCAGAGGATCCAGTCCATGAGGAGAACAGTGGCTGAGATCCAGAAGTGTAAACCAGGGCTTTGTCTTCCAGAGAAGGCTGAGGAGACCCTGACTGTCTTCACTGTGGTGGACATGCTCCAGACTCTGCTGCTGGAATTAGAGAAGGTCAGTTAGTCGTCAAACAAACTGTCAGTCTGACATGATGGATGTGGCCTGCACTGAACCCTTGACCTCTACTGCTGTTGTAGAAGGTCCCTGCTCTGTGCATCCAGCAGCCCCCGACTCCGATCCAAGCCAAGGCTCAGGCCCAGGAGACCCCCTCCCAGCCCCAGGTCCTGAAATCCACTTCAGAGGAGGCAGAGGTGAGTTGGTTCACTGTCCACACTATGTTTTGTGCTTTGTTATCAGGTGACTGTCTTATTTTACTGGTTCAGAGCGGTGGAGCAGATTAGGAGACGATGATTTGAATATTTTCAGTTTCTAAATATTAACGAGGGATTCACTTAAAACAGGATTTATTGGCAAATATAAAAACCTGTGTAGAAAACAGGCAAAAATCAATTGAAACAAAACGATACTGTCTCAGAACGAAGACACGGAGCAGGGTCACATCAGCATAGTTCATGTTGAAGAGGATGTACTGAAGAGATCTGGAGCCACTCTGCTGACTGTGGAGCAGTCCTCACCTGAACAGAGACAGTCCAGGACCCCTGACAGTTCTCAGGTAAGGCAGCCAGGGAGCCGTTCGTCTCACTTCTCTTGTTGAATACATCAGAACATTTACTGTTTATTCTCATGTACGTGAAATTAACATCACTCACTTGAAAATCAAACACTCACCCCTGTAATCTTGAGAGGGGACTCTTAAAGGTTTGTTGATTGATCCTTTCTGGTATGTTGGACCAAAGTGTAGACCTGTTGGTACTAACGTGCATGCATACCCACTCTGACGTGAGTTACTAACACATTTGTTGGGAATTTTTCCCTGCGTGTTTAGAGTTGAAAATGTTTGTTTTTCCTCCGGTACATTCTGGGACACCAAGCCAAAACGTATTAGCAGTGAAATATTTCCACACTGAAAACTGGCCGTCATGTTAAACTCCTGTAGTTAAGTGAAGAGGTACCAAAATATGTCTGGGACAATCTGGAAGGAAACCATAATAAAACTATTTAGAATATTTTCATTGGATGTAACGTTGCTACTGTAAAAAAATAAACTAACGAACAAGCACGTTCTCAGAGGTAAAGGCTAAAACCATAGATTCTGGCTGCAGCAGGATCAGTGGCCAGCGTACAGCTCAGTGTCCCAGATGCACTTTTGACCCGACCCCCGTGTGACCCTGCACATGATCGGTTTCCGTGTCAGCAGCGGGAGCATCAGGGCGTGCTCCAGGCTGAAGAAGGCGCAGAGAAAAAAGGGAGTGAGGAGCAGAGAGTGGAAGAAGGTGGAGGAGGTGTTTTGTGGTGGCTCTGGGATGTTTTCCTGGGCTCTTCTCCAGAGGTAATGAAGACTGAGAGCTACTGTGGACAAACCTCTTATCTGACATTCTTTCTCTTTTCTTTAAACCTCTTTTTCCCCTCGGAGCTGCTTGTTACCCAAGGTCACCTGTGTAAAACTTAGGTGGGAGGGGCTTACCACACTGGATGCGTAGCAACTAACAGAAGTAATTAAAGGAAAGTATTTGAAAGTTAATACTCTTAGAGAAGAGAGACCATACCCTGATGTTAGAAATCCACACAGCCTCTCCTATTAAACCCATTAAACCATTTGAAACAGCTGTATGAGTCATCTCTGACCTTCTTTGACCTGGGTCACTCTGCTCTCCACATCACTGTTGGCAGTTCCTTCACCTTCCTCACCATCTCCCTACTCATCACATCCCATCATTCCTTCTGCATCTCTTCATCACTGCAGTTTCCAGTTCTTCTTTTCTTCCTCAGCCTCCACTAGAGGGCAGTATAACAGTGTACAAATGAATAAGTGCAAGGTTGTCATCAGTGTTTTGCCCTGCAGCCACTTGAGATTTTGCTGTGTTTTAATATTTGTCATTGATGGTGCCAGGAGTCGGTCGTACCAGGAGAGACTGAAGCTGCGGCTGGACAAAGCTCTGAGCAGACTGGAGAAGAGAAACCGGTAACTGTCAGACATCATCACTGGCTCTTATTGAAACAATACAAAGATGAAATAGAATATAATAAAATCTAAATTCTTAGCTTCTTTGATAAGTCTGGTGATATTCTAAGTGTTTTTAATAATATGGTCAACAAATCCAGTGAAAAGACAAAAACCTACGACGTGTATCTGGCAATAGATTCTTCAGTAGAAACAAATGGAAATAGAGAAAACCAACAGATACTCACTGTTGGTTTTAATCATCTTATGGCATTTGATGACAATAAGGAGAAAACAGAATATCACCAACCTTAATCTTTAATTCATTTTACTGTTGTGATTTAGGATTTTCAGGCTTGTGTTGTGGTTTATGTGTAAAGAGTGTAAAGATACTTTGCATTTCCAGGTTGATCTTGAAAGAAACAAGGATTGTTTTGAAAAGTGCCAATAAGAGCCTTTGAATGAGTTTTATAATGTTATAACCAAAAAGATGTGACGTATTATTTAATGGGTGTGTCAGTAACTGTGTGGCTTTGATCCAGTTGTGACCTTTTTAGACTAAACGATCCGTGTATTTAACCACTGACCTGACTGATCTTCTAACCCTGCCCATGTTTCTTCAGGAGGTCCAGGGCCCCACTGACACCACAGAAGCAACTTCATCAAAACCCCTGGGCACAGTCACAACCCAGTCACTGCCTGAGAGCATGGTAAACACAACCTCGACCGTAAAAGCCTCCAGTCCCGACTCTGGGCCGCAGCAGAGATGTGTTATTTCCTAGAGCTAGAACCTGCTTATCTAGAACTTCTCCACTTCTTTTTAGTCTAAGTTAAGTCTGCTTCTAGAGCAAAACCTCCAAATCATCATGGAAAGAAGAGATTTTACTGCCTCTTGTAGAATAAACCTTAGACTTGTCATTTCTTTTCCAAAACCAATCACAAAACCTTCATCCTCTTCTAGATTGTACTTTAGAAATCACTCTGTTCTAGAACCAAAGTCTGATCTTCCACTCTTTAAAACACCACTCTTCTAGAGCCTATAGTTGATCTCCCAACTTCATCCAGATTCACCTTGAATCTAGAATCAAGTTAGGATTTCAAGGCTTCAGAGAGAATTTTCTAGAATGAATATTGGAGCTCCAACTATTTTTTTTCTAGAACCAAAGCTACTACAAGAACATGCAAACCTCTATTTCTAGAGCCAAATCTTGAAAACCCGCTTCTTCTATGACCAATATAAGATCTCCTACCTTTTTTCTAGATCCAGCCAATGTGTTGTAGTCAAATCTGGATTACAGCTTCCTACAGAAATTTGTAAAATAAGTCTTTTTCCAGAATATTGAAACTCCTAAATTCCTCTATATTCTGAGCTACTCTTCTCAAATGTTATTTCCAGAACTACACTTTTTTATACAACCAAATTTTAGGACTCCACGTCTTTTTGAACCAAATCTTGAACACTGAATTTCTTTTGTTCCCGTTGTGGATCTACCAGTCTTTTCCAGATCCACCCATAAAACAGCCAGTGCCCTCTAGAATCAAGGTTTATAGACAAATCCTCCAGATGGGCCATCTAGAATAACTATGGGAACTTTGACTCCCTTCCACAATGTGAGATCTCCTAAATTCTTCTAGACCAAAATCTTCATTCATTTTAGAATCCAGTCTAGAGCGCCTGAGTCCGACACCAGCCATAGACCTGATTCTTCTAGAAATGTCTCACTTTCAGTCCTCAGTGCATTTACATGGCAGGGAATTCCAGATGTTGGTTCAGAGCTGTGGACGTTGTGTTTACACTGGATGTTTGGTTTGTTTAATTTCTGCTTTATGAAAACTAAAATAAAGGATAGCGCTCAGTAATCCGATCAAACCAGATGTGTGCCAGAGATGAACCTTTTCCAGGTTTACGTGTGTTTACATGCAGGATTACTGGGCTTGCCCATCCTCTGCCTGTTCAGCTGGGAAAGCCCTGAGATGTGGTTCCAGTGTACACAGCTCAGACAGATGTGGGTGGTTGGGTGATGGTCCCTGTTTTACCAAAAACAGACCGACTGTATTTTAGCACGTGGGGTGGGTGGTTTTTAACAGTCTGTAATAAGCTTTTGCATGCACCTTAATTGTGATGGGTTATATGTTTTTGTAAAAGTCAGTTTTGAACTATGTTTCATGATGTTATCGTACAGGGAGCGATGACTGAAATAGTTATATCTGAGCTCATTTACCAGCAAATGCAGAGCATATTTCTTAAAAGAAACGTGTTTGCTTCCTTATATGCATCTGCCTTTTGTATTTCCATAAGCTAAACCTGACGACAAACTGTTGTTTACAGAGGTGATTGATTAACTGAGTCATGAACTGCTCAGTCCCTATATATTACTATATATAGTATATATAGTCTTCACTCTACAGCTCAGCCTTTAGGAAAACGACTTCAGGCCATGAAAATGCACTGGTTTGACATGATTACTGATTAACACACTACTGCTGGCAGGTGAAGTCCATGTAACTCCTAGTTTACTATTATAGGGACTGTACTCAGATAATCCAAAAATCCTGTTTCTTGCTCCTGTGCAAGATTTTCAAGGCTCATTAATAATGTCATCGGTTCTTCGGTGTGAATCTTAAGAGGAGCAGCTCCTGAGCTGAAACCTGTGGAGCTGCACAGTTTTCACCTGCAAGCAGCAGTACTGAGACATCTTAGTTACTTGGCATGTGCTGTACGATGTTGTTCCACTTTTGTCTTTCCATTCTGTCTACATATCCAAACAAGCACAAATAAACCCACGACAGTGATCTCGTCCTCCGTCTCTCTTTTTCTGTGTCAGGAGCTCATTGAGGGACGGGTGGGGCCTGCATGTTGGGGGGACCCAGAGGAGCTGGAGACATACACAGTATATACACAGAGAACACACACACATACTGCCCAGAACACACACACACACAAAATACTTACAGACACAGTGTAGTAACTTCACCAGTGTGTGCTCAGTGGAGACTTGACAAAGCCCGGGACAGGGTCTCAGCAGAACAAGGCCTCAGAACAGAGGCAAAGGTGGGGTCTGGTTGCACAAACTGGGCTGTCAGAACCACAGTTCCATCTACCTGTTGGTTTAGGGTTTGATGGATCCTGGGTTTGGCTGGCACACATCCTTGTGCTTGTGGTTTTGAGGTGACTCACATACAACCCTGTACTGGTTTCATTTGTATTTACCTTTAAAACATCTTTGTTCCTTTATGGATCTTTGTGAACTGACGATCCCACAGAGCCCAGGCAGTAGCAGGAAAAGCTCATTTTTAAACTCTTATTTCTAAATTTAATGATTTGTGGCCTATGATTGATCAGTTGTGACCTTAATATATTAATTTTGTTGCCTAATTTAGTGATTTGTGCACTTACATTAATGTGAAATCACTAAATTGGGCTGTGACTAATTCCCTCATTAACATCTCTCACACACTGAACCACTTACTTTTCATACAGTTTCATTTTTATCCAGGATCAAAATATAGTTTGTTATTGTGCTGCTCTTTCTATGGCAGAGAATTATTTCCAGATGATGATTTACTTTTTAAAAGTTCCTTGGTGAGGCTTTTGAAATCTTGTGTTCGCCTCCTGTTACAGCTGCAGCAGATCCTCAGTAGTAACTGCAGCAACTGTATCCTGAGCCCTGAGCCATGAAGGAATCCCAGTTATTGTGTGTGAGCTGTGGAAGTTTGAGGGCACATGCACCAAATAAATGTCATTTAATGAGCAGCTTTAAATGTCGAGGTAGAAAAGAGTAAAAGCTGAAGAACACTGGAGCCTCTAGATAAGGTTCTGATAGAACAAATGATCAGCTGCAGACTGTATGAACTGTGTCATGAGGAAGTAGGAAGGTTTCAGAGTTCAGGCTCGCCCTGCCCTTTTCTCAGCTCCACCCCTGTAGCCTCAGGCCTCTTTTCTTTCACTGTCATTCTCTCACTCTACCTGTGATAAAGAGTCGCTGTCACTGGAGCCCTGCCACCGCTTCAGGAAGTGGTTTCTGCCACAGGTGGGTGGAGCAGAGAGGGACTGAGAGAGGCAGCGGAGGAGAATTAGAGCTTCTACTGTGTACAGATCAGTAACCGCTGAAACCTGTTTAGGTAGCTTTAACTTTAAGCAGCAGTTTGCTCAGGACCCAGTTCAGCTCCTCCTCTCCTCTACTTGTGATCCTGGAGCAGGGAGGCTCAGGCAGATGTGTTGTGTTTGTGTCCCAGGGACCAGAGGAGCCTGGGCCCCCATTTGGCCCCTGCACCGGTGAAGGTGTCCTCCATGTCTGCCAGGAGAAGGTCGGACAGCTTGAACTGTGGCTGCAGAAAGCCCAGAGGAACCTGGTAGCTGCCAGAGCTGCCGGTTCATCAACCATGCAAGACTTCGTGGAGCAGCAACTCCTCACCTGTCAGGTAGGCTCCGCCTCCCAGGGACCAGCCACTCCCAGGACATACAGGTCAAAACCATCTGGATAAAAATGGCTGAAAAGTGTTTTTAGACACCAGGGTTACATATAATAAACAAATTAAACAAAGGCATCATTTACCAAAAACAAAGGAGCCTCTTAAATATATTTTGTTTCAGTTCCTGTTTGAAGACAACAAAGAGAGTCACTGCTTGAAGAACTAAAAGTTCTAGTTTTTCAGCCTAAGATCATGATCCTGCTTATCGTCTGTCTGTGCACAATAAGCAGCTAAGAATAGCAGCAGTCAGGTCATGTGACTTTGCAAACATTTCAAGTTGCACAATTAAGCTTCAAAAGCAAAACATGCCGAGTCTTTTTCAAACTCACGCTGCTTATTTCAAATCTTGCAACATCAGCAAAGTTAAGAAACTACGATCAGCTCAGGTTCACGTTTGTCCTGCTTTGCTTTGTCGTCACCTCGTACATGATGTAAGAACATCAGTCACATCTGGCTGCCTACAGGCAGGGGTCAAAGTTCATCAGCCGAAACACGTTGACGTGTGTGAGCCAACAGCTGGATGTTATAGGTCTGAGTCACAGGTCAGGGGTCACACACACACACACACACAACACAGTAGTCATGTTTATACATTTGCTGTGGGTCGGACTGTGTTTAACACAAGCTGCTTCTAAAATTAGTTTTGCTGCTTGTCAAATGATTAAGTTATTTTCTTTTTGACATAACATGCATTGGTCTAAAATGTTTATTAGATTAGATTATTGATTATTAATAAACATCAGGGGGCTGATTTAAGCCCATTCACTCATTATAAACTACGAGCTGCAAAAAAAAGTAGATGTTTTTAATTTTCACCTAATTAAAGTGGAGATTTGTGAAAAGTTGCACTGATCATGTTTTACCACAATTTGTTTACCCAGACTTTTCTGTTTTATTCCCACTGCCCTGAGCCCTTAAATTTTAACGTACATGTGAGCTCTTACCATCGTTCCTGCACACAAACTGTGTGTCACTGTTCTCAGGTCAGAAACAAGTCCAGCTGCTGCTGTTTGCACTGAGGGTGCAGTCTGGCTGCAGAGCTGACGACCAAACTGACAAAAATCAACAAGTCAGGTGTTGAAGTTGGAAACATGTCTCAGACTAAACGTTAGAACACGTTGCAGCCTCTTCGGTTCATACTGAATGTGTGACACACTGATTTATTCCAATGAAACTTCAGCTGTGTTCAGACCGAAGCCTCCATCAGATCAGAGTCTTATTAATGAGTCATATCTAGAGTCTGGATTCTGAATAATTGCTTTATTCACATTATTTCTGCTTTAGAGGCTGCAAACTCTGCAGAAATAAACATTGACATTTGACTGTGCGTAGTGCCTCCTCTAGGCAGATGAATGTAGTGAAGTAAGGACATCATTAAAATGTTTCCTCAGTCATTAAGTGGAGAAAAGCTAGAAACTGGTCATACTGGTATGTTTTTAAAGATACTTGGTGTCTGGTGACGCAGCTGCTGGTGTAATAATGTTCAGTCGGTAGAGTCATGTCCTCACAGGCCAGAGCTTCGGCAGGTGTTTTCCTCCCTCCTGACCCGGAGAGAGAAACTTGAGCCTCCATTAAAGTTTCAGGGACACGTCATCTTTCGCTGAAGCTCTGTGAGCAAACAAACGGCGGCTGTGCCTTCACATTGTTCTTAAATGAGCTTATCGACCGTTTTGATCTTTGTTTAAGGTGTGAGATAGAGAAAGAGGAGAAAGAGACTGTAAAAGTCAAATAAAAACAGGTGTGGCATCAACCTTTGTCTGATATAACAATATTTAAGTAGCAAAAAAAGATAAAACAGCTTCTGTGTTTTTCCTTCTACTGGAAATTGTTTAAAATACATTTTACCTGCTACCAAATTTGACACCCGATTTAAATTTTGCATTTAGTCTTGTAATAAAAGTGTTTAGTCATTTTGTCCAGTTTAGTGATGAGGGTGTGTTTGTGTTAACGTGCAGGAGATGCTCCTGGAGATCGAGCGGAAGGCGGCGAGCCTGACGTCACTCGGCCCCGTCGCTAACGTGCAGCAGGACGAACTGGGAGCTGTGGGATCCCAGCAGGAGGCGGCTGAGCTGCTCCTCTCCAAACTGGATCTCCTGAAGGGGAACCTGGTCTCCTTTCAGCACCTGCTTCAGGAGCGACAGGGAGAGGAGGAGCCACAGGGACAGGTGCTTACAGGGTGTACGACTTTTTAGACTGTGGACTTTATACCAATGAGAATCAGGTGTTGGTCAGTAACATATGGTTGTATAGATGTTTAAGATGTTTGGATTTACTAATGTGGATCTAATGATGTGGAGGAATTCCTCAGTGAGGATGAATACATCATAATTTCCTGTGTTTGCCCACAGCAGTCCTTAGCTCACCCTGAGCGCCACCTCCAGTCTAGGCTGAAGCGCAGCGGCAGTGTCCAGGAGATCTTGTCCTCACCTAGAAACCGACTCCTCAGGCAGAGCAGCCTGCAGCAGCAGAAGGTACGGGGCCCTCCTCACTGCTCCAGGGTCCAACACAGACCCCTGTAATTCTGGTCTCAGTATTTGAAGTCTTCTGTATGTGGCGTTTTTGTTGGGCAGGAGCTGGAGCAGGAGCTGACTGAGCAGAGAGGACTGACTCAGGCCATCGCCCGGCAGGGCAGCAGAGCTCGACTGTACAGCCCAGAACCAGAGGACCAGAGCCCACACCGCCCACAGTAATGGAACTATACTATTATCGCTGTCTCTGCTCTCTGCTGTACATACGACGCCCTTTAAAATAATGTGCGGGTGCTAAGTTTTCCTAGTTTAACCTGGATTCTTGTTTTTGTTTTAAAACACGGTGACGTCATCATCCGAAAGTGACTGTGGCAGCGGGTCGAGGTGTCTCACAGCCGCAGCATCCTCAGTTCAAATCAAACAAATCACTTTTCCATCTGTATCTGCTCTTCGTTTCTGATTCGACAAACTTTAAAACAAGAATCATGAGAATCAATATTAAATCATATAAAATAAATAATACAATAAATAATTCTAAATTATTATTATTATTATTATTATTATAAATAAAAACCAAACATTTTAGTATATAAGAGGAGACTAGCAGGACCAGGAGCAGACAGCTCCAGTCCGGCACCGGCTCAGAGAAAGAAGTGACAGGAAGAGCAAAAGGAAACCAGAAATGAAGTGAAGTGTTAATTTTCAGCTTTCTCTGCCCGTGCAGGTCGGCTCCTGCTGGGGCTGATGTGCAGGAGAGTTCTGCTCAGAAGAAGTGGGATCACCTTCGCGGTCGGCTGCTGGCTTTGGAGAGCTGGCTGCTTCCTCCCCCTGAGGTACGCCCTTAATCATGAGTGCTGAAGTGCTTGATTATCACTTCGCAAATAGAGAAAAGCAAAGAAAATCGGTGTTCTCACCAGGCTTGATTATCACCTTCTCTGAGCAGGAGGCACTTTGTTGTGTCTTTGGTGTTATGGGAACTCCCGCAGGGCTGGATAACAGTCCTGTGTGTCTGACTTTTCTCCTGATGGTTTTCTCCCCCTCTCTATACGTGACAGCTTCTCTGTGACTCTCTCCTCTCTCTGAAGGTGACAGACTCATCTCTGCGGCTCGGTGATGGAACAGCAGGATGTATGATTGGCACACAAAACCTCAAAGAGCTCCAAACCCACATTAGCCACCTGAGAGAGCTGGGACATGAAGCTGCAGAGCTTCAGAGTCTGGTGAGGACCAGACATCAGTGTTTCTAATATATGTAATATATGACACTCAGGCGGTGACATCTGACCTCACCTCCAGTGAGTTTCAAGATAAATCAGAGACGCAGCAGGACAACATTTAACAGTTTGACCTCCCTGACTGCAGGTGTCCTCTGGGACCAGCTCCCACCAGAGTCTGGACGAGGGTTTGTTTCATGTCCTGTGGGGGACGTCCTTGTCCCTGTCCTCCATCAGCTCCCTGCTGCTCCCGCCTGCTGGGGCCTCCCAGGATGAAAAGGCACAGCTGACGCTTCTGCAGCTGCAGGTGGTTCACGTTCATTAAAGTCCAGATAGTGTCCAGAAATTAAAATCACTGCCCTACCTGAGATACGTTTCTAGCTGAATTATCTCACACAAACTTCACTGTTTTCGCACCTTATGCCAAAAAAACTGACCAAAAAAAAAAAAAAGTATCCATGACATCTGAAGTTCTACAGTCTCACTGACATTATTTTGTTCTGTCCCTTTAGAGTCTCTCTGCTGAGATGGCCACCCTCGGCAGCGAGCTGGACTCTCTAGGGTCAAAGGTCGGTGGTGTCCTGGGATCCGAGCGTGTCCAGCGCTGCGTCGCTGACCTGAGCAGAGTCCTTCCTGTGGTCCGAGCTGCAGCGACAGGCAGAGAGCAGCAGCTCAGAAACCTGCAGGAGGCGACTGCCCAGCAACAGGTCTGAAGAGTGGCCTGACATGTTTAAATAACTTTAACATGTGATCTTAATCATGTGTGTCAGTGTTATCGATCTGTGTGAGTTTCCCCCTGCCTGTATCAGCGTTACAGTAACTCACCTTCCCTACAGAAAGAAAATGAATCTGCCTCATTCATATACTCTGTTTTATTATTAGTCCAACAATGAGTTTGAATGGAAATAACCTTTTCTTGCCTGTTCAGCAGAAAACACGTGCTTGCATGCACAGTTTACAGCGTCTGTCTAACCCACAGAGAAACCTCAGAGAGTTGCATGCAGCCTTCACCTCTAACCAGTCGACCGTCCACCAAATAACCAGTGACCCCAGTGGAACGCAGCTGCAGGTATTGTGTCCATGGAGCATTACTAGTTGTTAACTAGGCAGGAACATACAGCCGTAACGTCTCCGTCACAGCGTGCATGTGTTTAACTCCTAGGCTGTGGTTCAGATGCAGGAGCGTCTGCAGCTGCAGGTCAAGCAGGTGAAGTCGCTGCTGAACGAGGCCGAGCAACACGACCCACCTGCCCCTCTCGTCCACCAGGCTGCACAGCTACAGGTATGATACGGCGTGTTTAACCCCTGGGTCAGGTGTTGCAGCAGTGAAGTTTACTGAATAAAGAGACTCCTAAGTAAGAGACGGTTCAGCTTGACCCTGCTGAGTGCGTGTCCTTCCTGTGTGCAGGATGAGCTCCATGCTGCCCTGGGAGGTGTTGGCTCCTGCTGTGAGGAGCTGAGGAGCAGCGTGGAGCTGCAGCAGATGTATGAGCGGCTGCTCCACAGCATCCAGGAGCTGCTGACTCTGGGCTCTGAACGCCTCACGCCTGATGCGGAGCTGCAGGGCAGAGCTCAGCTCCAGCAGCAGCTCAGCAGACACAGGGTCAGTTTGAAATAATATCTACTAATAAAAGCTTAAAATCATCGTCTTTGACATTATGCACCTTTTCTGTTATCAGACGTTCTTCCAGTTCCTGGGCCATCATTTCAGGATCCTGCAGTACCTGACTGGGAGACTCCCAGAGAGCGCCCTCCGGAAGTGGGAGGGTGTAGTGACGGGCCTGCAGGATCAGGTGGCCAGACTGCAGCAGCACGGACTGGAGCGGGGAACCAGGATGCAGGAAACATTACAGGTAGTACACACAAAGCAGAGTATTTACTGCCAAAGAAAGTAAATATTAAGTAAAGCACAAAGGCCATCAATACATGTTTTCTCTCTTCTATATTCCAAATCCTAATTTGTGCATAAGTAATTATGAAACTGGGAGTACTGTGAAATGGGGTTTCAAACAGAAAGGACAGTCAGTTCACCAAAGTAACTAAGTCAGTCTATAAGAAGCTAATAACTGATATTATCCATTATTCTTGCACCATCTCCCTCAGTTGTGGTTACAGTGGGAAGCAGACAGGGCCTGGTCAGACTCCCTGCTGAGAGACATCCAGACTTCATTTCCCAAGATGCACGATGGGGGTGATTCTGAGGAGCAGATATCAGAGAAGCTCTCTGCCTACCAGGTAATTTTCATTAATCAGTGTTCTCTCTCTGAGCGTTGGAGCATTTTGCTAATGTGGAGACTATTGTCCAGGCTGCACTCAGAACCTGAAGGGCTGAAATATAAGCAAAAGGCTGTTTTCTGTGGAGGCACATGATGTTCCTTGGCTTTAATATGAGTTATTAGCTGAGCTGAGACTCATGTCTCTTAATACTCTGCTGTGGGATTGGAAAATGTGTCTGCTATTCCTACAGTAGGCGATGCAGTGTGTCCAGTGGTCAATAAGGTGTGTATGTAGTAACATGAATGGAGGTTCAGTTTTATGTTTTCAGAATCAACATTAATACGATAAATTAGCCGAGCAGAATGTTTTATGTTGATGTTACTGCAGGAGGTGGTGCGTTTACAGTGTCTACATATGTGTTAGTGTTAGTGTCTGCATGTGTACAGGTGTGTCAGTGCCGTAAAGGTGTGTTTGTGTGGTAGGAGCTGGGTGTCGTTCTGCAGGAGAACCAGGCGCGGCTCAGTCGGATGCTGGAGGCGGGGCTCCGACTGCAGAAGCTGGGGTGCAAAGCTGTGGTGGTGCCCACCGACGAGCTGGACACGCACTGGAGGTCTGTGCTCAGGAGAGCAGAGCGTGAACGCACCAACCTGGACAGAAAAAGGAAACTGAGCAGCAGGTACGTGATGAGATTTGTCCATTACTAGTGAAAAGACTAGAATTTGTCTTATATTTTTATTGACACATTGAAAAAGCATCTTTCCCCATGTTGCTGACAGGTGACCTTCCACATGATGACAGGTGTGATATTGAATGTGCTGTTTTCCACCAATCAACAGGTTTCTTCATGACTCTGCTGCACTGGTTGGCTGGATGGGCTTGGCCAGAGAGCTGATTGACAGATGGAGTCAGGTGACTGTCTCAGCCAATGAGGAGATGGATGCTGAACGGAGGCGGGACCACTACCTGCAGCTCGTTGTGAGTAGAGTTTGAGACGGCCTAAACCTTCCATACATTTACTCTCTCTTTAAACACCGAGCAACAAAACGTGACCACAGCTTCAAGCTTCCTGTTGCCCTGATACCGACTGGACTTCAGGATCCTGAGCTCTGTCCACATACATGTAGATCTAAACAGAACTGGAGCGTGTAGTTTTGATGTTCAGCACACACCAGCTGTATTTTGGCTATTTCTTCATGTAAGGGACAGAATCTCACAGACCGGTTATGTTTTAGGCTTTGATCAAAGAGCTGGAGGCCAAATCCGAGCTGAAGGTGGCGGTGATAGGTGCCGGCACCCGCCTGGTCCAGATGTGGGAAGCAGACGGAGACTCCGATAGAAATCTGAAGGATGAAGCTGCTCCTCCCTCCTGTAGTCCGGGCCTGGATCTCTGCTCCATCAACACCCAGCTCAGACAGATAGAGCTGGACTGGTCCAGTCTGCAGGCTGATGTCCCTGTGGTCCAGAACACTCTGCATAAGGTGAGGAGGTTCCTGTGTGACTTCCATAAGACAAATACACCCAGCAGTCAGGCTGTTAGGTACAGTCTAACCCCACAGTCCTCTTCAGTGTTCCTTCAGTCTAATCTCTTTTCTGAATATTTACGAATTTTATTTAAATTTTAATCTGCAGTTTGTTTTTTACTCCACTTGATCACAGTTCATTTAAATGGTGAAGTGAGCAAACAAAAGGAATTCTTGCTTTTCTGAATGTCAGACCACAGTTAGTTTAAAGATGCCCACTGTGCAGCACAATACCATCCTGAGGGCTCTTCTCTCACCTGTCTTCTCCTTCCCACTCCTTCTCTTTTGCTCTTCTATCTTCCAGACCTCTTCACCTCTCAGCTCCCTCTCTCCTTCATTCCCTTGTATCTCCGTCTTCCTGCTGCTCTTATTATTTCTGTCTGCTCTGCTGCTTCCTTCTCTTCTCTGAGGAAATCATGTGAATACTCAGGGTTTGTATTCCCAAGTTAAGGCCATGAATGTGGTTTTAAATCTTCCTAATGTGTCTGAAGACTCGTTTTGTTTTTGACGTAAAGGTATTTTTCCAGATGTTTACTAAAACTTCACAGCCTGAATATTCGTTTAAAATGACTGGTCATTCACTAAACACTGACAACATTCTCTCCTCTTCCTCAGTGGTGGATGAAGACCTTGACCCAGCAGGGGGCGATGCCGGAGCTGCAGGCCTGGCTGGGAGCTGCTGAGTCCCAGCTGCAGGAGCGTCGCAGCAGAGTCGACCCAGCTTCCTCCGCTAACACTGATCTCACACAGCTTCTAAAATACTGCAAGGTAGAGATGGACTGAACGGCGAAACACTCCTGATTAGAAAAGTGTTATCAGGTGCTGCACTGAAGCACGGTCCTGAGAGGCTGTCAGGCTGACTCTCTCTCTTCCATCCATGACTTTTCTCTCAGGACTGTCAGGCTGAGATCTCGGCCCATCAGTCCACCCTGGACTATGTCAACCAGTCGTTTCTGATCTGTAGTACTGAGGAGGACCATAGGGAGCGCTATGAACACAACCGGTTTGCAGAGGACCAGAGCTGTCTCAATCATCGGTGGCTCAGTTTGCAGGAAACGCTCAACTCTCAGGTCGGACAACAAAATCCAGACTCAAGGTCCACTTACTGGTTTCTCCTGCAGTGAACGGGGTTTCTGAGTTTTCTATATTCGTATTCTATGTGTTTGGTTTTCTAAACATCTGATTTCAAAAATTTGGGATCACTGTGGTGCCTACAGTAACAGAGGGGTCACAGGCCACAGGCTGAACAACCTTCATCACAAAATGAATCTGCTTTTTGTTTGGCTCTGATTTCCTCTTTGTCTTTAAATTGATAAAATGCTTAGTGAGATACAGAATAACTGTCATTTCTGACTGAAATCTTCAGGTTCACCAGTTGCAGCAGGATTTGAGGAGCAGAACGGAGCTCGAGGCCCGACTGCTGCAAATCAACACCTGGATTACAGATCAGAACCTGTGGCTTGACTCGGCTCAGACGCCCAGCAGCCAGACGGAGCTCCACAGGAGCATCAACACTTGCCAGGTCAGAGGAACTTGGCTATGTCAGCTTGAATATTTTAGTTAAGTCATGTTCCTCGAGGGTTGTTGACCCTTAAGTCGGTTCATGAAACTTAAACACACAGTTTAAAATCTCCTCCTGTGTGTGTGTCAGGACCTGGAGGAGAAGATCAGGCAGAAGTCTGCAGCTCTTCAAGAGCTGAGAGACGGACTTCGTGACGGCCGAGGAAACAGCCGCTGGGATTTTATCTCTCGGACAGACGACTCCATCCAGGCCTGTGCGTCCCTCCGTCAGCAGGTAGGAGACAACAAACAGCAACATCCTGTACTGGAAGGAAGACCAGCATTTAAAGAATAAATGAAAATGAAAAGTATGCAGAATTTATCCGTGCTGTGGTTGTGTGAGCAGCTAAAGTCTCTGGTAACACAAGTGTTTGGTACTTGTCAGTGTCTCCGTCTGATCAGATCAGATCACGTCTTGTCTTTTTCAGAATGAGGCAGTGAAACTCAGACTGGTTCAGGCTCAGCAGCTGTGGGACCGTTTGGACAAAAACCTGAATACGTTGGTGCTGAGAACAGTGAGAACATCTCAGACTGTGGATTATCACAGCAGCCCTCAGCTGTCTCTGCAGGCACAAACAGCTATCAGTCGAAGGCTGCAGGTAGGAGCTCCTGCATGTAGAGCATGTCCTAAAGCTGCAGATGGTTCATGTAGACCTACAGCAGCACCTCTGATGACTCTGGACTTTGTTGTGTTGGACGCAGCTTCTTCATGAGGAGACAGGAGCATCACAGGCAGAGTGGGATGAGCTGAACCAAACCCTCTCCTCGCTCAGAGACGTCATCAGTCCTGCCGCCGCCGCCCTCCTCACTGAGCAGTTGGACGGACAGCGACACAGGTGGGACAGACGCCTGCATGACACACTCGCACATCCACAGAATCTCTCACACAGTCCTCTTCTGTCTTCCAGCTGGGCGGAGGTGTCTGGAGCTCTGGACCAGCAGCTGCAGAGGAGTCAGAGCATCCTGCAGGTCTGGGAGGTCTACGCTCTGTCGGCTACGTCTTTCTCTCAGCGGTTGCAGATGTTACAGAGTGACACCACATCTGCTCTGAGTGCAGCACCTGGAGAAGACGACACTAAGGAACAGGTCGCTGTCAAGATCAACAATATTCAGGTGAGGAAATAAACAAAGGAGAACAATCATTGTAATAAACCAGCACAGTGAAGCAGAAAGGATGAAACTAAAGGTTAAAGGTGAAGCTTTTTAGCTTTAACTTTGAAGGTTTCCTCCTTTCTGTATTATTTCATTCATTCAAGCGGATCGTTGAGGAAAAGAAGCTGTGTGGTACAGAGGAAATGTACAGATGTCCAGCACCACAGGCGGCAGAAGCTTTTCAGTCTCTGTGTTTTTCTTTTTACATGACTCTGTCCCTGCCTGCCTGCAGAGTCTCTTGGACAGGACAGACACTTTGCAGTCTGACCTGCAGGGGGTGCTGGATGCCTCCAAGGACTTAATCGACCACCTGGAACCTTCAGCTGCCAGTCTGGTCCAATCAGAGAGCAGGTTGCTGTCACGTGGGGTCCTGCAGCTCAGCCAGAAGCTGTCGGGGAGACTGGGTCAGCTGCAGGTACAACCTCATGAATGAAAGCGTCTGTTTGTGGGATTTAGCTCAGTCAGACCGGACTTTTTATATCCACTGTGACTCTTAGTGAGATATTTGGTCTGAGGACACTGTTTGAAATCAGCTGCCAGTGAACCAGTAAGTGACGCTGTGGTTTCCAAACCTGAAACTGACTGTAATGTGTTGCTTATCTTGATGGTTTTGTATCCTCGTTATCTTCTGCTGTTTGTTGTGTGTAAAGCCAAGTTGGATTCAAAGCATATTTGTATCTAGTCCAGGGTTTGGCACCTGCTCACTGTACTCCCTCCATGGGGTGTTAGGTGTCACAGTGACCTATAAATGACGGTGTGTCTGTGTGTAGGAGGAGCTGGGGCGGCTGCAGGAGTTTGAAAACATCCTGGAGCTACTGGAGACAAACCTGGAGCTTTGGCAGCAGCGTCTGCAGGATGTGGCCCGGACGGGTGACCAGGTGGGACAGTGTGAACGAAGGGAATGAGTGACTGTATGTTCTGATTCTCTGAAACCTGCTGAACAAAACAGAAAATGTAGTAGCTGGAAATGTTTTGTGCTCTTTGGTCTTTTTGTTGTAGTTTAAACCAGTTTGGATAATAAGCACATGTGGTTAGGATGCACACATTATGTTTCTGTGAGTGTAGAAATCAGATTCTTCTTTCTTGTACTGAGAAACTTAAAAAACGTCACAGGTTGTCAGATAAGCTCCATTATTAAAGGAGTCGTCTCCACCTGAGTGGAGAATGGGGGGGTAACAGTGAGCAGGAGTCCAGACTGTGGTGATCCCTCCGAGTGTGACGTGCTGCCATATGTTTGCAGTCTGGTCTGCTGGAGCTGAGCGGTCTGTCTGCTGACCTGGATGTGTTGAATGAGCTGAGCTGCAGCCTGACGCTGGGCGACACTGCCGCACGTCGCCTGCAACGCCTGAACCGCTGCTGGGCCGACACCTCCACCAAGGCTGAGGAGGCCTGCAGGTCAGTCCTGACATTCAGTCCAAGTAGTTGTGTTATTAGCATGTTGGAGTAAATCTGTGTCTTAGAGGCCGTTTCAGTCAGACATTGTTAAGATACTGTATACTGTACCAAACATCAACCCTGATCTGTTGTCGATGGAGCGTTGCTCACCCTTCCTCTCTTTGCAGTGAGCTGCAGGCCGAGACGCTGAGGCAGCAGAGCTTTGAGCAGAAGTGTGACAGCTGGACGTCCTTCCTGCAGAGGATGGAGGACGGTCTGGCAGTGGATGTGGCCGGATCTTACATCGGCCTGAGGCAGCAGCTCTGCACACATAAGGTACCAAGCACCAATGAGGGACTTGGTAACACTGAACCAAACACACAGGCATAATAATCCTGACGTGTCTCTGGTGTTTCAGCGGTTCCAGGCAGAGCTCTCCACTGGTCACCAGATCCTACACTCAGTCATCTCTGAAGCTCTTCAGCTGCTGCACAAAGGAGAGGTGGAGGACAGGTACCAAGATCCAGTAAAGTTAACTCCGTTATGAGAAATAAAGAGCTCCGGGCACAGACAGCTTTTATTTGATCTTTGGGGGTGAAGACCTAAAACTTTTACTTTTGTTTGCGGTCGTTTGACTGTTAATGTTTGCAGGAGCGACTTCATCCTGAAACTGGCTCAGCTCAGAGAGCACTGGCAGGGGGCGGTACAGCGGGCGGACCAGCGACGCTCCCTGGTGGACGGGCTGGTGAAGAACTGGCACCTTTACAGCCACAGCCTGAGGAAGCTGCAGAGGTTCCTGTCGGACACACGGACCCTCCTCCCCCCCGCCGGACCGGCCCGCTGCAGCCTGCAGCAGCTCCGAGGCTCCCTGCAGGACCTGCTGGTGAGACGCACGTTGAATGTTGAGGAAATTACAGACTTTAAACCTTTAGTTTATAGCTTAGACTTTACTAACTGACCCCTGGATTATAGATCGGACTGTTTATTGAAACAATGATAATATTTTATATATAAAGGCATCAGATCACACCTGAAAATGAAAACATCCTCATCATGTGTTGAAGATGTGTTAAGGGAGAAATGACTTAATGTCCAGTCGTGGTTTTTTCAGAGATATGTCTCTGCTTATCATAGTTTCTGTCCGTACTGATTACTTTACCACTGACACACACACACACACACACACACACTGAGCCTGGGGCTGATTTAAGATTAAAGACCAAGAGACGGCTGTGTTGATTACATTTACACCCTAAGAAAAAGAGTCTCCTCACTGAGTGTTTGATTACCATGAAAGGAGATTGATTTGAGTGAAGATGCAATAAGAGAGATAACTTTGATAGCTCCTCCTCAATAAAAGCAGCCGGTGTGTCCTGACCTGGATTTCTTTTTTAAACCACAGCACGACGAATCAGCTTTCTGGTGTTTCTCTTTCAGCCTTGTTCCTTCTGTAAAATCTCCTGAACCTTCTTCTCCCCCTCACTGTCGTTCCTCAGCACACAGAGCTGCTGTTCCAGAGGTATCAGTGCAGCTTCATCCACACTCTGGAGCTCGGCCGACAGCTCTTCTCCATGGGGGACGAGGAGACCCAGACTCAGCTGCAGATGGATCTGGGAACCCTGCAGGAGGAGTGGGACAGCCTCCACAGCCTGCTGGGCCGTAGGATGGATCTCACAGAGGCCATTGTCAAGGTGCTTTTACACATCCTGTAGTTCTGCAGCTGCTTCCAGGAACATTTTATGGTCTTTATGGGCTGCTGCAAGAAAAACATGGAATATTTTCTGGTTCTACCCTCACAGAAAGATTTTTCTGTTATGTATAACACTGGTTTTAGATTTACATCCATGATATTTAAATGTCTCGTGCTGATATTGTACCATTATATTTAACTGAGATCATGCACTGCAGAAAAAAATCCAATATCACTGAAGAAAAATCGAACAAAACATCCAGAAACTGCTGCTGCTGCTGTGACCTGACAGAGGTGGAAATGTGAAAATATCTATTTAAATATACAGTAGAAATGTGACTGGTGTATGGAGGAGTGTAGAGCTCAATAATCTCTAACTGCTGATTTATTTTTGGTAACTAGTGTCAACGTATAAATCCAAAGGTGAACAAATCGACTTGTTAAAGTCAGTGTAGCAGCAGGAAGTAGACGCTCCTCAGTGTTTCCTCATTGGTGCCATGAATCAGCTGCAGGTTGATTCACAAGTTTTATTTATTCTTGTCCTGTCTGACTGTAGAGACACCTGGATCCTCAGTCCTCCATCTGTCCCCGTTTCCTCTGCTGGTTTCTGTTGGCACCTTAATCCAATCTGCTCTGATTAATGACAGAGGACATGTTTAGGAAGGCAAAGACAAAAGGCTGTGATGGTTTCCAATCAGCGTTTCAGCCACCCCCACTGCTTTGATGTGTGTGATCAATACAACCTTTTTTTTTTTGCTGTGTCTCAGAACTGGGAGCGCTGTGAGGCCAGACTCGCAGACAGCACGCTGCAGCTGAAGGACGTGAAGACCAGACTGAACCGACCGATGCCGGAGTGGGACGACGAGCTGCAGAGTGCAGAGAAACTCAACCAGGTACATCTGCAGACACCAGGTCACACAGACTGTCCCATCTCCATTTACTGTAAAACGTCCACGAGTTAAAACCTTCACCGTGGAGGCAGCCAGTGGCCTGACACTGCTAATTATTTTTAATTACATCAGGCTCTGTAGGATTATTTCAGCCTGTAGTTCAGCTCTGACACTGAGACGTATCCACAGTGTAAAGAGATAAATAAAAAAGGTGGAAAAGTTACTCCTGAACCCCGTGTTAAAGCACAACGTAATGTTCTCTACTGTTTTGATCCAACAAAGTGTCATTTATAGTGAGTCTGTAAGCTGCTTAGTAATTTTAGACTAAGCTAAGGGTCCTGCTGGCCGAGTAACAGGCCAATATGAACCTCATCATCTCACCTGTGGACAAGCATCAGTTCCTGAGCATATGGTCCATAATCACCATGATATCTGTTGATAGGTATAAGTTAGAATACATATTCATTTTATTTTGAAGTAAAAGCTGGAATTAACACAGAGCAAAGGTCACAGGGGGCAGTGGACGAACCGCCAACACACAGGTGTTTGGAGGGAAACTCATAAAGTCCCAGGAGGGAAACAGGTTGGACTCCTCCCATCAGAGCCTTTATCCTCCCCCTCTCCTTCAGTCCCCTCCCCCTCTGCTGTCACCGCCCCCCTGGCCCGGCCTGCAGCCTGTGGCCCATAATCCTCTCTGGGCGGAGAGAGAGAGAGAGAGAGAGAGAGAGTGCCTGAGGCAGAGAAAGGGGATGAGCCATTAGGGAGTAGCTGTGAGGGAGCGAGCTGGAGGGGGTCCCTGACACTTTGTTGTGGTCGGTGTGTTGTGGTATGCAGGAGAACGAGGACTCCCTGGAGGACTGGGCTGAGAGCCTGAAGGAGCTGAGCGCCATGAAGACGGATCTGTCCCAGTACATCATCGCAGACGATGTCCTGCTGCTGGAGGAGCAGGTGGAGCACCTGCACTGTCAGTGGGAGGAGCTCTGCCTCAAGGTCAGTGAGCCGGATTTGACACTTTGAACTCCTGTAGCTGGTCCTCATCCCGCCCAGCACCAACATTTCACTGAAATAACCTGCTGGTGCTGGTTACCTGCCTGTATTTTACTGTATCATTCTATAAAACACACGCAGCAGTTTCTTTATTTCCCTCAGTCCTGACTTTTACTGGAAATTACCTCAAGTTATGCTCTGTACCGGTTTGTTCCCCAGTTATTGGAAATATGGGACAGAGTTAAGGTGCGTAACCAGCAGAGCCCAGACAGTCGTCACTTTGTGTTTTGGTTGTGTGTGTTTTGGACAGAGCAGGTCAGTCAAACTGCTCCAGGAGTGTGTTGTTGCAGAGAGCAGTCAGCTGAGGTGTGTGTCTGCTGCACTACATGTCATTGTGTGTGTTTTACCACGGCGTCTTTGGGGTTTTCCAGTCGTCAGCGTTGGGTCTAAGGCTTTAATGAGTTCATAAATCTTGGGAGTCCTTTCTGAAGCGAACAACAGGTTTGGGCGGGGGCTGCGATGGGGTGAGGGGCTTGGTGGGAACAGATGGTGACAGGAGGGAGATGTTGTAGAGAGCCGAGAGGCTTCGGGAAGAACAGCTTTTGTATTAAAATGAGCTTGGGGGAGGTGCAGACGCTGACTTTCACTCTTCACTGTTGGTGTATTTATAGCTCCCAGTCAAACTGACCTTTGGCCTGTGGGAGTGTGTTTTTCAGCTAGAGTCCAGGAGCAGCACCAGGATAGTTGAACTTGTGGGTCACATGATGAGCTCACACCCAGAGAAAGTGTGTATCCCCATAAAAACCAGTGGAAATCTCAGAAAACTGCAGGAACTGTTCACAAATGTCTCTGGTTGTCACTGCAGTAGGTCTGTGGAGTCATGTCACAATATTGTTCTCATCCCATTCATGTGCCTGAGGAGTCACCTGGCTCCGTCAGACAGGAACTCATGTCCCTAAACAAGAAAACCTGGAGATACAACACAGACTATCAGTAGGTTTCAGTAATAGTTTGGATTGTGGATGTGTCCTGTCTGCAGCTGTGTTTTACTGGTGAATTACCAGTAAACAAGACTCTGCAGCTGGATCTGATGATGCGTTACTGCCTTCAGCAGCCTGAAGACCTCAGAGCGATGAACTGTGAATGTGAGGATCTGATCGTATGAACACACTCGCATGACTCCAGATCTGTGCTGTTTCAGGAGCTTTGAGTAAATGACTCATGGCTTGAATTAAAGTGATGTCAAGCAGCAGCTGCATGAGTAGCAGTAATAATAAGCTGTAGTTACAGAGCTAAGGATCTTATAAGCCTTCCAATCCTGTGTGTGTCAGGTGTCTCTGCGTAAACAGGAGATCGCCGACCGCCTCAACGCGTGGATCATCTTCAACGAGAAGAACAAGGAGCTGTGTGAGTGGCTGACCCAGATGGAGAATAAGGTGGCGCACAACTCCGACCTGAACATCGAGGAGATGGTGGAGAAACTGAAGAAGGTAGGAGGTCTTTTCTTCTAACGTGATCAAAGTTAATCAAAGTAAATTTTAATTTAACCGACCCTGCCCCATCACTTACGTCACTGCAGATAAATGACTAAGCCTGTAGCGTCACTGCTGTGGGAAATGTGGGGTGACGTACATTTATTCCTTCCTTTGTGTTCTCTGTTCCTCAACCAGGACTGTATGGAGGAGATCAACCTGTTCAGTGAGAACAAAACTCATCTGAAGCAACTTGGCGAACAGCTCATCACCGCCAGCAACAAGACGAAAGAGACGGAGATCAACGACAAGCTGAAGGACATCAATGACCGCTGGCGGCATCTGTTCGACCACATAGAGGCCAGGTAGGAACACAGGGAGGACAGAAGGACAGAGGGAGTAGATCCAACACCAGGTTTCATTTCAGCAGCTATTTCATGAGCTCTCAGGTTTTTATGTGGAGTGTGAGACCATCGGGCTGATTTAAATGTAGATCCTCAGTGGAGTCGTCCTACTGCACTGAGCTGCAGGTGGCAGTCATGAGCAAAGACACGCTGCAGTGCACCAGCTCAGGCACAGAAGAAGACGAGTGTAGGTTGGCCCACATGGAAGCAAACAAAAGTCTGTGTAAAACTCTTAAGAACTCGACTTTGACGGTGTTTTGTGAAGAAGTAAACATACTCCACACCTGGAGGATCCATGCAAGGCATTGTGGTGAGAAACACAGAATGGAAACAGAACATTTTGGCTCAGGATAGTAAAGTCCCTCAGCCTGTGGTTGGTCAGACAGTCGAACACCTGAGGTTTGGTTGAAAGCTCTGGAAAAGTGTTTACTGCTTGTTTACGTGCAAACTGAAGCTGAAACAGCAACAGCAGCCTCTGGCTCAGGGTGAGCAGACCAAGAGAAATACTCATTCTATGTGCTCCATGTCTACACTGCAAAATCACTTTTTGCTACCTCACAAATGTTTTTCACAGAACCTGTTGATTTTTTCTTCTGCCATCACAGGTTGTTATGAAGTGCAAACGCGTGTGTGTGTGCAGCTTTACCTTAATGTTTCCTCTGAGCACAGCTGCTGTTCTGCTGCGGCTGCAGATTAGAGCAGATATTATTATTATTATTATTAATCCATACATGCAAATCTGATTTCAGCGCAGAGACGAGCGGTAGCTCCATGAAGCTTAGTGCCACTTCACTGCTGCTCTACGTGAGCTGCATTGTGGAGTGAGGGGGGTGAACCCACTGACCACAGCACAGACTTGTGAGGGTCCAATCCTGCTTCACCTCTGAGCACCTGGCCAGTCAGTGGATTGTCGGACACACTGCGTCCTGCTGCACCAAATGTTGATTTCCTGAAGTGTAACCTCTTCAGGTGGTGGATCCTCGTTAGCTTCATTCATGGTGGCTGCTAATCTTTCTGGCTCGGTGCTGTGACGAGGACAGTCCTGAAAATGAACTTTTTGCAAATCAAGTTTCTGTTTTTGCCTTTTTCCTCCGTGTTTGTGCTTCGGTGTGACTCGTTGGTGTTTCTGCACGGCACATACCTGTCAGTCCTTTTATTCCTCCGCTGATTAGATGAAAATGCCTCATTCGCTGAGTAAATTCATGAGTTTTGAGAAGTGAACACGTCATGGATGAGATGTTGTTTAGACCATGTGCTTCATTATTTAACTTCCTACAGTCTGCTTTAGTTTAAATGTTCTGCTTTTCTGGATGATTGTGTTCGCTCCACTAACAAGGTTGATCTCAGCGGCGAACCTGCTGACTGACGATTGACCTCTGGCGTGGATAAGTGCCTGTGTGGTGATGGTGGAAGGACGGTTTAGCAGACGACGTGCTAAAAAAACCGTCTCGCAGAAAATCGGGGCAAGCTGACCTGAAGTGAGTCCCACTGAACCACAGTGGTGCCAGATGGGTTGAGCCAGTGCAGGTGGGGGATGGAGGTAACTTAGACCTGCCATATGGCGACTGTCTAATGACCCTGACTCCTCTGTCTCTGCTCAGGCATTAGCTAATGTTTTCTTTTTTTGAAGTTCGTCTTAATAAATGTTGTTTTTCTAACTGATGGGTGCAGTTATTTTCTAACGTGGTTGATGTATCATGACTGATATGTCATTTGTCATCGTGTGATGTTGGGAGTGTTTATTCCAAAACATTAATACACATCAGGAGGGCTGTTCAGTTTCACACTACCCCATTTCTTGTCTACAAGAGGAGGAATGAACTTAGCAAAGTCCATTTAGGCCCAGACGTGGTTCATGGCGTGCGAGTGGGCGGGTTTTTATTGTGACTGACGGATCTGTGTGTGTCTTAAACAATACCCAGGGACCGGATTGGAGAGGGAGCATGACCCACAATAATGGATCTGCTCTCCTCCCCCCCGTCCCCTCAGGGACTGACCTGCATTACTGGGCTAAGCCTGGTGATGTGGCACGAGCCTCATGGCTGTGATGGAATGTGCAGTCGACGTGTGTCTCAGTCTGACAGCCACAGAAAACACCTGTCCCCGATTGGTCAGAAAAAACCTGCTCGCTCTCGGTGTTCCAGTTTGTCCCGCAGGTGTTGGACGTGTTGAGGTCTGGGCTCCCAGTCCAGTTCTTAGGGAGACAAAATCCTTTATGGACCTGGTTCTGTTTGCTGCAGCTACAGTCCTGCAGTAAATCCTCCTTCATGCTGGTGATGTTTATGTGTGTGCATGTGTTTATGTACTGTATCATATGAGTGCACCGGCCAGAAGCTGTTGTGTGGTTGGAGGCTCAGGGTCTAATAATGCAGACTGGAGCGAGGGGGTGAAAACCCTCTAAGCAGATCAACATGGGGAGTGTCTTTACAAGCTGCTTAGCTTGGTCATGAACCATTAACACATCCATCAGATCCTGGAGGACACACCTCAGACCCACAGGGACCAGGATCGTGGTGCAGGTTTAGGGTGAAATGAGATAACTGAGTTGTAACTCATGAACTGTGACCATCTTCACCAGCAATAAAAACATGGCCCTAAGTGAGAAGTAGCGGTGCCTGGTTGGTCCATTGCCACAGGCCTGCACTGCTGTGTCACATGTTTGGATAAGCTGTGCCGGAGTTGAGGAGGAGCTGATTCGGAGTCAGTGATGACTGCAGCATCCCTCGGCCTTTGTCTGCGTCTCGCCTCACTAAGTTAGTAGGATGACTGCTGAGGTTTGACTTGCTGGGGGATTAGAAGCGTTGACACTGGTGCGCTGCTTGCCTTTGTCCCCCAAAACAAACTGGGTGCTCCGTCACCCTGCCCAGCAGCTGCTCTCTGCTGACACCAGCCTTTGTGCCGCCGTCCTCTCTCCTCTTTGTCTGGATAAGATGCATGCGAGGCAGATGTTTGTCTCCCTGCTCTCCTGCTGCCTCATCCGTCGTCTCCTCACACCTGGTGCAAATGCACGTCTGTGCTCGTCACAGGGTTTTTGTTCCAAGCGTCAGTGTCATGTTGTTTGACACCGAGTGTAAAAGGAGATAAAAGCGCAGACTTGGCTTTCAGTTTCACTGACCTGGTTGTCATGGTGATGATGCAAAGCGTTTTGCTGTTGTTACCGTGGTGATTTGTCACACAAACAAGTGTTTGTGAGATGCAGAGAGTTTAACGTGTCACGTGTTTGTGTACTTCTGTCCACTTTTTCCTTCCTCACTGTCATGACGACTTTTAGCTGAACATTACGTCTCCCTCACCAGCAGGTGTCCGATCATATGTGGGCTCTCTGGCCTTTTTCAAAATAAAAGCCACAACAAAGATTTGCATAACAAATGCCAGTGTTAGGTAGAGTATGCTTCCTGGAAGGCACTTTAGATTTACTTTTGTGTTTTCTTTCTTTCAGCCTTTCTGTGTATTTACTCGTCATTCTTCCTCCTCCACCTGTTGGAGCCTTAGCCAGTCTTCGTCCTTCAGCCCTGTAATATATGTCTTGCTCTTAGTGCTCTGGCTTAGTGGAAATGGAAGAATGTGGCAGATGGAGGTTTGCCAGTCTGAGGTTTCCTGCTGAGTCTGTCTGTGTCAGCAGCTCCAGTCCTGGTGGCTTTAATGTCCCAGGTTGTGTCCAGAAACAGCTGCACCAGTAATCTGCTAAAGGCCCAGACCCACTTTAATGAGCTTCTGTGCTTAGACATGGTTGATAGTTTGGTGCTGTGTGACTTGTCCAGATCTGAGTCCCTGCTGTGTAACTTTCATAATCAATCCGCCACACACAGCTTTACGTTAAAGATCCACACCACCACCTGGTGTAGCTGTTTCAGGAGCCCTGAGGCAGAAATATTGTTTCACCACAGGTTTACCAGAAATTATTCAGATGTTCTGTAAATGTGCAATAAGGAAAAGTTGTTGATTTTCTTCTTTTTATTTAAATTTTAAATTCAGTATTTGGAGTTTTTGGACTGTTGGATGGAAAACAAACCTAACTTTGTTAAGCTGCGCTGATCGTTTTTCAATATTTTATGGAGCTAAAAGCTGAATCAGGTTATTGGAAGTGAAATAGATCAATCAGTCAGTCACGTGTTATTAGATATTTAGTATCCTGAGTGAACCTGTTCCTGCATCCAGCTGTTTGTAGATGCTGGAACAGGAGGAGAGAAGGGAGGAGGAGGAGGGAGCAGGCGGACTGCAGAGGAGGGAGAGAGGGGTTGGGGGGTGGGAAGTGCTTTCTAGCGGATGAACCATCACCGCGGAGTAGCCTCCTCACCGGTCTGTAAGTATTTCTCAGCCTGATCCCACCGTGGGCCGACCAACGTGAGGCTCAGGAGGCAGACGGGTGCAGGGGAACAGATCGGGTGTTTTGCTTTGATACGGAGGAGAAGCAGCAGCAGCAGCAGCAGCAGGAGAAATGGAGCAGGAATGAAGGGGGATGGGCTGGGCTTTGTCAGTGCAGGCATGTAGAAAGTCTTTTAGAGCGAATTCAGTTCAGCTCCTGTTGTCTCGTGTGTGTGTGTGTGTGTGTGTGTGTTTATGCATGGTGGCAGCATGCTCAGCAGGTGTGTGTGTGTGTGTGGATGCACTGAACCTTTAAATGTCTGTCCACGATCACAGCAGCATGTTTCTGATGTCACCGACGCTGCTCTCCGCCCCTCTATGCTGCCACATCCTCACAACCCAGAAACAGAACAGGAGCAGTCGGTCCAGTACTGTTCAGTCCTGCTGTGCCGGCTCAGTTAGACAGAACCATCAGAGAACCACTCTCTGCCTTTCAAAACACAGTTTATCATCATAACACTTTATTTTCACCAACTTAAAACGAGGAGACACTGAAGCAACAAACGTCATTTTAAAGCTTTAATTCCTCCAGAGAAACATCTGAGCAAAGTCTTAGCTCTAAACAGTCGTTTCTTAAATGCCGTCTGGTCACGTTAACATACGTTAAATACCGTCGACATGTATGTTAGCATGTTAGCATGTGAGGCTGTGACTGTCTGAGCCCAATACACAGAGCTGCATTTTGTTTTTGTGATCAGTTTGAAGCTGTGTGGTTCTTCCAGGGTTTGTCCTCCACAGACCAAAGGTACTTTCCATTAGAGGGAATCTAACAAAACAAATGTGGGAGCAGGAATGTTTTGTTTTCAACAATAATGAACTGGACTGACCCCTGGACCGGTGGGTCACTTCTCACTGTCCCATTCTGGCTTTCTGCCCTAATGTGAGACAGATAAAACAGGAACTTTGTATGACACTGGGATCCAGTGCACAGCAGCTTCTGTAACACGACTCTTCCTGTCCACAGGGTGAGGAAGCTGAAGGAGACGCTGGTGACGGTGCAGCAGCTCGATAAGAACATGAGCAACCTGCGGACGTGGCTGTCTCGCATCGAGGCGGAGCTGGCTAAGCCGGTCGTCTACAGCGTCTGCCACAGCGACGAGATTCAGAGGAAACTGGCTGAGCAGCAGGTGAGTCAACATCCATCCATCATCTAGACCCCCTTAGTCCTAACCAGGGTCCCAGGGATCAGCTGGAGCCTATCCCAGCTCTCTCTGGGTGAAAGGCAGGGGTCCACCCTGGACAGGTCCCCAGTCCATCACAGGGCCACATAGAGACAAACAACCTCACACACTCACACTCACTCCTATGGGCAATTTAGAGTCACCAATCAACCTGACATACATGTTTTTGTGTGCCCTCCTCTCTCTTTGCATCAGTTCAGTTTTAAATGAATTTAGAAACTGTCTCGTCGGTTTGGTAGAAATGAGAGAAACGAAGGTAAAATCATCGGAGCATAAAAGAAGACTGATGTTTCTGAGGGGAGGAACAGTGAGAGACTCAGAGTTTATTGTGAGGAAAGGTTGAGCTTTGTCCACGCTGGGCTCAGACGCCTTCCAGGTCCAAGAGAAAGAGTTTTAGAAAGCCATTTAAAACCTGCACAGAGAAGAATGGAGGCTCTGCTTTGGGAGGAGACTCCACACGGCTCTTTTAGGGAATTTTAGAGCGGGAAGTGTCTCGGTGACATGCGGCTGCTTTTAAACCCTCTGCGTTATGGCCACCCTGCGGTGATCCAAACCATAATGTGCTGCAAAGTAATATCCCAGCACGGTGCAGCGGGGTGTTTGTGACGGAGCAGGCTGTCACACTGGGCTGAGAGACGGCAAATGCAGGCCGTGGAGGGCGGCCTGAAAAAAAGGAAATGGACTTCGGCCCGTTGGTCTGATGTGCTGCTACTTTTCCAAATGGAGGAAGGTCGTGGTGCGAAGGTTCACAGGGAGAAAGATGAATTAGATTTGGTGTTTTCTGTGCACTGGGCTGTCTGTGTGTTTGGGTTGCCAGCTGTGGTTGGACGTATACAGAGTAAACACATTAAACAACAGCAGGATCTACACGTGATGAGTATTAAACTAACTGCCTTTAAAACCGTCATAATTAGCTGTGAAATGAAAAGGCTCCCAGAGGTGGAAGAGAAATAAAATGTTCGACAGGACACAGCAAACAATGAACAGTAGAGAGAGACCTGCCAGTCAACACGTCAGCTTTTTACAACATGACAAAACTGATGCACTGAAAATATTTATGAGACAGTTTGACACGATTTTCATTTGGTTTTCAGGACGGCTGCTGTTTTACAGGCTGTTAGCTTGAGTTTTACAGGCTGGTTTGATGAGCTGATCCAGAAAGTTCATGTTGGATTGATTGTTCACTGATCACGACATGAGTTTCTGTAGAAATGATTTTTCCACCTTCCAGCAGACAATAAATAGAAATAAACAGAAAACACAGGCTCACATTTAATGCACAGTATAATCAGAAAGTTTGTGTTGTCAGCTTTTCTACCTGTGCTGTGTGTTTTTTTGTCTAGTGCCCCTTGTTCCCATGGCAACAACTCCTCTAATCCCACCTGTCGGTTCTGGTCCGGCTCTCAGGCTCGTGGTTTTTCTATGTTTTCTGTGAGCTTGTTTGCTTTTCTGACATATTTTTCAGCGTTTTCTCTGCTAAAAGCTGCTGACGGTTCCTAAATGGCTGCATGGGAAGTTGTTCTCGTCCAGAACCGGCGGGTGCTGCTGGTACCAGCAGTGTTGTCGTGAAGGAGCTTGTTTTACATGAACAATGAGGGAAGTGAGAAAATCAAAAAGAGGTTTGATTAATGTGTCCAGGCTGAGCAGCACTTTGGATTTTAAGCTTAACAGGCTGTAAATTGGAGCTTTTCAGGCTTTCAACAATAAAAGTCTGAGTTGTAGCTGATCTTCAGAACAAACTGGGCTGGAGTTGCCTGTTTGAATTCAGACACCAAGATGTCTGAAGAAAAGGAAACAGCGTGTTAAGAAAAGGCTCCAGTCATAAAGGAGCGAAGGATGACAGGCAGAATAAAGGACAAAGTGAGGGGGGGTGTGGAGCTGGGCTGCCTCAGAGAGTCTGCAGCTCCCTTCATTAGCAGGTGAAATGGCTCCTGTGTGGATGGGGGGGGCCGTACACACCCACATCAGTCCCCAGAGTCCCCGGCTGAATACTCTGCTCTGAGAGCTCTTCATAGCTCTTCACACATCCCTCACATTCAGTCTCCTGCAGCCAGTCCACTGTTGTACTGGTGGGTCATGTGCTGGACTCAGGACCAAAAGCTGGTCTAAATGATGGCCAGTCTGTTGAACCTGTGTTGGTGTGGTATATTGTCGTGATGGTAGTTTTGTGTTTGTTGTCCAGTGTCTGAGCTGCGTCTGAGTCCAGGAGACTTTCTGTTATAGATCCTCGTTTGTTTGTCTGTGACTGAATTGACTCTGTGCCGTCCGACCTGCAGGATCTGCAGCGGGACATCGAGCAGCACACGGAGAGCGTGGTCTCGGTGCTGACGCTGTGCGACGTCCTGCTCCACGACACCGACGCCTGCGGCGGCGACGCCGAGAACGACTCGATCCAGCAGACCACACGCAGCCTGGACTGCCGCTGGAGGAACATCTGCACCATGTCCATGGAGAGGAGAATGAGGTGGGCAGCTGTGCAGACAGACGGCGTGAGCTTATTAACTCAGCTTAGGGAAATAATTGGCAAAATAAATGCTGACAGGGTTCAGTGCACCACAAACACCTGGAGGTGACTAACGACTGTAAAGCAGTGAGTCAGCCTGATGCACGTTACACACAGTCACCATGTTTAGCTGCAGACTGACTGAAGCCGGAGCTGTGGAGGAAAAATGATGTTGCTGCTGTTTTCAGGATTGAGGAGACCTGGCGTCTCTGGTGTAAGTTTCTGGACGACTACTGCCGCTTTGAAGACTGGCTGAAGGCGGCCGAGCTCACCGCCGCCAACCCCGACTCGGCCAACGTCCTGTACACCAGCGCCAAAGAGGAGCTCAAGAAGTTTGAGGTGTGATGATTCTCTCCCTCTCTCTCTTGTTTGTGTGTATTATTTGAGTGCATCAGTTGTGTGTTCTCGTACGACCGTTCTGAGTGTAGTTCAGGGGCAGTGTCCTGGATTAGAGAACACAGATTAGTGTCTGGTAACCTGGACTCTGCTGAGGTGTCCTCATCTGCCTCATCTGCATGGCAACACACACACACGTTTGGCACATCAGCAGGAAGATGCAGGTTCTGATCCAAAAACGGACTGGAAAAGGTTCCGTCAGCGCTCATTGTTTCTTCGTTCCCTCAGGCGTTCCAGAGGCAAGTTCACGAGCGACTCACTCAGCTGGAGCTGGTCAACAAACAGTACCGCCGCCTGGCCCGCGAGAACCGAACTGACGCCGCCAGCAGGCTGAAAGTCATGGTGCACGAGGGGAACCAGCGGTGGGACAGCCTGCAGAGGAGGGTGGCGGTTGTGCTCCGTAGACTCAAGGTGAGACAGAGGTCAGAGGTCAGGAGCCAGTAGCTCAAGAAGAGCCGGGATGTTTAACTACCCAGAAAGCTGCCGTCACCTGCAAGGCCCTGAAATCAGAAATCAAACATCGTATCTCGGCTGATCCTCCCAGCTGATCTTAGTCTGGATTTAGGTCAGACGGTGCCGACGCACGAGGCCTCACGTTTGGCGTGTGGCCCTGAGCAGATGGACGATGTTTGTGTTGCTGCGTGTGAGCAGGGACTCAGCTGGTTGGTGCTAAATTGACCAGGCTCAGCCCCTATGAACCATATTTAACCAAGTTTAAGTACATTGGTCAATAAAATCGATCCCAGCCAAACAGCAAATAAATCCAGACTGAGATTATAAGATTCTGCTCCTACACCTGTTTAACTTCCCTGTTAATGAGGAAAGCAGCTCTGTTTAGTCTGGAGCTAATGTTCTGTCACTTTAGAGACCCCACAGATCAGCTCTAGTTTGATTCACTGTTCTGTGGTTGAAACTCATGTTTGGATCTTTGGAGGAGTCGAGGTTGTCCGATACTCTGGGGACTAAAATGTCTCCTACGTTAATGAGGGACCTTCGTGACAACAAACGGTTTTATAGGTGGAATTAAGAAAGCGGTCTCTGCTCTGTGCTCCTGCAGCACTTCACCTCTCAGAGAGAAGACTTCGAGGGGACTCGGGAGGGGATCGTGCTGTGGCTGACAGAGATGGACCTCCAGCTCACCAACGTGGAGCACTTCTCCGAGAGCGACGTCGAGGACAAGATGAGGCAGCTGAACGTAAGTGTGCACGCTCCGCTCGGCAGAAACGCCAGCGTTCGCTCTGCTGTTTGCCTGTTACAAGCCCGGCCTGTTCCTCCACAGGGGTTCCAGCAGGAGATCACCCTGAACACCAACAAGATCGACGCCCTGATTGTGTTTGGGGAGAACCTGATCCAGAAGAGCGCTCCGCTGGACGCCGTGCTGATAGAGGACGAGCTGGAGGAGCTGCACTCGTACTGCCAGGAGGTCTTTGGCCGGGTGGCCCGCTTCCACCACCGCCTGGTCAACAGACGGCCGGTCAGTCGTACACAGATCCCACTTCACACAGCGGTGTTTATTATTTATATCAGACCAGTGCAAAGGTCAGAGCTGTAGGTTTCACTGAACTGGATTATAAATCAGTACTTTCAGGCTCTGCTTTCATTTAAGAGGAAAATCAGATGCTGATCCACAGTCGTTTGTTTTTGACGCTCGGTGTGTTTCTTCTGTCCACGTGCAGGTTCTGGAGGAGGAGAAGACTCTGTCAGACCGGGACACGGACCCAGACGACTCACCCGATATGACCACCGGGACGTCCTGGATGGAGGCGAGGAAGAAAGAGGAGGAAGCCCCAGGAGCAGGCGGCGTCCCGGCCGGACGGCAGGCCGTGTGCCACCTGATGGTGCCCCCCCTGGAGCGCTCAGGAAGAGAGACCCCCGTCAGTGTGGACTCCATCCCGCTGGAGTGGGACCACACGGTTGACGTAGGAGGATCATCGTCACATGAGGACGACGAGGACGCCACCTTCTTCAGCGCTCTGTCGGGTAATGACTCTGCCCTTTTTATGTTTTACATTTTACTGAAGGTTTAGATTTTTCTGTGTCTCGACCAGTTTGTCTCCTGAAAACTGTGAGGGTTTGTTTTAGTTTTTGAAATCAGGCTCACACTACAGTGACTAAAGCTTCGTTGAGCCCAGTGAGTGTCCACGTGTCCACATGCGTCGACAAAAAGACATTTCTAGAAGGCAGAAATTCAATTTAGCCAAAGACCGTCTGAAAGAAGAAACTTAATCTTTAAGTTTTTTAAAAAAGACAGTAATTAAAGTTAATGGACTAAAATGTTGTTGGTTTTTGTTTTGAGTACAGTCCAGTACAGTCCAGTGTTCCCAGTCAGTTTTCACTGCTGCACTGGGTTTACATCTTCCTGCTGCTGAGACATACGTCACTGCTGTCGCCTCGTCATGTGACCAGAACACACTGATGTTCACACGTCATGCTAATACTTCTAAATATTAAGTTAAACTTGGTATTTATTAAAAAACTTTTTTAACATAGAAGCATCGTTGTTGTGTGCCGTTACCATGGTAGCAGAGCGGCTGTCACACAGCCATGACCTCTGCCCTTTCTTACTGATGTGAAGAGCTCAGGGTCGTTTGTTAAAGCAGACTCGGGCAGGCTCTGCCTCCTGCTTCACTGTGTGCTGATGGAGCCACATCCCGTCTCCTAGCAACCACAGACTCATCCACCTGTATCCCACCCCCACCCTGATCTCAGTCAGTCCCCTTTAAGACCCTCCCTGCCTTGTGTCTGTTCTGCAACTCCTCACTTAGTGACAACAGCACTTTGTTGACCCTGATCAGGATTTTATTCATGACAAACAAAACTATATCTTGTTGGTTTTGTTCCTCTCGATTTTCTCTCGTTTTATTTTACATGTGCACACGTTTATTGGACCTTTTTTCTTCCCTTCCTCAGTGAAGTCAGTGACCGACCCTCCCAGCTGGCACCAACCCGGCTCTCCGGAGAGGAAACGAGTTCCCAGAGGAATGATCCGGAGCCTGAGCTCGTCTCCTACACACGGCACCAGCAGTCCGTTCCACCAGCAGGGCTACGTAAGGACGAGCACGCACAAGTTCAGTGCGTGAGTTTGTCTCTTCAAATGAGAGAAATAAGTGGTGTGTGTGTGTGTCTGTTACGCTGTGTGTTCAGGCTAAGCTGATGTCGGAGTGCAGCGGCAGCATCGACAGCGTGAAGAGAGTCACGCTGCTGCTGAACGACGAGGAGGAGCTGGAGGACGGAGGTCTGAGCGGCGGCACGGCTCACAAACAGACCAGCACAGGTACAGGAGACGACGTCAGAAGAGACAAACAAATGTCTGAATTATTTTCTGAAGTTACTGGTTCGTTCATCACTGACTTTTAAATGTGTCATTATTATTTTACCGTTTGTGTCGGTGCTGATGTAAAACTCCTGAAGGTCAGATGTTTCCTGGGAGACACCAATGCACCATAACCGATGCCATTTATTTGATGTTGTACTTGGCACTTTTACCTAAATCCACAGTTACAGCTTGATGCGTCTTCAGACACACTAAACCCTGGGACCAACTGTGACATCACTTCCTTTTTCGTTTTCCCAGGTGTGATCGAGCGCTGGGAGCTGCAAGAAGCACAAAAGTTCCAAAGTGAGATGGACATCAGGCAGGACCTGGAGCAGTGGCAGAAGCTGAACTCTGACCTCCGTGACGTCACTTCCTGGTTGGGCAGAGTGCTGCCAGAGCTGGGGCGGCTGCAGCAGATCGCACCGTCCACCAGCGTCCGAGACATCGAGGTCAACGTCAGAAAACTCAAGGTACCAGCACGGAAACGTGTCCGAGAGCAGGTTTAGTTCAGAGTCCAGCTGAAAACCAGGCTCCACATCTTCAAAACAAAAGCACAGAGACTGACGTCACATGTAAACATAACAGGACTGTGTGTGAAACTGTGTCACTGCTGCTGAAGCTTATTCATGAATTCCTGCTGTTTTATTCAGGACATGCGAAAAACCTTCAGCAGCTACAAGAGTCTGATGATCTCCATCAACCTGAGCGGCCGTCAGTTCCTGCGGGGCGACAGCGCGGAGCTGGAGGAAGCTCTGGGCTCAGCCAATCACAGCTGGACGCAGGCCTGCGGCGGCCTGGAGAGCTGGGAGGGGAAGCTGCACTCTGCACTGATGCAGTGTCAGGTCAGAAAGCTGCGTTTTCTGCCTTTGAACAAGTCGACAAGCGTCGGCTCCTGTGACCTCTGACCTCTCCTTGTTGTTCTTCAGGACTTTCACAAGACGCTGCACACTCTGCTGCTGTGGCTCGCTCAGGCCGAGAACACGCTTCATTCTACGAAGGGCTGCGGCCCGATGACCCGCTCGGCGCTGCTGGATCGTCGAGACGCGCTGACGGTGAGCACACGACTGTCGGGAGTTTATTCGCTCCTCTGGTTTCATTAAAAATGATTCTCCAAGCTTGAGTTGGGAGGAAAAGAAGCTGCTTGGAAATGATCAGTAATTTGGGTTTTCAGCTGCAAACAGTGATATGATTGAACACAGGACAAATCCAATTGCACTTGGTAAGATTTGAAAGAGGAATTGATTATTATTGATTATCATTATCTCACCATCTGCCTGCTCCAGATGTGATGGGAAACCTTATATAATTATCTTATATAAACCTGTTCCTCATTATGAAGAGGCTGAAAATTCCAGATTGTTGTGCTGTCCCTGAACTATACGTCTCGTCTGCAGGCCGTGCAGGACGAACTGTGCGCTCGCCAGCGGCAGGTCTCCTCGCTGCAGGAGATCTCCTCTCAGCTCCTCCTGGAGGCGGCCGGAGACGACAGCGTAGAGGCCAAAGAGAAAGTCCACGTCATCAGCAACAAGCTGCGCCTGCTGCTGCGGCAGGCGGCTGCCGAGCTGCACGCACTGCAGGGACGAATGGTAGGTCAGCGCTCGGCCCTTTGCTTTGGTGGAAATCAGGAAGTGGCAGCTTCATTGGTACCAAAACAATTTTTACCAAATATTTTTTTCTATTCCACTAAAAAGTTATAGACAAAACCTTCCAACCCATCAGCCTTTAATTACATTTCTAAACGTATGCGTTTTGGAAAATGCCATAATTTGATGATAATTACAGGGAAAGTTCACCTGGTATCAAAGTGCAGAATCAGACAACAGGACAATTCATTACAAAACTAATTCACTTTTGATTTGAGTCTTTTGGCCTTTAACTGATGCCACTTCCTGTAATAAGATAAAACCAGAGCTTCAGCACTGCAGCTCATTGTCTCACTATAGTGGAACTGATACTGGCCTGTCGAGACCGAGTCAGAAATCAAGACGCTGGTTGTGTCGCGTCTGAACAATCCGTTCAAATATGTTTCTATCAGAGATGACATCCACATTGTTCAGTTGTACCAACGTTCCTGAAAACAGAAAGTAACAGTCTGTTTATCTCGTGTCTCTCAGGAAACCTGCTCCACCTGTTCTGAAGTGGACAGCATCGGTCTGCCGCTGCACAAGGTACGCCTGCATGTTTCCCTCTGCTGCCACAGGCAGCTGGTTAGACTGAAGGGCCTTGATCTCAGAGTAGTTTTGTTAGTGTGAGTGTAAATATTCACGTTATTTATTCAGTTAAAAAGATCGACAAGTAAAATTACTGCTGTAAAAATGTTTATTAGTACAACAGACTATTGGAGCTGTCCAGGGTGAGGCCAAGTAAAGATACACATACACAAACCTCGTTATTCTGAGAATCATCAGGTTTTTAACAACTGACTGATGAGCAAAGTTTCAAAACATAAAACAGATTTTGGCTAAAAACGGCTCCTGAGCTGCAGGTGAGAAAACATTTAGATTGAGTTTGATCGGGCTTGTTATCACACTAAACGTGTGAACCGACAAACTTTTAGAACAAACAGGAAGTGCACGTTGCCATGGAAACAAGGCAGCTGACTGCATTTGTTTATGTATTTGTGTCATTAAATCCTGATGATTCTCAGTCACGTTTGTCACAAGTGATAATATGGTCAGTCTTCACACCCAAACCAGTGAATAATAACTAACAGCTCTGTGTCTTTAGGAGGAGACGGGTCTACTCACCGCACCAGTCAGACAACCAGTCACACCCAGGTAGGAGCACTTTTTTATTTAGTGATACTAGTAGTATTTTTAACACTCTCCATCAGTGAGCTGCCTCTGCTCACGGTGACTGACGTGTCAGTCTCCAGCCTGGTTTTATTGCTCTGTGTTGTAGCCGTCCAGTCACAAACACATCAGCACTGCATTATGGGATATATGAGCTGTTTATTTGTTAGAAGTGCTGCACCAGCAGCTGTAAAAACTTCCAGCTGTTTGGGTCTTTAACAAATATTCTGCTCATATGTTGGATGAAGAAGAAAATGTCTCCCAGTGCAGCTGAGCTACAGCTACTGCACAGACCAATAAGCTGAACCAGGCCAGAGACTGACACACGTCAAGTGTGAGCAGAGGCAACTGGAGGATGGAGACTGTTAAATACTGTCATTAGAGAGAATGAGCAGCTGTAGGAGCTGCAGGCAGCTTCTCTTTACAGAAACACTCGTACAAGTCACTTTAACACATCTGGTTTATTTAATGCACAAACACACACAGTTTACAACACGCTGAGTATTTCTGGGAAAGTATCATCTGTGGGCAGACAAAAACCCTGCAGGTCATTTTACACCAAATGATTTTCAGAGGGTGTTTCTAAGCTGATCGCCTCCTGCCTGGAGCTCTGCACTGACTTGGTCAGTTTATTAGGGACACCAAGCTCACACCTCACTGAGAAGTCTGCAGTGACTCCTCCTCCATGAAGGTGACAATGTTCAGACTGTTTGACAGATGTTTGTGCTGCTTTATACTGAGATCTGTTTCTGTTATTTGGTTTAGCTTCACTGGTTTAAACTGGCCAGACAAAATAATAGAAACACCTGTCAGTGTTAAAAACCCACAGCACAACAAACTACAGCTCTGAAACCATCTGAACATTGTCACCTTCATGGAGGAGGAGTCACTGCAGACTTCTCAGTGAGGTTTGAGCTTGGTGTCCCTAATAAACTGACCAAGTCAGTGCAGAGCTCCAGGCAGGAGGCGATCAGCTTAGAAAGACCCTCTGAAAATCATTTGTCTAAAACACCAATGAGCCTATAATCTATAAAGATCAAACTTCACCTGCAGGGAGGAGAGGAGGGACGTGTCCTCACGCCGACCCTTCTTCTACCGGGTTCTACGCGCTGCCTTCCCCCTGCACTTGCTCTTCTTCATGCTGCTGGTCCTGGCCTGCCTGGTGCCCCTTTCTGAACAGGACTACAGCTGCACCTTGTCCAATAACTTCGCTCGGTCCTTCTACCCCATGCTGCGCTACACCAACGGCCCTCCGCCCACGTGAAGGCCGCCAGATCCCCTCAGGGGCCGAGCACTGAAAATAAGAAACCACCCATGTGAGGCTGAAATCCAAAACAAGCTCAACACATCCTGTCTCAACTTTTATTGGTGTATTTCATTATTTATTGCCTGGAGCTCCACACTTGTATAAAAAAAACCCACTAATAGTTAAAGTCTTGTGATTATTATATGATGCAGATTTTGCCAGTTAACGTCCAAAAGTCAAAAAAAGTTCCAAGATTTATTTTGCTACCTGTTTTGTATGTTTAATATCGTGTGGTCTGAGGTTTGGACACTCACTACCAAAGCATCCAGACATTCACTAGACATTTTTACTACTTCAGCTATTTTTTACTGTTTTTCATATAGAGGCAGTATAAAAAGATCTGCTTAGTTTCTGTTTGATTTAAAGGAATTTAGGGTCTGAAAGACTTTTTAAAAATGGTGGCAGTGACTCCTGCAGACAAGCCTTTCTCTAGCCAATCAGATAATCAGCTTTTTAATGGTGTCATTGTGTATTTAGTGACACAAACAAATACAAATAACTTTTTGATTAAACGTGTTTTCAGCATTTTAGCAGATAACTAAACCTGAGAGGTTCCCACAGTCCCTCAGATTAAAGCCGCATTAAGACAGCCTGACCACTAGGGGGCACAGCAGAAACATGATACTTCAAAAGTCGAGTGCTTTTTAGCATGAAACTGCCAAAACAGATCCACCTCATCAGCTCTGGTCTAATTCCTTACTTCTTTAGCTGCAGCATTGTGAGATTCAACCATCTCTGCTCAGCTTCAGAGTTGGCGGTTAACCAGCATTATGAGTTATCAAGTAATATTTCAGATTTGGCTGCTTTTCAAAACGCTCCATAGCTTTTTTTTTTTTTTTTTTTAAATGTGGTTAATAACAATCCAGCAATAATAGCTGTGGGTTTAGACCAACAGCAGCAGACACATACGAGACGCTGCCATTTAGCTGCACAACACAAACCACTCAGCTCTGCAATAAACAGTGGAAACTAAGAAGAACTCACCCATCGCTGTCTGATCTGGCCTCAGAGCACAACGCTGCAGGAAACACGTAAAGATTAGTAAAACTATTAAAAAAAAACCAAACATCCTTTATACTTTAATGTACATGTGGGATTTACCTGGACGCTGCTTTAAAACACTTTTTCCATGCAGGTGAAGGCCGGGGGTCAAAATCTGTAACACGCCACACTCGGAGTAGAACATGAATGTAAATGATCCTTTGGGCACTGAATGTAGCTGTGTACATGCACAATCATTAAATATCAGTAATTTAAGATGTTAATTTAAATACTACAGAGGACTTTTAATTTGAAAGTCAGAGTTTGATCCTATAGTTTGTACATAAACTCAACTCAGAGGGCCAAGAGCAAACAACGTGTGCAGAGTTTGGTTTATTTTGTGAACTCTTATTTATGGGATGTATAGATTGTCAGGTTTGATTGACAATAAACTGTTTGCCATGATTTGTTTTTGTTGTTTTCTGACAGTACTGACAGGCAAAAACTTCAACGAGATTTCACATATAAACGTGTTGTGCACAAAACGCCAACACAAATATTTGTTTGTGTTCATGCATGTACAAGCCACAAACATCAGGAAAGAGAGTGAACATGTGTCTGTCTGTTCCAGTGGCAGGATAATTCGGCACCAAGGCTGAATTCACACCGAGAAAAGCGGCACAGCTCAACTATTTCTCAGAAAAACAACTTTATCTCATAAAAACAGATTTTTTTCTCCCTTAATATAAATAACGAATAAAAATACGTTTCCGTTGTGACTAAACTGTCCACACGGTGTTTGCTGGGATAGCTTTTTGCACTGGCAAAGTTAGCAGGCTAACATTAGCGTAAGTATTAAAATTGGCTGGTGGCTAATGTTGAACAGATTCATGTTAAATACAGCTCAGTCTCAGTTTAAGTTTGTGATCTGTGCCACATCATACGGTGTAAACTCAACCTCGGTTTAACCAGATGAAGAAAAAAAAAAAATCCTAACAGTCATTTTGGTTAAAGGCCACATTTCACCGCTGCCCGACTCCACTGACATTTGTACAAAGAGTAAAAAACCCTGGATGATTCAAACACCACAGTACAACAGTCTTAGCGAAGGAGAAAAACACCAATGTGATAGAAAACACTGCCCTTTGCTTTTTCTTTTTTTTTTTTAGCTGTAGGAACAACCCTTATGGAGACCGATGTTCACCGTGCTGACCACATGCACCTTCCCAAGTCACTGCAGATGGTTTGTGAATGGCTTTGTTGTGGGTGTAACACCAAGGTGCAAAAAGATAGAAATAGTGCATATAAAAACAAAGAGCACAAACGGACTGGCAGAGGTTCAGGGATGTTCTCAGGAACACCGGCTGTAGTGCACATTCACGAGAAATATTTACGCACACGATAAAACACTGAGTGAGAAACTTCTTTTCCCCAAAGGATAAAAACGGCTCATCAAGAGGAAAACGACTTTACCTCACCACAGCTTCGTCTTTTTGTTTGTTTTTTTTAAAAATCCCTTTGTGTGTCCTTTTCTTGATCTTTGGGGGTGGAAACCCAATAATGTCCAGTCTGTCTCTGTCAGTCCTGTCACTCCTCCATCACCTGGTCAGGGACGGTGTAGTCAGCTGACCCCCCTGCATCCAGGGACCAGTGGTCCGGGTGGATGTAGCTGTGAGGAAAGTTCACATAAACTCTTAGCATGTTCATGTTGCCTGTTGGCTGCAGGTGATGATTTCAGAAGAGAAAGTAAATGACTGAATATTAATACATTTAGTTTATTTGGCTCCAATGGGACATTATTTGTTTCAACTTTAATCTTTCTACCTTCTTTTACTTCAAGTCCCTCCTTTCCTCTCTCCACATCTTCTTCCTGTCCTTCCTGTCCCTCCTGACCTCAGTCCTCGCTTCCTTAAAATGTCTCATTTCTTTCTGCTGGATCAAATATCGCTTTACTTCTTTTTCCTCAATATTCATTCTTTCATTTATTCCTTGCACCTTACTGTTTTTCCATCCTACCTTCCTTCATATGTCCTTCCATTCATCCTTCTCTTTCCCTAGTTTCTATCTCTAGTCTTCTTTCTGTCTTTCTTTTTTATGCTTTCATTTTTTCTTTTCTCTACTCTTTTTTCTTTCTTTCATCACATTTGTTCCTTTATACCTTCTTTTTCTGCTCTTCTTGTCTTTTTCCTTTGTTTTCATCCTTTCCTTCTTCAACTCATTTAAAGTATGGAAATCCCTAAAACCGGAGATGTGAGGTTGTAAATTCTCAACTACGATGCTTTCATTACAATATTCCATGCTGCTGTTACTAGTTTGAGTTAACGTGTTGGAGTTTCTCCTCTTGAACTTACCCGCTGTCGTCCATGTGATCTGTCACCACGGCCTGCAGGTGTCGGTCCAGGATCGGGGCCCCAGTGTGCTCATGTGGAGGCACGGCGGTGTGGTTCTGACCAGGCTGCAGGTGAGACGGTGCTGTAGGGTGTTGGTGCTGGTCAGAGTAAGTGCTGGAGCTCAGAGAGGTCGACGTTTGGCCGCTGCTGGACGTGTTGGCGTCCAACATCTCCAGGAGGAGGTCGTACACCAGCACCACGTTCTTCCTCTTCATGGTGGACAGATGGTCCATGCCTTTGTTGCTGCAGAGAGACACAAACTACAGTGAACCTGAGGCAGCAGACACACACAGAGACACACACAGCTGTTATTTTTTATTCTGAAAGTATCTGAAGAACGACTGGAGTATTAGGAAACATCTTCTGCTACTTCATCCTTGGACTTCACTACATGTCAGAGTCAAACCTTGGACTTTTTCCTGCTCTACGTTTATCTGAGCAGGATCAGATGGATCCAACAAAATACAGTCTGATCATCAAACTTTATTGATCCCTGGTGGGAAATTCCCAAGATACCCAGCAGTATATAAAGTACTTCAAATTAGAAGTATATAAGGTAGTTAACGTCAGCTACCCAGCAGTATATAAAGTACTTCAAATTAGAAGTATATAAGGTAGTTAACGTCAGCTACCCGGCGGTATATAAAGTACTTCAAATTAGAAGTATATAAGGTAGTTAACGTCAGCTACCCGGCGGTATATAAAGTACTTCAAATTAGAAGTATATAAGGTAGTCAACGTCAGCTACCCAACGGTATATAAAGTACTTCAAATTAGAAGTATATAAGGTAGTCAACGTCAGCTACCCGGCGGTATATAAAGTACTTCAAATTAGAAGTATATAAAGTTAGTTAACGTCAGCTACCCAGCGGTATGTAAAGTACTTCAAATCAGAAGTATATAAGGTAGTTAACGTCAGCTACCCAGCGGTATATAAAGTACTTCAAATCAGAAGTATATAAGGTAGTTAACGTCAGCTACCAAGCGGTATGGAAAGTACTTCAAATCAGAAGTATATAAGGTAGTTAACGTCAGCTACCAAGCGGTATGGAAAGTACTTCAAATCAGAAGTATATAAGGTAGTTAACGTCAGCTACCAAGCGGTATGGAAAGTACTTCAAATCAGAAGTATATAAGGTAGTTAACGTCAGCTACCAAGCGGTATGGAAAGTACTTCAAATCAGAAGTATATAAGGTAGTTAACGTCAGCTACCAAGCGGTATGGAAAGTACTTCAAATCAGAAGTATATAAGGTAGTTAACGTCAGCTACCAAGCGGTATGGAAAGTACTTCAAATCAGAAGTATATAAGGTAGTTAACGTCAGCTACCAAGCGGTATGGAAAGTACTTCAAATCAGAAGTATATAAGGTAGTTAACGTCAGCTACCAAGCGGTATGGAAAGTACTTCAAATCAGAAGTATATAAGGTAGTTAACGTCAGCTCCAATATTAAAGTGATCAACACAATAATAATCAATAATTAGAATCCAATAATATCAGATCCATTCATGTGAAATGTGTCATTCTGCACAATGAGTACTTTTACTTTGGATACTTCAAGTACATTTGGGTGATGGTACTTTTGAACTTGTGAACTGCATTTTGGATGCAGGACTTTTCGTTTTTTTTTTTTTTTTTACACATAAGGTACTTTTACTGCAGTATTGATCCGAGTTCTTCCAGTACTGCTTGTTACTTGTCAGATTAATACTTTAAATACATCTGATTGAAAGCTGTAAACTTTAGAAGGCTGTTATCTGTACTCATTCGAAATACTTCAAGAAGTACATATCAATATCTTGCAGCAATGATGTATTTATTTACTTTGAGTAGTCCTAATGTGTTTCCCCTGTTAAATATTGATAGTCAATAACTGCTGGAACTACTTGTCACCTCTAATGAAAGTTTAAACCCAGTGTGTACTGCATGTATAGAGGTGTGTCGTCCATATGGGCTCATTCTTAAGGCAAAAGCAGGCAGAAATGAAAGTTGGCTGGTGTGTGTGTGTGTGTGTGTGTGTATATGTGTGTGTGGTTCATGTGTACCTGACGTGGCGGATGTGGGAGAGCAGCATGGTGAGGTGGCCGAGCCGCAGAGTCTGCTGCTGGGTGGACAGGCCCAGTTTGGAAATGGCCCAGACCAGAGCGTCGATCACCGAGTCCAGCAGACGCAGCAGCTTCTTCCGGCTCTCCAGCTCCTCGGCCGTCTGAGGGGAGCTGGACAGGTCTGAAAGAGACACCACAGCCGCCTTTGACTGGGAGACTCACATCTGCATCGACACCAAGAGGAGACGGATACCTGCCAGTGTTTTGGTGCCAATACTGACCTTTCACTCATAATCACACATCAGCTACTTTCATAAAGTGGACTGGGGTCCATTATTGTCTTACCCAAGGAGTTAAGAATGACTCGCATTCACTGGAGCCACTTTAAAACACACTGATATTTAAACAGGTCAATTTAAACCATTTACTAGCGTTGACTCAATTCTGACTTTCTTCAGTTTCTAGACAGCTGCTGATCAGAGTCAGACATTCCAGATGAAACTCTTCAGGGCTGCACAGAGAAGCTGTGAACCACCACGTCCACCCATCAGGTCCAGAACCTAAAACTCCTCTGTTCTTCTGACTTTCCAGACTCACTATGACACAATGTGTAGACTGTGACTGAGGTGCCTGCTGTTACTGTGGGGATTCACCAGATGCTGGTCCCCACTTTGTGTGTTGAGCTTTGTTAAACTCTGATAACATGTACAGAGGTCGGTCACCTCGATGAAACCGGTGTGTGGGGGGGTGTGTGAGTGTGAGTGTGTGTGTGTGTGTGTGTTCAGGGAGAGGACACTGTGACCACACATGAAAAGGTTGAAAACCAGAAGCCGCAAAGCAATAAAGTCCATCCTCACAGGTCATTACAACCAGGACCTTCAATATGGTCAAAGTTCTGCCAGTGTAACTTTTGTGGGAGGATCACAACCTTTTTAATGATGCTGTTCAGCTGTGACGGGGCTTTTATCGTTCTGACGCTGGAGGATTTCTACAAACTTCAAATCATCTCCGCCAAGTTGGTCTCACAATAATAAATATCTATTCTGTCTAGATCTAGACACTGATTTGTATGGAAATACATGGGATCCTTAACATCCTGGGAGGAATTCTACATAATTTCAACAAGACACATCCACTTATGTTTAAAAAGCTGCAGTAAAGGTGAGGGTTACAACTGCTTGATGATAATCTGACTGCAGCACACATTTATATCGAACAGGACAAACGTACAAATACCAGAAACCGGTTCTTAAAACACTGGTTCTATTTTGAATCTGATATCTGTTTGGCTAAACGCTCAATCTCACCCATTATCTGCCCCAGCTCTCTACACAACTCAAAGATATCCTGCTGATTTTAACACAAACCACAGTCACCCATCAGTTAGACTGAGGGATCTCTTATAGGCTGGTACGACCATGAGGGAGCGAAACCCGTTTGGCTGTTCATGTGGGAACCTGAGCACTGGTTTAAAGTAGGACTGTCAATGTTAACGCACTAATGTATGCGATTCATCTACAACTTCCATCTTCTGATTGGCTGAGCACACCTGATCCAGGTAATCACCAGTGGGTGGGACAGTGTTCCTTGAGGATCACGGTTTGAAACTTTAACCTGTTACTTTTTCTTAACACGAATTAATTATTTGCTTTATCAGCCAATAAAATGTGACTGGGGATCTTTAAGTTTCAGTTATTAGTCAACACGTCACTAGTTATGCAAAACCTCAGCTAGTAACACAAACTAAAAGCTGAATGGAATCAGATTTTACAGGAGACTGGAAAAAATTCAGACCCAGTAAGCAGACTGAATGTGTGTTAAAGTCGGTGAAGACTGAGCCACTTAGTTTCAGATGGTTTAAGAAAACCACAACAGAGAAAGTGACTAATGGTCTTTTTCAGAGGCAAAAGTGAAAACACTGGTTTGTGTAACTAAAACTCACTGGAGTTGAGGAGGATCATGGCCTTGAGGCAGACGTACTCCTCCCTCTGAAGCTTCAGCTCGCGAAAGCGAGAGGTGGCTGCCAGCAGCATGTCGAAAATCTCCATGATGCCCTCCACACACTGTCCCTCCTCCCTGCACGGACAGAAGACACGGTGAGACAGAGACGTTAAGGAGAAAGTCAAAAACTAACAGGACACAGATGGAAATACAAAGCTGGAGAAACAAACAAAAGGAAAAAGGGGGAGAAGAGAAGAGGAAAGGAGTCAACAGGATCAGAACAAACTGATGGACGAGGAATGATGGTGATGTTCAGGAGAAATAAAACAGCAAAAGTGAGGAGAGAAAGAAAAAAGAGGAAAAGAGGGAAGGAATGAGAGTAAAACAGAAATCAGAGAAGGATAAGATGGGAAGACAGACAAAAAGGACAAAAGTAGAAAGAAAGGAGGGAGAGGGAGGAGGAAAAGCAGCAGCAGCGACAAATGTGAGGAACAAGCTGAAAGAAATATCACAATGCCTGGGTAGTAAAATATTTACTTCAAGTGTTTAACTTCCTATATCTTACTTCATTTGTTCTCTCGTCTATCAGCGTTTTCTCCAATCATTCAGATGGACTCACACTGGCAGGTGTCAAAAGTCTCTGCTTCGTTAGAGCGCTCTGTTTAGACAGGCGATGGATTTGCATCCCGGATGTTTTCCTGAGCTCTCCAAGGAAAAAGAGCTACCAGAAACTAACGGGAACCACTGGGCTGAGAAAAATAAGGCTGTGTTGTGAAAACACATCAAGGTTAACCTAAGCCTATGGTGACAGTGTCCGTGGTAGTGGGGAATGAAAGGTCGAACTCTCTCAACACACCAGTCGAGAAAGAACAAACCCTGCTTTTCTGTTCTCATATCACTTTACTTATCGTTTTGCCACCAAATGGACATATCTGTTCTGTGTCTGAAGCTCCACTGTGCCCAAAAACAACTGAAGCCCATCCATGAGCACACAGCTGCACACACACTGTGGCTCATTCCACATACACCTCACTAGAGAGCAAATGTGGATTCATCCGCCTCTGAAAATAGTCCCCAACAAATGTTTCCATCTGTGTCCGCTGAACATAAAACAGTAACCAGCAGGAAATTACTGGAGCTGTTTTAGACGTGACATTTGTTTTTAAAAGATATAGATCCCTGTGTCAGGGACAGGGTCCAGAAACCCAGAGGTATCGAGTCCCTTGCATGGACATTAATTAATCAGATCGTAAAGAGTACTGTGAATCAATTCAACCTTGTTAAGCTACAAATACACTTATAATAATAATAAAAGCCTTCCTAGAAAGCAAAGAGATAAAGACCTTTGAACAAGAACAGACATTTATAGGCTCAATGCTGAATGTGTGGGCAAGGTAGGACTTTTTGAAAGCCAAGCAGCGTCAGCATTTAGGAGCATAAAAGAAAAAAAAACTTTGGCAGGAGCCTGTTCCACAGAAAAGATTACCCAGTGATATTAAACCTGAACACTTTGGTTACTTTCTCACCTGTTGAGTTTAAGGTCAGGAGAGAAGATGAGTTTCCCAGGATGATCCACTGATCTCCACATCAGGCCCAGCATCAGGATCTCCAGCCAGCAGCACTTCAACAGGTGGATCTGGTCTGTTAGACTCAGCTCTACAAAACCTGGGAGCACAGAGGAGCAAACGCCTGTTAACCCTCTGGGGTCGACGAACGCGCCGGCGCGTTTTGACGCATCTTTTCCTGATAAGGCCGAAACAAACTTAAATTACTCCGTCAATTCTGATCGTACAGATAAAAGAAGTATATCATTCAAATCTGTAAAGGGTCTAGTTTTAGTGGTATACCATCATAATAACAACAAAACGTTGTGCTTTTTTTAAATAAAGAAAGCCGACAGGGTGCGCTCTCGGACTTTTCTGTCTCTGCCATTTCTCTTCACAGACGCGTAAATAAAACAACCAGAATCTCAGCGA